>NW_003302551.1:14760569-14970913 GCF_000004255.2 Arabidopsis lyrata subsp. lyrata
GATCATTTCTGTTTTACACCTAAATCCATAGATGCGAACCCTCCAAAGACTCAGAATCTTCACCCGAACGTACTTAAGCGTCCTACCTCGAGAAAGATTAGAAAGGTAGATTTGCTCGGACATCTTTGAACGAAACCACCGCCCAAGACCCTTCAGTTTTCTTTTAGGAATCAGAGAGAGATAGAAAATCTCGAAATAAATGAAACAATTGTTTACAGTGCACATACACGGTGGAAATTGAAATAAGCAGTCATAGCCACAAATTTTTAAATTTAAAAAATATCTTTTTCCTAATAACTATTTAAAACATAAGAACAGCAACAAAATAATATTAATAACTATGTGAATCTCTAGATTATACACAAAACAAACTCACACCATATTAAGATAGATAACGCCAATAAGAATAATTAGAACCATCGCTAATATGATATAATGAGTTAGATCGACATAAATTTTTAAAACAGAATATTAATCATTAACTAAATAAAATATATAAAAGCCAAATAAATAGCAACAAATTCAAATAAAATAATTACTCATCATCAGAGTCTTCAAATATAGGCCCCGATCCAAAATTTGGTACGGTTTGATCAATACCAAACACCAAAGGATATGATCCGTATCTATCAACAGATACATCACTACCCTTAGCAATATAACTAAACAACAAATAGATACTGCTGTAACTCCTAGCTTTGCTTCCAATCTCAGTCCTCTACATCAAAAAAAAAAAAAAAAAAAAAAAACCCCAAAAATAAGTAGACAATAGAAAACAAACAAATAATTTAGAAAACACGAAGACATCTATAATAATAGGACATAGGATCTAACAAATACGTAAACTACACACAACATACCTCTTTCAAAATATTCGGTCGCAATGAATACTTCAGCCAACTCAAAACCTTTACAAACAAACAAAACAATTAAAATCATACCTTATAGAATGGTAAGATATTCTGATGTCTATATATACAAGTCATGACACATAAGACAATAAGAGAACAAACATACATGCTTACAAAAGCCCACGCGATCCGTAAAACACGACGGAGCAACAACTCTTCTACGCCAATCCCGTGTGGTCTAAAACATCAGAGAAACAAATATATAAATTAAACATAAAACGATTATTACGTTACATAATAAATACACAAGATTCGACAAAATACCTTATTAAAATAAAACATATCATTCGTGCATCTTCGGGAGAAGGAAACACCAGCGGTTACCTAAGCCAACGGTACGAAATAAGAATAACCCGTAACATTTGATTATCGCGAAATATATATACAAAAAACAAAAGCCAAATCATCATTTAAAAGTTAGAAAATTAATATCAAACTAAAACCGATCCACAATAACCAACATATTAGATACAAATAAGAGAAATACCTGTTTCCAATAAACCGACACAAACCGAGATATGAGTTCATCGAGTACCTTCAAAATCACGGTAAGATGAAAATCAAACAATAAGATGTCAAACCTTGTACATAAACTCAAAACTATTTGACAATTTAATTATAAATCAATACTAAAAAATAAAACGCAATAAAATCGCATATAAAAGTATATACGATAACAGGAAGAAACACATAAATGTATATGGGTAAATAAATATAAAAATATACAAATTAAAACTATAGAAGTACCTCCCCAAACCTCGCTCTTTGCTCGTCAACACCACCTTCGTCAGAAAGCTTTGTCGATGGAACCTCCCACGTTATACAAAACTGAAACACACACCAAAAACAACAAATTAGCAAAACAATAAATCATCGAATAATGCAAAAAAATAAAACAAACAACACAAACAATATGCACACGACCTTTAAAGGTCCATAAAAACAATATTTGCATGACAAACAACTCGATTCATCAGAATCGTAGTAGCTATATAAAAAAACCATAACGGTGAAAACTATCTAATGGCCACAGAAAAATAATACCTAATCCTCTGGCCGATCAACAATATATATAGCTTTAAGATTAGGGCAAACACCAATCATTATCTTAAGAAATTTTACTTTTTAATTAGAAACAAAATCAGAAAACTAACAAAAACGAATTTTAACTGCTAAATTATAGAATTATCCAAAAAATTAACAAATAAATTTAAGCTAAGATTCCATAATCATTAAAGTCGAGATATTATGACCTCCATATCCCCAGCGATCATACTATAAAATAAAAAAAATTAAGGGTGATTAAGACTAATCATCACAAAACACGATTAGACTTATATACCCTTAACAACTAAGAACAAAAATTTTCGAATTAAGGGTGTTTAGGACATTATAATAGAGATCAACACACGATTAGACTTATATACCCCTAATTACGAAGAAGGAGAAATTTCGAGAAGAACAATTCATTAAGGGTGTTTAGGACAAATCATTCTAACTTTTAACCACAGGCCTCCAATGCCCTAACTTTCAATATGGTGCGTTTCTACTTCTCAAATAATTATTGTAGAGATGTTTCGTGTGTGACGTTTTAGAATTTATGCTTGGACTTATGCTGAAACATTCTTTCTCGTTATCTTCCACTAATTTAGAAATGAATAATTATGATCACCTCGATGATCAAAATCCCACGAGGCATTATTAATAATGCAATATAAATATGATTGTTAGAAGTACTTTATATGACTTACAATTACAAATGTTTATGAATCGTAATCAGCTATATCGTTTGTGCTTATTTCTTGAAAATATATTGATAAAAAGGTATATTCAACAAAGTTAAATGAAAAGAGTGAAAAAGAAAACAAGTTGAAAAAGGGGCCTCGACAAATTTTGCCAGTAACACATTTCTTTGTTAACAATTTAAAACACTCCAATTTAATTACTTTATTTATTTATTTAATTGGAACATAGATATAAGAAAATGAAATCTAATTTGCTAACGTACGTCAAACGACATCCATGCATTTTTAATAAACTTTTTACAATTTTTTCCCATTTTGTCGTCGAAACAATTTCAAGAAACATCAAAGTATTATAACATGATCGACGGATCTTGTTGGACCGTAACAACAGTACTGTTACTACAAGGCCAAGTGGAACAGTTTAATGAGCTTCGTTCGATTTGACGAAACATCAAAACTTGTCGAATGTTCAACAACTTATCTTGGAGACTACGATGCTCCATACGTAGACGATCATTTTCCATCTTCGTTTGTTGATAGTGGTATAAAACGTACCGGAGCTGGTTTGTCAATTCTTGGTTCTGAGTCTTGAGCTGGTTTAGCTGCATACTCATCTCCTCCAAGTGCTTTTGTTTCTTCTCTCTTGATCGCTTAGCCGATTCCCGGTTCGATAATTTCCGTTTCTTTTTCCGCTCATCGGTACTTTCGGTTAGAGCAACGTCTGTACTGATCTGGTTTACTGAACCATAGTCATGGGCCGAAACCGGTATTTGATCCATTGACGAATCGAAGACCGAGAAGAGGTGTGAAATGTCCCATGGAGTGAAACCGGTTTCGAAAGCTGGGACAGAGGTTAATTCGGTTGAGAAAACCGGAGAAATAGTAGACATCATGGTGCTTAACCGGAAAAAAGAGAGGACAATTTAAAAATGATGATCTCAAAATGTAGAGAGAAAGAGAGATTAGAAGGGGAAAAGGGAAGGATTGCATTGTTGGAGGCCCATATTTATGGACGAGAGACTCTCTACACGAGAGGCTATTTTGGTCAGACATTAGTAAAAAATACTGATGGTTCTTTTTCCTAATAACTTTTTACTTTTCTTTTTCTTTTTATCTCTTTTTTGAGTTTTTCTTTTTCTAAAAAATGAAAAGAGAAAGACCAAATTTTGAGAAAATGAGTCGCATCAGGAGAGGAAATTGTTGGACACGTGTCTGTGTAGGATTAGATGTAACTCAAAGTAATTTGGAGAGCCAAACTTAAAACATTGGATTGTACAAAGACTCAAATTTTATATTTAATTGATCTTAGATTAAAAAAAACTAAAAAAGAAAAGAAAAATATTGATCTTAGATTAGATCTTCTATGAACATTTGATTGTTGAATGTGATCTGCCATGTTTAAAGGAGATCATTGTTGTTAAGTGTATCTTTACTATTTTAGCTAGACTTTCAAATAGGAAGTAGAGACTTGTGTGTATTCAACTTCTTCTTTGTTGCTTGCTATAGTTTTCAAAACATGTTTTTTTTTTTGTGGTAAAAGTTGGTATTCTCCATCGTAATAAGCCAATAAGATAAATTCTTGTAATATTATTGTTTTTTTTGTGCAAAATAATAATATCATTGTATGTTTTTGTTTTTTTGCCGTGTTCTTTGTTTTTGCAACATGTGCAAGTCTAAACCTCGTTACAAAAGTTGAAGAAGGAATCTTATGTTTTTTTTCCGTTAAGATTCCTTTCTTTTATGGTATATGTAACTGCAAATATAGTTAGTGAAATCTACGTTCTGAGACAGAAGAAAAAGTTATGGACCAAAAAGATGAAAAAGCATCCTATAGCATTAAAAAGAAGAAGAGATATATATATACATATTTTGCTGTTATATATAGTGATATGCATGCATGCCACTGTATTTTAATTTTATTTTTATTGGTCGGCATACTTTTGTATTTAAAATCAAAATGATGGATTATTATTCTAGCTAGGTAAAATATAAAATTGTTACTAAAGCGGCATGCAAAAGTAAAGGGACTTGGATCTATCTAATTAGAAAAGTTACACCTTGAATTTTCTATCCCAAAAAAGGTTACCTTCAATTTTGAATTCAGTTTTGATATGATTTAATCGATGTTATTACGTCTTGTTTTCAAATACAGTCTTTTTAAAAGTTGTCGTATATATTTAGAAAATTGACAGTCCTAAGATTTCTTTTTTTCTATTGTGATGTTGTTGTCTTATCATCCGAATTCATATTCGGTTATATTATTATAAAAAGGAAAATCTTAATTAGTGCTACGGAGGAACTAATTTGATTTATAATTATCATACCAAAGAGGACTAGAGGGAGAGAATATTCTACAGTTTTCTTAATAGCAAAGCTGTTTTAAAGAAGCCGTTCCTATGGAATACAACAAAACAAGAAAAAGCAGGGCTTAATTATCAAACTCTTTCAGCTTTATAATGTTTTCAAGTTTGTTGGAGATCATGTTCATGTGCACGACCACTTTATAACTTTTAAAATTTTAAATTCTTTATAAAAAAAAATTATTTGTAAATTAAAAACTGTTTAAAGTTTGCAACCAATAGTAATAACAACTTTCCTTAAAAAAACTGACCAATAGTCACAACATACTCATACAATGAAAACAAAGAAAACACTAATAATTAAGTTCTAAAATAATGAAGGTATTGGTTATGACGTTATGTGTGTTTTCACGAATTAGCTAGTGTGTAAAACACTATAGTTGTAACCTGTAGAAAATGATATATTCTCTATTTCACTAAAATAATACATCTACATATACAAAAGAAAAACACAAAAAAAAAAAAAATACTTGTAATCTAAAAATTTGTGTAAGTGTGTCATCATTGTAGTATTACTCGGGTTCAAATTAAACTTGTATACTATAGATTATTGACAAATATATATAGTAGATTTTTGTTGTAATTTATAACAAAAATCATAAAGAAAACAAATTTACTATCTGTTTAAGAAGTTGTAAAATTACTATATTTTTGTGGTCAAATTACTACAAAATAGTATAGTAGATTTTGTTGCAATATAATTTACTTGATTTTTATTGCAAAATTTGTTTTCTTTTTTGCTAAAACAAAATTGTTTTCTCTAAGAAGTTGGTAAATTTAATCTCGTATAAATGTTTTAACTAACTTCTTAATTAAAGAAAACAAATTTTGCTACTATGATATAGAAAACATTTCTTAATTTAAAGCATATATTTTGGAAGCCCCCTTGGCCCATTGGTTGAACAAGGGTTAATTAATGATTCTACACCCAGAGGTCTGGGGTTCGAATCCCAGATACTTCGATTTATTAATAAATTTGCAGATTATTGGAGGCAAGTGTGCAGGAGATCTCCAGCGATGTACAATTATAGCCGTTCGCCAAGATTCTACGCAGAGAGGGAATTGTCCATCAAAAGCATAAAGAAGGAGGTGAAGGAGGTGAGTATGAAGAAGAAGGTGTCGTCTGTCGTGGATCTAATAAGGGTCCGAAGGAAGTGTCCGTTGTAGAATCGTCTATGTAACAGTTCTCATAATTTGCAATAAATAATAAATCCAGACGTTAAAAAAAAAAATTTAAAGCATATATTAAGGGAAGACACTCCCGGTATTGGATATGGTGTTGAAATAATCCATTACGACTGTACGAGATGGGTCTTAAATGATCATCCATACCAGTGTTATTGGAGGGGTTAAAATGCATGGCCCATAATACTTCAACAAAAGAATTATCTTATTGTTAGTCCGAGACCATTGAACTATGAAGCAGAGGTGTGAGGCCAATTTAGATAGTATCAAGTTAATAACGATATATAAAAGTTTAGAATTGGGCACATTAGATAACATTTTCCACAGTCGTGAAATCTTTGAATCTTCGTTGATATGTATATGTTTCGATCAGTTTAACAATGGGGTCCATATGATTCATTTAGCTGACATTTTTTTATTAAAATCACCAAAGAATTTGTCTTTTTAGGTTTGTAGAAGGCTAGTCTTTAGGTTGAAATGAAAAAGCTGCATACAGCTTCTCTCTGCGACGATGTTGTTGGTTTCGTATTTTACAAATCTCATCACACTGATCTTGTTGATGATGCTGCGGTTTTATATTCAGAAAAAGAAAGTTTGCCTTCCGCTTTAAATTTTGTAATCCTTCAGACTCTAGGAAACAAAACAAGGATGAGAGTTCTGTGGGATATCTTGTGTTGATCATGAACAAATATGACGACTCTTCCATGGAGGAAGTCTTCTTCTTCTTCTTCCTCGTCCATGGAGGAAGATGTTGGGTTCGAGGAGGAATTCAGATGAGCGAGCAGGACTTGTGGCTCGGATAGAGTTTGGTGTGGATGATTGACTTGCTTACTTGTTCTATTATCTGCCCTAACTTGCACTCTTCTAATTAAACTGGTTTCTTATTTGCACCTTTTGATATTAGTGACTATTGGGACTAAGATATATGTCAATCTTCTATTTCCTAAATTTATTTAGATACGATCTTATCTCGTATAGGACACTACTTGTGTAAAACTACTTCTCTATTCTATTGAATACAACAAGACATTACAACTATTTTCATGGTATCAGAGCTAGCCATCGATGAAACCGCCGCCGACGTTCTCTTTCAGCCTGCATTGTTTACTTAGGCGATTCTTCTATATTTTGGAAAACAAAGAAACAAAACATGGTTTCAAGCTCATCCACAGAAGCCGAGCAATGGCCTATACACTTAAAGAACTCAAATGGATAAAGACACTCCTGAAGACATTGGGGTTTGATCATCAACAGCCAATTGAGCTACATTGTGAAAGTCCGACCGCAATCCACATTGTTGAGAACCCGATCTTTCATGAGAGAACTAAAGTACACATCGAGTCAGATTGTCATCAAATATCCGACGTTGTGCAAGAAAAACTGATAATTACAACACACATCTCTACCAAGAACTAAGTCGCATATCTTTTTACCAAAACCTTACCAAGACCGACGTTCGAACGACTCTTGTCCACGTTAGGTGTAAGCAATTTTGTACCACCATATTGGGACTAAGATATATGTCAATCTTCTATTTCCTAGATTTACTTAGATACGATTTTATTTCGTATATAGGAAACTACTTGTGTATAAATATTTCTCTCTTCTGATAAATATGCCGGAGAAACTAGTCAAGTTGATTGATAAAAATCTTCGAAACAGGATGAGCACAATTCCGAGAAGAGGAGAAGGGTTCTATGAAAAGGGTCTACAAGTTTGGTTCGCATCAAGACGACACCAATAAGCAAAAATTCCATTAAGTTTTTTATGAAAAGTTTGCATTCAGATGTATAAACGTTTATTTTTTTCTTGAATATAATTTAACATTAGATTAAAAATATATATATATATATATATATATATATATATATATATATATCTTCTATTGAGTACAACAAGACATTTCAACCTATTTCCTTGACCATGCAAGGCAAAGCATATATATACCAAAAAAAATCCAAAACCCTTTGCCTAAAAATTTTTCAAATTATAAATTGCAGAGAAGAAAATTTATTATTATTAATTGATTAGATTTGATTTCTTGCTTATTCTCCCTAATTTTCGATTTAGAGCAGTTGTTGAAGATTTCCGTTGCAGTTTAACAGGGAGTTCCTTTGATTTTTATAATCAAGCACGACACACTAATAAATAAAGGTCTAAATATTTAGCATTACAACATAATAATAACACTAATAAATAAAGGTCTAACATAGGTTACCATTCGAACTTGATAACACCAACAAGTAAGGGTTTAAGATATTAACTTAACTTTTCATATATGAACTAGATTATGCATCATCCTCGGCGTCGTCCTCCTCGTCGTCAGACTCGTAATCGGGTTCGGAGGAGGTGTAGTAAGAAGCAGGTCCCAACTGGAGACCATAATAGTTGATGGCAAGCCTCAACTTCTCGAGTTGTTTTTCCCTAGCAGCCGAAAGCGGAAAAGGCTCCAAAAAATCGACAAGCGCATCATAGTAAAGAGCTGCCTCATTGTTTAGTAGATCTAGGACAAAACTTTGCAGTTGGTCAAATGTTAATTCATCAAGTGTAGAAGGTCGTAGCGAGAATCCTTTAGAATCGCCAACTTTCTTCCACCTTTTATCAATCTCATGAAAGCAATCATAAATACTTTCTACATATTCGAGAAGATTGAAACAGCTACGACCTAGTCCTTCCTGCAAGAAAAAAGGTTAAATTATTATTATGATGATAATAATAATTACAGAATCCCCAAGAGTTTAATATTTAATCACCGTGTCTTTGACGTAGTTTGTTGCATGGAGAAGACTTTCTTCAAACTTTTCAAGAGACTTGTGTAGAGTTAATGGGTTTAGTTGATCACCAGGCTTCAGGTCGGAGACAATATCGTCATCGGAATCCTCCTCCTCCTCTTCTTCTTCCTCTTCCTCCTCCTCCGACTCGGAGTTCAAAAGAGGAGCATCGGACTCCTCCTCCTCTTCTTCTTCTTCTTCTTCTTCTTCCTCTTCCTCCTCCTCCGACTCGGAGTCGAAGAAAGGAGGAGAATCGTCGTTGTGGTTGGCTTTACACATTAGCGGACTTCAGATATCAATTGTACGAAGAAGACAAAATCGAGATAGAGAAAGAGAGACTGAAGTACGAAGAAAGACAAGATCAGAGAGAAAAGACAAATGGGCTGCTTCTTTTTAGGGTACTAGGGCTTTTCCGTGGCTGTTAATGACGAAAATACCCCCACTGAAGTAAAAAATATCTCCGCTGCCATTAGTTTTTTTTTTTTTTTTACGTTTGTTGAGCCCAGGTTCCTGGGACTGGAACGAATTTATTGTCTGCTCATGTAGTTAAATATCATTTATGGATCATGTAGTATAATACTTCTTTTGTTTTATTTTATAAGATGTTTTAGAATTTTTTTTTTAATTAGATATTTTATAAATTTTTATATATAACTTAAATATATTAATATTTTAAATTATTTTGTTATACCGTATTTTCTGTGATTAGTTGAATTGTCTTGTAATAAAATATTAAATAATTTTTTTAATGTGTGTTTTTAGTCATAACATATTATAAAATGGAAGAAAGAGAATATTATTATACTACTTTCTTTTCATATTAAATATCATTATAAATTTAAACTTTTGTTTCAAAACAACACTTATTTTGAATCTTTAATGTAGATGTTTGATATTGAACAAAAAAAATGAAGATGTTTGATAAAATTTCTAGTTTTATTCATAGCGTTTTAATCTATTAACCAACGAAAAAATGTATGATATATTAATGCGAAGTAAAACAAACAAAAAAATAACTAATTTTTAAATATGCGTTAAATAACCGTAAACGACACTTAAAATAAATCAGAGGGAGTAGCTCATTTTCTATTTTTATCGATTAGCGCTGGTGAGGAATTTTAAAATATTCTAAGAGTAAAATTCTCTGTATCAGCACAAAATATATATTTATATTTTTTGATAAACCCTATCGGCTGATCCGGTCGATCCGGTCAGCTCCGGTAGAAATTCACCGAAGTATTTCAGAGTGGACTTCTCTCCGAATGGCCATCACAATGTCTGAGCACAAAATGTTTCACTCTCACATTCTGCATCTGCCTTCTTCTTCTGTCTGCATCAACAAAACGATCAATTTAGATCCATAAAAGCAATATGTTTGCAGCACCAGCATCTCATGAATATTTCATTTACTAACCTTGCTTTGCGTTTCTTCTTCAGGGCAGGTTCTGGCTCAGATATCTCCACTACTGCAAAAAAACTGGACGCTCTGATTCTCGATCAACAAAATTACCTAGAATAGTTTCTTTTTGTATATGGAAGAACTTTCGGAAGATGGAAGAACTTTTGGACTAAACTGCCTAATAATTTCGGGTGTAATCTCAAGATTTTTTACCTCTTCAAGAATGGTGTTTATATCATTTGTAGATCCTTGCAAGCCACTGTTAAGAAACTGCTCTTAGTCAACTCTTTTCAGGAAAACTAAAACGAACAAAACTTTTAACTAATTCTGCATCAGAATAGATCCTAGGTACCAGAATATGATTAGCACTTTAAAGCAAGAAGTACCTGGAGCCTTCAAACCTTCACGAATGAGTGTGTATTGAACTTGTTGTTTTAGAACTTTTGTTAGATTTTCCTTTTCCTTAGCAGTCCAGTTTCTGCGTGCCACTAGTACTGGATATTTCTCTAGTGCCATCCTATAACTTGCAACACAAGGGTTCTCCGGTGGACCTAATGATAAATGAGATATCTTTTTTTTTCTTTTTTTTTCCCTAATGAGATACCTTTTTATCATTACCCTAACACCAAATTTAAGAAAAATACATTTTTCTGTCATGGCAAAAAAAAAAAAACAGAGCAGATGCAAGGATAATTAGATCATAGTTCGATCATTACCTCAGAGCTATCATCAGAAACTACCAATGAAGCAACTGTGTGTGCATAAAATCAATGAGCCCACCAAGATTTTGATAAGCAGAGAATCGTCTTCGAGGTCTTCACCTATATCGTCATCATCATCGTCGTCGTCAGCTCCATATAGCAATTCGAGATTTATCGTGTTACATAAAGAAAAAAATGTCTATAGAGAAGAAAAATGTATCGAAGAAGAACATGAACAGAGGTTTTCTTCTTTCTTTCTCTAAAAGTTAGGTTTTGTTTTATGGGTCCGTTGAACCATCAGAAACAAACGGGTCGAATTAAATTGGATCGGGTCGGATATAATAGTAATTCGATCAGATCAGTAGTTTTGGACCAGTCTTAGGCCCATAATAAGTTCGACATTTGAAAATAAAATTACCAATAACAGAAACCGGATTTATTAACCTGTTGGGTTGACCAAAAAATATCGGTTTTTATTCGGTCAACGTTGACGATTCACAAAATATTTTATTATTTTTATTTGAAGAAACTTAGATAGTCATCATTATTATCTCTTTAAATGGTTAATATTGCCAATGTGAACGTCTTGCTACTTGTACCATTTTATGATTCGCGTGTTCACATGCAAACCGGAATTTTCTTTTTTTGATAATCCAGTATCCAGACCACACAGTGATCTGATTAGCCCACTGGGTCTAAGCCCACGTTACAGGGATTTTTAAGCCTCCACTTAAGGGCCCCCTGATAAATTGGTGGTCTGGGCGCCTGAGCAAGTCCGCATGTAAATTCCAAGGTGGCCACAGGAGTGAGAGAGCGAAACTGCGTCTGGGGAGGATCGATCTCTGGCCTAGACCAACAGGGCGATCCTTCCAACCAAACGAGAACCACTCGCCCACCACCATGTGGTTCAAACCGGAATTTTCAGAATGGCAACACCTATGGTTCAAAAATTTATATTCGCAAAAGTGATTTTTTTTATAAAGAAATTTTTAAATTAGATGTGATGGCAATGATCTTAGCCAAATAGTAAAGAAAATAAAAAAAAAGCTATGTATGTATTTGGACTACTTTGGAGTAAAGATAATACGGTTTTGTTCTCTAAAACATATTTTCTCTTTATTGTAATTGAATCCTTATTCTTCTTTTTCTGTTAAATTAAAATAGGAAAGTATGGACCGAGCCTCACGTCTTTTTGTAATAATAAAAAATGCTGAACAAAAAAAAAACATTCAAGAGAAGAAAGTCCAAATTGTTTGGGATTTGTTCATAATTCTCTCATTGTGACATTTATGATTTATCTGTATAAATAATTGATTAAAAAAAATGTATCAGTCAATTTTCGATTTGAGCGATTTGAGATAAGCATAATATATTTTCTTTAGTTTTTCATAGGCCTGGGCATTCGGTTAACCATTCGGTTTCGGTTCGGTTACGTTCGGTTTCGGTTAGTTTGGATATGGTAATATAATAACCATTCGGATATTTTAAGAATTTCGGTTCGGTTCGGTTCGGTTACCTTTCGGTTCGGTTCGGTTTGGATATTTAAATAGATAACCGTAACTAACCAAACTTTTATCACGTTCGGTTTGGTTCGGGTTTTTACCCAAATTAACCAAAATTTACCGTAACTAACCGAAACTAACCAAAATTTACCGTAACTAACCGAAACTAACCAAAATTAACCACAAAAAAATACAAAAAGAAAATACAAAAAAAGAAAGTATTAGAAAAGAATATTAAAATTTGATTCAATTTTGTAAAAGAGTATTTAACTTTGACAAATATAACAAACAATATTTGAATATTTTGATTATTTAAAGTATTTGATTATTTTGATTCTAAAAATAATTAATATTTTGAGTTTATAATTATAGTTTTGGATATTATTTTTGGGTATCTTATAGGTTTTTGGATATTTCGGTTAACCGTTTGGTTATCGGTTCGGTTCGGTTCGGTTTCGGTTAGTTTGGATAGGGGATTTTACAAACCATTCGGTTATTTTAAAAACTTCGGTTCGGATATGGTTCGGTTTTTTTCGGTTCGGTTCGGTCGGTTATTTGGTTAGCGTTTTTTTTGCCCAGGCCTAGTTTTTCATGTGGTTTTAATTGTTCTCACGTATATGTATTGACCATTGAACATTAAATCAGTTATTACTATTTGGCGCGACCTTAATTAACTTGTCATCGAAATCAATCTCGAAGACTAAAACGGAAATGAGATAATTATTAACTTCAAGAACTTTCTATTCTTACTAAATTCAACGTAGTCATTTCTAGAATAATGGAAAAATTCATCTTCACTAATCTACAATTAAATAATGTTTTTTTCCAATAACATAAAGATAGGCTGGAGCTTCTAGCATATTAAACTAGACACGACATCGAGTTATATATTACAAAAAGTGAAAGGTTAAGTAAGAAAATATCAAAAGAGCTATTGAAAATTTGGTAAGAAAAAATCTTAGGTATATGGAAATCATGGCAAGAAAAAAAAAAGAGGATAATTATTCATGCCCCAAGAAGAATATATGTTTATGTTCGTTGTTGGATAAAAGATAGATGATGACGAATATTTTGGAGTTGGGATCTTGACTGAAGAATGTTGGGTTACTTAAAGGTCTAAATGGTAATCGAAGAATCTGGATGAATCCGGCTGAATTGCTGAATCTGGCTGAATTTTTAGTGATTTTTAGCTGAATCTGGCTGAATTTTTACATTTTCAAATGGTAACCGCTGAATCTAGCTGAATTTTTTTGTGCTTTTCAGCAGAATCTGTCGAAATAATTAAGACTTTAACTGAAATATCGTCAAATAATTACGAATATTAGTAGAATAACTAAAGAAAAATATCTAAATAAAATAGATAAAATTATCTAATTGTCTAATTAACTCTTATACCAATAAATAAATACTATAATTAATATCTTTTTAGCAAAATTGAGTTGTTCTTCCAAATCTAATTTTTGAACTATTAAAAAGATATAATTAATTAATAGAAAGCTTTGTCAAAGTTTTATTGAAAAATTAATTTAAAAATAAACATGATAATATAGTATAGATTATCTTATTGATTTTTCCTTGTTCTCTAGTAGTTTAAATCCTTAATATGATTAGGATGATTAACAATTTTTTTAATTTAATATTTTAAATATTATTTTAGCATAAGAATGAGTTATTTTTGTAAAAATTTGGAAAATTATATTTAAGTATCTAAAATTTATTAAAATTATCTATAGATATCTGAACATAAATATGTCTCTTGTCTA
The DNA here is from genome assembly GCF_000004255.2 of Arabidopsis lyrata subsp. lyrata. Classification (NCBI taxonomy): domain Eukaryota; kingdom Viridiplantae; phylum Streptophyta; class Magnoliopsida; order Brassicales; family Brassicaceae; genus Arabidopsis; species Arabidopsis lyrata. The sequence continues at coordinate 14,774,907 of NW_003302551.1, forward strand.
TTCTGGTAATGATTTGATGTGTATGAATTATTCATATATCGTATTTGTATGATCTAATTTATTTTAAAATATAAATTTGATGTGTAAGTTTTAATAGCCAAAAATATTTTAATTCGAGTTGTGAATCGCTATAATCCAAATTTTTATCTGAAATGAACATACTATGTATCTATTGATGTTGGAAAAACTGTTGAATCTGGCTGAATTTAGTTTTATGCAAATGGTAACTGCGGAATTGCTGAATCTGGCTGAATATTTTTTTTATGTTTCCATTTACACTCTTAATAAATCAGCAATTCAAAATGATTCTTCTTTAAACTTTCGGTTTTGGAAGATCAACTTCAATAACTGTATATGTGTTTATATTAAGATGATGATAACGCTTATCAACAATGTATTCCTTCGCTTATGGGTCAGATATTCCAAGAAAAAAATGGTTTTAACGACGGTTAAAACTAACCTCATCCATATTCAAGAGTTAATCGCCCAAGGATCCGTGGTCTAGTGGCAGAGGAAGCTTTAGGAAAGGGTAAAACTTCTAAACCTGAGTTCGATTCTCCCTGGAAACAAAAACACATTTGTTTGGGAAGTCTGTCAGTTGGGCTTTGGCCCAATTGGTTTACCAGGTAGTCAGAAATACAGGCGGCCTGACTACCCCTGAAACTTAGTCGGAAGGCATTCCAAACTCGGGATAGGCAGAGTGGTAGCCCGTAAGAGCCTAACACGGTGTAGCACCTCGGTGCGTTCCTACCGGGGCCGACCGGATAGCCGATAGGGTTTATCAAAAAAAATATTCAAGAGTTAATCTATCATTTTCCAGACCTGTACCAAAAAGGACCTTTTATAATAATTTCATAAAGACAATGAAAACTTCATAACTAAAAAAATTATTGAATAATCAAACTCGTAGACAAAAATTTATTTTAACTAGTTTTGAAATGTATTTATAAGACATGACTAGGTTAAATGGTTAGAGGAAAGTACCAAGTAGTATAGTAATTTATAATTTCATATAATCAACAAATGATGAATTAACAGAGAGTTCAGAATTCTTTAATTTAGATCGTTCGAAGTTTGAAGCAGCCTGGATTCAATACGAACTTTTGATCGTTACCAGATACTCGAAATTATCAAGTAAGAAGCTTACGATACGTGTGACGTAATTACAAATGTGAATGGAATTAATTATTCATTGTATTTGAAAAGTGTAAGACGACTTTGCTAACACCTCTTTTCCCTATTCTTTTGACCAGAATTTTTCATAATATGCTTTATTATCCCATGCGCGTTTTTTTTTTTTTATCGATAAAAGATATATTGTCCAGTATTTATTATTCCTTATCATTTATTTTGTGATCTTATTATGTCAGCCATTTTTGTTGATTGTCACCCAAAATTAATATAGCTAATATGTGGTCGTAACTCGTAATTAATGCATATGTTTTGATAGATCGGTACCTCACTACTCTAGGTTGTGGAAAAAATAAAAACAATTCAACTATGACGTGGGATGAGGTTTTCTATCCTCGACGACATTCTAGAATACCTTACAAAACTACACCATCAACTGTTTTTGATAAAATGTTTGGTTTAGTTTTCACTGACTGGTCTTCTTTTCCATTCAGCTGCACGTGAGAATCATTAGGTGATCATCTTTTCCGCTCTTACTCATATATATATATCCACCATCAAGTTTCTTTAACCCTCGACGAAATGATTTCTATTATCATACACACATTTCTATTATTTATACATCTTAGGTCGGCTATAAATCTACTCATATTACATGCAAAACATTTTGATTTATGCAAAACATGGCGCACAAATAAAACTTTCTTCGCATTAATTAAAACGTACTATAAGCGTATATATATTATGTTTTTAAGAACTTTAACTTTAACCAAAAAAAATATATTTCAATAACCCACTGACCACAGTTTGAAACATCTTCGAAATTAAATCAAAATGTATATTGTTCTTGTTCTCATCCAACGGTCACCTTTTTTCCGTGGTCACATGATATATATTTTGCTTTTTTGAGCAATCATTCACACACAGCAACAACATCAAATAATTTAGTAGGGCCATAAAATTATAATCTAACACGGCATGAATAAAAAGAACATCTAACTAACATAAAACCAAATTCAATTAATTTGAGCGATATATTTTTTTTAACATCAAATCATAACTTTATTAATGTGAACCAAAGATTACATTGTTAAAACATAAGGATATGAACACAATCAAATAGATTTGTAACGAAAAGGCAAAAAAATTCAAGCGCCGCAATCCAAATGATATGCTTAGTTGCTTTCGTCGTATCCGTCAATCTTGTGTGACTCTCTAGCTTGGGAAACATCTTCTTTTTATCGATGCACCATCTTTTACGCTTTCGAAAGTCAAAGTCTGCGATCCATCCGTTACATCGCAAGACCCTAGATTTGGGAACTCTCCTGAAGAAAGAGATATGAAGTTTTGTGATTGTAGCGTAAACCCATACTTATTGTTGATCTGATCTTCTGATTCGCATCATAATCGCATCTCCATCCTCCGTTGTGGGTTGATTCCATGGCGGTTTTCGTGGTGGTCGTTGTCTCATTAACAAATCCAAAGAGATTTGTACTAACCATCGAAAAGCCACGAAACAGTGGTCTTCGGAGACTACCATAAAACTAACAAAATATGTTAGTTTCGATAAAAACTCGGTAATACATACCGGATATGCCTCGGCGACTTCGCCGGAAAAGACCTTCACCACGGAGGACCGGATGAGACATGGTATATAGACTTGAGACTCCCACAAAACGGTTCCTTTTTCATCGACCAGAGGTATTACCGTCCCATGAGACGGGTTCGCTTCTGGCTTCTGCCTTCGGATCTGATATCCACTTGACATGAAAGTGGTGAATGTTTGTCGCCGGTGTAAGCACGAACACGGATAAAGTCACCATCCGAAGGAAAACCATAGATCGGAAGAGATACCGGTGGAAGAAAGTGTCGCCCATCCAAAAAAACAGAGACAGAACGTAGAACAAAACTAAATAAATAGAAAGGAACCCGACCGACTATTTTGTATTTATTATTATGATTTATGAGAGAAATCAGAAACTCCTGAGATCCTTCCTTCTTCTGTTTCAGAAAAAGAGAGGCGACTGCTTAGTTAATTCATTAGTACGAAAGAGTGTTTTATATCTTAATTTGAGCGATATATATGAATCGTTTTATGACGCCATAAAGGTAGTTAACTTTACCCTTTATAAGTTTCTATGGTTCACATTTGGCAGCATCTCGCTATTTGTCAACTCGTGTTTCACTATAAATTCACCTAATTGACTTCATCTTCTATTCATCCTCACATCTAATAATTTCTCTTATCTCTCTCCTCTGCAAATCACAATGGCTAAGTTCACAACCATTTTCATCATGGCTCTCCTTCTTTGCTCAACACTAACCTATGCAGCAAGGCTGACTCCAACAACAACCACCGCTTCTTCCAGAGAAAACTCCGTCAAGGTTCGTTAACTTCTATGTCTTTGCAGATTATCACAAGTCAAAACATATATGCAAAACCAAGATATATAGCAGTATGTTCCACGCGTATAGTAAGGAAGAATACCTAGATTAGTCTTAAGTTTTTGTCTAAGATACTAAAGTATACAATAAAGTTTGCATGCATGGTCCTTAATTAAGATGTTACTTCATTTCTTCCGATTTGTTTCGTGTAATAGATTATATATAAAATCACAAGATTTATTTATATGACCCCGGGAATAATTCAAAAACTAACACTGATCAACGTCCATATTTTGTTATTATGTATAGGAAATTGAAGGAGACAATGTTGAAGAAGAAAGCTGCATAGGAATTGGAGAAGAAGAATGTTTGATAAGACGAAGCCTTGTTGTTCACACCGATTACATTTACACTCAGAATCACAAGCCCTAAATTTCTATGTATTAGAGTAATTAATTAACTAATTATATTATCAAAACCTATCCCTGTACTTTCTGATTTCTGTTCGTCTTTTTTTTTTGTTTTGTTTTTTGTTATTGCTATTTTAATTTTTTATTGTCACTTTGAGAGTTCTTATTTTTCACGCTCGTTTGTATAATTATGGATTTTAATATAGCTATAAGTATTTTTATTTTGTAACGTTTATATTAAGTCACAACAAATATTTGATTCTGTCCAACATCCGTGTTTGATTGTAAGTTGTAACCACCAGCTGTATTTTTTGTCTTCAAATTAGACGCGTTGACTGAGAAAAAAAGTAGTTGACTTTTCTTGTGAAGAACCTACTTTTCTAGCACCTCTCTATCAGGCAGGGGCCTTTGATTGGGCCCATTGATCGTGTGCGATACGTCAATTATGGGCTAAGGCCCTGAAACAATCAGTCTGGAGTATTTTTAAGGAATTTGTTTGTGACCCCCAAATAAATAAGTTTTTTTTTTTTTTTTTTTTTTGTATAATTGAGAGGGTCCCTTGTTTTAATCTAAGTGTGGTTAACTCATCCGGTTAAAGAGGTGTAGTTATGAGTGACAAAGGTTTTGTTAGTAGTTTAGATGGTAGTGAACAACATAAGTAGAAGAGGAAGAGAAAGAGGTAATGAAGATTAGCTCACTTTGGGATTATTAGCCAAGATGTCCACGACCACCTCAGCTTCCTCGACTTCAATTACCGCGATCTCCAACAATAGTCCACTGCACTTCTTGGACCTTTTGAGATGGTTTTACTGGCCGTTTTTGGGGATCCTTTGTGTGGACACATCATGTGAGGCTTATGAGTATGGAACATACACCATTTGCTCTCCAATTGCATAGACTTGTTGTTCCCTAACACTCCCAAATCATCGTACGAGGCATAGTAAGGAAAGGGGCGTTGTTACAGTGTTATTGGAAGCACGTTTGATTCCTAGATGTTCCTATTTGAGAAGAGATGATTTATGTATGTGGATCCGCCACAAATATTCGCAAATGCTGGTCTTGGACTTAGAAAACCTATGAACCAACAATCCGGAACTTCCTAAGTTAAGGATAAAATAAGTATATGGTACAAAACCCTTTCTATTGTTTGGAATTAGCCTCAGATTCTTCCATCTAAAACAAATGGCTGCTTGTAGAATTACGGGCTGATGATATAATCTCTGTTATGGGATAATTTTGAATGGCATAATTGTTCATTGTGTTGAGATTACGCAAAATTGGCATTGTCCTATAATTTGCCACACTAAATGTTGCAAATTCAAAAAAAATTGTATCTAAGTATAAGTTGAAGTTAAATGATCAGACCAAATCAGGATGAGAGTTGTTAGAGCATCTCTAACCCATCTCTATATTTGCTTCTAAACTCTATTTTAGAGGCAAATTTGCTCCAACCCACCTCTATTCTCACCTCTAAAATAGAGATCTCTATTTTTTTCTCTATATATAGAGGTGAGAATAGAGAATCTCTATTTTTTCCTTTATAAATAGAGTTAAACTTTTTAGAAGAAAAAATAGAAGAACACATTGGAATAAAAATAGAGAAAACTTATTTCTATTATAAAAATAGAGCTAAAAATAAGGAAATACATTGGAGATGGTCTTATCAACTTTCTTTTTCTGGATAACAAGAAACTTCTTTGTTACTTATTGACTCGTTCTCATAAACGAACATGTATGGGCCTTGTCTCAACCACGTCACCACAATTACTCAGCAACTATATCCATACCATATATTATCCACAAAAGTGTAACAAATAATGTCCCACACTTATCATTATCCAAATATCCAAATCCAAAAAAACATTCAAACCAACCCATTTCTTTCTATCCAAAAAAAGTCAAAAACAATCACCTCTCGATATCTCCTCAAATAAAAAATTTTTTAAAAAAAAAACAATTTTACATCAAATTTGATTGATGAATCCAAGAATTAAACCAAACAAACAAACACAAAAGTGTTTCTTGTCTTTTAGCCTGAAAATCCAAAATCAGTTTCTTGGAGTCAGCATCCATGGAGCTTCAACAATCTGTAAACACAGAGACAAACATAAACTATGAAGAAGTGATGTTTTAACTCTCACAAATCTCCTTGTCTCATTTCCTCTCTCTCTCACTTTCTCCACATAACTCTCCACTTTACCATTCGCTCTCTCAATCAACACTTCTAACAACGATCTAACCGTCTCAAACGTTACCCGCCCGGTTAAATCCACCACGTATTTCCGGTTACTCGGTACCGATAACGACGACGATACCCGATCGATCCACGTCGTCTGTTTTGTTGATCCAACGGTCAGCGTTTGAGACGAAACTTGACATGACGATGATCGGTTCAATTGAACCGGTTTCCGCGACGCTCTAACAAACGTTTCAACCGCGTTATTACATAGCGTTACAAGCGTTTGCTTAACCTTCCCTTCGTGTTTCGGATTGGTTAAACCGGCGAATAAATCATCGAAAACGTTAACGTCACTCGTCTTATCGAGATAAACCGAAACCGCAGTACTCACGAAACGCTGAACGCAATCGCCGATCAATCTCCTCCCATCATCGGAAAAAACCGCGTCCAGCAACTTGGAATTCGAAAAGATCGGAGATTCACCGTCGCTGGATGATGAATAAAACGCAACGACTAAGTTTCTCGCAAAGCTACCAACAATCGCCGAAGCAAAACCCGACCCGGATTTCGTAAACAGCTTATCCATAACCCGATCCGTAAAACCCGACCCGGATCCATCATCAATTCCACGGATCAATCCAACAGTCATAGCTTGAGTGAATCTGATCAAAGAAGAATTAAACTCATCTGATTTCGCGATTTTGGAAATCTGCTTGAAACTATTTGGGATTTGATCTGAATCGGATCTGAGAAAGACAGTGAGATCTTTGGAGATAACACTAACAGTTTCAGCGGAATCAGAAGCAGCTTCGATGAGATTGAGAAGAAGAGTAAAAAGCTTAGAGATTTGTTTGCGTTTCTGGGAAATTGAAGGAGAATGATAAACCCTAAAAGCACCATAACCACTTACTGCTAATAAAATCCAATTTTTGTTCTTGAGAGCAAAATCAAAATAACCCCTTTTGCTCAACCCTAACTTATCCATAAAACTAGAGAACTTCAAAGAAGAGTAAAAATGGAGACTTTATTTGAGTACCCTTTTAAGCTGGTGAGAGCTCTCTCTCATTCGTTTTCTTCTTTTCACTTTCCCGGGAAAATAAATGAGAAAGGAAGCAACTTTTTTTTTTTTTTTTTTGAAAACAGAGCAAGATAGAGTAAAGAAGGAAGTGGGAAAATCAAGAATCTGGAAGGAATGAAAAAGAGAAAGAGAAAAAGGGAAAATTCTGTTAGGGAATGGAATTGGATAAGAATTCAAATGGTGACGTCAAAGTTTGTTAACAGAAATTGTAACAAAAGAGAAAGAGAGATTGTGAATTATTGAGGCTATCTGATGATCAGAACAATCAAGTAGGTATGTATGATGGAGACAAATACATGCGTGTAAGAGAAATCCATAGTGTTTTATTGGAAGGTTCGAGCATGGGGTTTAGTTGGATGATGATAAGAGTCAGTTATGGAGTTTTTGAAGTTCAACATCTTCCGTCAAATCTCAAATCCCATATTAAAAATAATAGTTTTTTTTTTTTTGGTTTTTGCGTAAAAATAATATTTTTTTTATACTACTAAACTCATTTAAAACCCTTATCAAGAAACTGCATGGTCATCGACTCATCGTGGTAGATAGATGCGTGGAAATTTTAGTAATATGAGAAAATAAAAAAAAAACATTGAGGGTATTTTTTTTTGTATATTTATTTACTATTTTACATGCGCCCATAGTTTTTTTTTCTTTATTGCTTACATATGGACATTAGTTGTGTCAGTAATACATACCACACAATTGGGTTGGTGGTAGAAGCTGAAATTCCGCAGTTTTTCTCTCATCAAATGGAAAACTCTGACCTCAAAAAAGATCTTGTAGCTTTTTGTTATAAGAAAAAAAAATTTGGAAATTTCCACAGTAAGACAATCATACAAGTCGTCTACAAAAAGAACTGTCTCGGTCTCGCTGAATGAAAACCACTGCAACAAGCCTTTATAGAAAAATCTAGATCAAAAATGTAAAAGTTTAATGAATACTATTAGAATAACAGAAAATATTGTATATATTTTTTACTTGATTTTAAAAATTTAATACAGTAAAACCTCTATAAATTAATAATGTTGGGACCATGATATTTTATTAATTTATAGTGATATTAATTTATCTATAAATTAATACTTATTAATTTATCTATAAATTAATACTATATTTATTAATTTATAGAAAGTTTTGTTTCAATTGTGAATTTTTTTATAAAAAAAATACGAGCTAAAGCAACGTGATCTAAATAAAATTAATGTTTTGGATGTTATAAATTTTATAGTCTTAGACTTAAACATTTAATATTTTCGAAGAAAAAATAATTTCTTTTGACAATGAATAACAACGATTATAGAATTCACATATACAAACGATATACATAAATTAAAATCCACAAATAGTGACATCTATTGTTGTATTTTAAAAACCTATACAACTATTAAAACAAAAATTATGCATATTCAAATTTGAAAACTTACAAAAACTTTTGGCTATTTTTATGAAAACACTAAAACTATTATATATATATATGATATTGGTGTTTTTTTAAAGATCATATTTCATATACAAGCATTTTTTAATAATTTTTTTTACCGTCTAGATTTATTATTTATTGCAAATTATGAGAACTGTTACATAGACGATTCTACAATGGACAATTCCTTCCGACCCTTATTAGATCCACGACAGACGACACTTCCTTCTCCATGCTCTTGACGGACACCTTCAATGATCCACGACCTAACGACACTTCTCTCTCTGCATAGAATCCTGGCGAACGACTATAATTGTACTTCGCTGGAGATCTCCTGCACACTTGTCTCCTTTAATCTGCAAATTTATTAATAAATCGCAATATTTGGGACTCGAACCACATACCTCTTGGTATAAAAGCATTAATTAACCCTTGATCAACCAATGAGTTATGGGGGGTTCCACAAGCATTTTTTTTATAATTACACATAAGAAAAATCTCAAAAACTAATTTCATAAAATCTTGCCATTTTCTTAAACAAATATTTCTGCTGTGATTTTGAAAAATAAATAAAAAGGAATTTAATAAAGGAATATATTCTGCTTCGTTTGGGACCTGTGGAAATGGGCCGGCCTTGCAATCATAACCTCACATTTTTTCTTTAAAACAAAATTTTGTTATTATATTATGCATAATTAACAAGTTGAAGCCAATGGATAATGGCGGTGGCCATCTTCTTACCAATGTCCATAAAATGAAACAAAACAAACAAAAAACGAAGAAGACGAAATTAGGTTTAACTAACCTGAAATCGGAGCCAGACACGTGGACGGTGAGATGCTAACGCCTTTGAAGAGGCGAGCCGTCGCGTCTATTGCAAGGCAGATTTTTCATTTTCACCGCCAATAGAGAGTTCTTTTCCACGTGGCAACACGTGGCATCTTCTTCTTTTTTCCCGGGCTCCTCCAATCTCATCATATTAAAATGTTTTGTCTCTGCGAACATACTATCAAAGTTCCAAAATATTCGGAGGATTCTTTTTTCTTCTTTTTCTTTTGTTCTTTTTATTATTAACCAGATCTACGTAGTACGTACCAATGTGCCTACCACTTTCCAAGATTTGTTTTAAAAAAAAGACAGATATTTTGGCTAGTTTAAAATGTGTACAATGGTCAATCTAAAACCGTAAGGATCCTCAAATCCTAATATTTCATGATATAATTTCCAATCAATAACCACCACGAATTAGTTGAAGATCATTTAATTCGATTTCAGCATAGCATACAATGAATACATTCTTCTTTATTTTATTTGTAATGAACCAAATTAGCTTCAATACTCAATAGGTTTGTATTCAAAAATTAGTTAATTGGAGAATTTTAACATTTTTGCGCCATCACAATTTTATACTCCCTCTGTTTTTTAAAAGTTGTCGTTTTAACTGTATTTGGACAAAGTAAGAAAAAGTATACAATAACTATATTAACCTCATAAAAATGACAAGTAATTATTTACAAATAATTTGTGTTCAATAAAATGAGGGTAATTTGGGTAGTTATTGGCATAAATTACATTATTATCTTAAAACGACAACTAATTTAAAACAAAAAAAAAGCTCTAAAACGACAACTATTCAAAAACGGAGGGAGTATACAATACAAACCAGGAATTTTTTGGAAAGGCAAAGTGTTACAAAAACTATTCACAAACATAATTTTAATTAACGTATAGGATCACAAATATAGCATCCATGTTCGTCATTAACATTCAAGCCCATCGTTTGATTTCTTTCTTCGTCTAACTTACCTGACCAGCCGTGGGACATTATTCTTCCGGAGGCAGCCTTTTATCATAATGGTGAGGTCTTTGGTCTGAAGGAATCAGGAATCATTTCTTGTAACTCACAGGCACGTCATCATCTTCTTCAAGATCACTGAATGATACATCTTCATCCACATCCTGCACAAGATGGTTGGTCGCGGCACTAACAGTTCCTGCATTATCTTCATCCTTCAACCAATCATCAGCATCAGCGTCATCATCCACTTGAACATCAATAACTCTAGGTGAAGAACCAGTGACTGGGCTCTGCACCGGCTTGTCATGGTACGCTGGTGCTGGTCTCTCTTCAATGACAGGCTTATCGACAACTTGTATCTCCTTGCTCTCAACTGTGTGCTTCTCTGTCTCAACCTCAGATGACTCAGTCGAATGTATTGTTTCGAGAGCGATCGTTTTCACAGGTTCTGGATCTGATTTGGGTGAAGGATTAGTAGGTTGAGAAAGAGGTTCCACAATTGCACTATCAGCTCCTGTATCACTACTCTCTGGCACCACTACTGTACCTTTGTTTCTCTTATGCAGCAGCTCGTGAGATAATAGTGCTCTTGATTCAAGTACCTAAATGAAAACGCAAAATCAGTGATTCACATCATAGAAAGTTTCACTCTTCTCCCCATTATTATTTTAAAGATGCAAATCTACCATTAAAAACTTGCATCTAATTCACATGAAACTATTAAAGTTCATTATTAGCAGAGAGAATCATCCATCCATTGAAACCTAAACCATAAAATCCAAATAGCTCAAAAACTTTGTAAACAGAGGGAAAAAAGACAGTAATGACCAGCAGTGGAGTTGAGAATCAAACTTACCCGAGGAGTTGAGAGAATCAAGGCATCATGTTTACTGAATAAAGGATGCACAAGTACAAAGTAAATCCTCCAGAAGCAATACTCGCTCATGTACGCTGGACAAAGCTCGACCCTCAAAGCAGCCAGACTCGATGCAAGATTCTCCACAGCCAGCGCATGCTCATATTGAGCATCAGTCATTTCAAAGTCTGAACATAAGAGTTATAACATACCACTTAACAACAACACCTTCAAATTTAGCCTTCACCAAATTACACCACAATCAAAAGATATATGACAATTCATACTATCCCTAAAGTCACAGATTAGTGTACTTAAGAACATCTAATTACAATGTGCTGCGAATTCGGAAACGTACCATCAAAGTTATCATCCTCATCAGGAAAAGGAAAATCAAGCCATGTCTCTGGATGCAGAGCAAGATCCCTAGCAAATAAAACTACTTCCTCCGTTACACCAATTGCATTTCCAACCGCAACATCACGCACCTTCGAATCCACACCTTCCGATCCCAATTGCAAGAAATTCGAAGCCATCTTTGTAAACTCCGATACCGGTAAATTTCCAGAGAGTTTCGATATTCCAGTCCTAAATCTACCTCCGATCTCCACAAAATCGTTCCTAATTCCAGCAATCAGATCCTCATCACCTTCCCCGAGATCCGAAGACTTCCGAGTCTCCTCCACATGATCCGCCGTCTCGGAAGAAGAAGGCGGTGGCGCGAGGAAGGAAGCAACGCCCCATAGCTGACTTCTTAAGGTCTTGGTGAGTTCAGAGATGTCTTCCTTCACGCCGCGAGGAGACTGTGATTGCAACACCGATGGAGAAGACGGTTGATCGGAACCGGATTCTTCAATTGAATTGGTCTTAATCGTTTCCTTTTGATCATCTTCTTCCTCATCGATCTTCAGTGAATTCGCAATGGATCTAGCTAACCATGCCATTTTTTTTTTTTTTTTTTGAGATCTCTCGCAAGTCTCTCAAGTATCTCTTAACCCACGACCTTAAACGAGACACCATTGACGCAAAAATTCAACCTTAAGAAACGTCGTCGTTTACTAATAAAATGGGCTTTGCAGCAAAAGCCCATTAGGTTCAAATTTCAGCCCATCTATAGGTTTGGTCACTGTTACTCTGTTATAGAATTTTATGTCCCAGACATGAGCTCTCGCATCACAAGTCACAAGAGTGTGATATTCACACTTATTCAAACAGAGATTTGCTCACTCTCGTTTTAAAACAAGACAACTGATATATGCTTGTGTGTTTTGGCGAGGAAAAACATCATTTAAAACGCATTAGGCGTTTAGACAACGGTTGCAACAACGATGTTGAAGATGGTTGATCAGCACCAGATTCTTCAATCGAATTGGCCATATTTTTGGATCTCTCTCAAGTCTCTCTTATCAATCGTCACCTTAAACTTGGAGATTAAGTTAGAAGAGTAAAGTGCCCTGGCTAGGGTATGCGAGACACCCATTCAAACTACGAAACATCGTCGTTTAATATGAAATGGGCTTCGTAGCTAAAGCCCATAAGGTTTAGTATCCAGCCCAGCTATATGTTTGGTTTACTACTGTGATTCTCTGTTACAGAGTTTTATGTCAAGACAAAAACTCTCACATCACACTGTGTTTGTTATACACAAACCCACTCAAAACAGAGATTTGCTCAGACTCATTTCCAAAACAGGACAAGTGATATAAGCCTGTGTTTTTGAGCAAAAAAACAGTAGAAATTGTTGAATGATTCACTTGTCAAATCTCTCTTTCTTTTCAATTGTTCATTACAACAGTAGTAGCTCAGATCAATGTATGGAGACTTTTGGTCTCCACCACAACTTATGTGCTCTACTTATTAGACAAGAATCAAATTCTTATCCTACTGTACTTTGAGATGTCACCCAATGCAATAACAGTGATTGATTTTTCAAGAATCACGTTTTTGGTATTTATTTCACATTTAAGACAATAAGGAGGCTGAGATTGAGAACAAAGATGAAATCATGACAATTGTCTAATTTCATAATCTTAAGTAATGCTAAAAGAAAACATTGAATGAAGAAAAAAGATTCAAAAGCTTAAAAGAGGCTCTACAAGTTCAGGTCAAAAGATTTTGCTTCTTTTCTTTTTCTGTTGTGAATGGTCAAAAAAGCAAAACAACCTCTCACAAGAACCCAAATCGAGAGGTTAACAATAAGAGACTTAATATGGTTCCTTTCTTCTTTTTCCCTTTTCTTCTGAATTTGATTGAACCAAAGGCAGTAACTTTACACATTTTTTCTAATTCCCAATGCTTATTGCATAACGAACCAACATGACAACATTACATACCGATCCCTCACCCGCCCGGTTTCTTCCTCTCCCCCGTGTTTCCATCTGCGGATTGCTTCTTCCTTTGAATTGTTACCACCAAAACCAATAGCTCAATCTTCAAACTCTTCATCTATATATACATCAGGGGCAGAGGCAGATTCGCAATGCACATTTACCTTTTCATGGATAACCCCGCTGAATCATGTGTCTTGTGATCAAAGATATAAACTTTTGCTATTGGATTGTCCTTGTGAGTTTGCATTTGGAAATAAACATGGTGTCTGAATAATGTAGACTACAGAGCTTGAGTAGCTCCGCTGACCGCTGCTTCAACGCTGCATCACACCCGCTCTGGATCACGAGTAACAACTTTGCAGCAAGACCGACCTCAACAGCAAGTGGTGAACATTCTTCTGGAGCTAATTTGCAGACAGACCAAAGAATCGACAGCGCGTAGCTAGTGCAATTCTCAGACACCCTCATCAGCACCCTAACGGTATACGGTATCGTGTTTGCAGAGTCTTTGACAGCAACTCTTCCTTCCATATCTGAACACAAAGCATCAAGAACAAACAGAGCTAACTCCAAACATTCCGGGTCTAAAGACGGTAAGATATCGACTAACTGAGGCACTGCTCCAATGCTAACCATCAAGTTTCGAACTTGTTTATGAACCGAAATTGGTTTAAGCAACCCAAGTGCAGGAGAAACTCCATTTCTATGTCTCTTATCCTTAACCAATCTCATTAACCCAACAAGCAAACTATGACTCGAAACCAGCTCTGCTCTAAACCCCTTCTCTTCCACCAATCCTTTAATCAATCTCGCACAATTGATTTTAGTCTCATTGGATCCATCATTCAACATATCAACAATCAAAGAAACCTTAGCCGGTTGCATCAACCCGGATTTCGAATCCGAATCAAGATCAAGACTGACAAGAATAGCAACAACCTCAGATCCAACAGCATGAGAAGTAAAAGGACCCAAAAGAGAAGAGATCACAGAGACACCTCCTTCTTCAACAACAGTCTTCCTGGCCATAAGATGAGCAACAACAATCTGCTTAAGCTCACTCAACGCATGAACCCTAGCTTGACCTTTAGCTTTCTTCAAAGTCCCCAAAATCTCAATAGCTCGTCCTTGAACATCCTCAGAGCGTTTCTTCATCAACACATACTTCTGAGAGAACCAAGTATAGATCAAATGATGAAGAGTTTTATTAGGAGTTACCGTATCATCCCAAAGCTCTTGCATTGTAGTAGGACAAGTCAAGTGACCTAGGTTAAACCATTTGTGAATGTTTAACCTTTCATAGGTTTGACCAGTACACAAGGTCACAGGATCTTGCATCGGCTCTAACGAGATAGGACAAATGAAAACAGAAGGTATATCTTGTAAATCTAGCTCCTTTATCATCTTCTTCAGATCCAATTTCTCATCAACAACTCCACCATTAACACCACCGAGAACTCCATCTTTCACCGCTGTATCCAGATCTAAGACTTGCCCATCACCACCACCTTCAAATCCTATCAACCCATCTCTCTTTAACGGCTGAAACATCGGCATTTCCAAAGAATCTAAAGAAACAAAATCTCTCACAAAAAAAAAAAACCAATTTTTAGAGACGTTTCTTCTCAAACTCACAACATTTGGGAAAATAATGCCTTTGATAGAAAAGCATGTCTTTATCTAACAAAGAAGCGTTAAAACAACAACACAATCTTCTTCTTCTTCTTCTTCTTCTTCTTCTTCCTCTTTCCTTTTGCTTTAATTTTGTTTTCTCTCTTTTCAACGGTCAAAAAGAAGATTCATTCAACTCTTGTTAATAAACAAAACATCATAAACACATGATTGAAGAAGCCCAACTGCTCTCAAAAATGTGAATTTTATAACCACAAATTTCGAGAAACAGAAAAAGGAGAAATCATGAAGAATAATGACAAGGAACAAAAAAAAAAATCAAAGAACCCAGTACAAAAGGTTTGCACTTTGCAAACCAGATAATCTCAGAAGATAAAAAGGAAGAGAATTTGAGAAAACCCAGATGACGAAAACAAAAAAAAATTCACGAATTCGTGAGAATGACGAAGAAACCCGTACTCTCTCTTTTGTTTGGTTTACCTTCTTGTGAGTGAGTGATTGTTTTGTTTTTGTTTCTTTGAGAGAAAAAAAATGAAAAATGGGTAAATAAAATAAGAAAGAGAAAAAAGGGTAGAAATTAAAGATTTGTTGAAAGATTCGGGTGGAAAATCTAAAAATATTAAAGATATGGTGACCGGTGAATACACTGGTTATAGCCGGTCATTTAGTCATCTCGACTCGCGTACCACACGTGCAAGCTAAACCACATGCCCTCACCTCCCGGTTTTTTTTTATAATACTCACTTTTTTAATTACCATTGAAAAACTCAGCTTAATTATTGTAATTTCCAATTTTGTCCCTACATTTTAGTTTTAAAACGTAAATAATAAAAAATTCAGAATTTAACTCTCTCAATAATAGACGAAGAGAAAAAGAAAAAAAAACTCCCAATAATATAGAATTCAGAATTTTTAAAAAATAAAGCTTAGAAAAAATGAAGTCAGTCAAATAATATTCAAATTATACAGGAGATGTAATTGTTCCAATAAAGTGTGGAATAATCGGTTTAAACTTTAAACACTTTAGGTATGTGACTGGGTAGTTTCAATTTTTCTGATAAATATTTTGGTCAAAAGACAACAGTGAAATTCTAAATCCTCTTTTTTAGCTTTTTTTTTTTTTTTCTTAATATCCACGCTAACTAAGGAAATCTACTTTCCCAATTTATTTTTAAAAAGATGTTTGTGAAGGATAAACAAAAAGGAGGGTAAAATAGTAAAGTGAAAGAGTAAAAAAAATTCCGCAACGTAGGCAAAAAAGCTGATAAGTTTTGCACTAAACTCCAAACACCCACGGGGAAGAGTAACCCGTACAGGTCGGGCACGTGTGACGATAGTTTCTATGTTTAATTTCTTAATTAATTTTTTTAATTTCACTCTTAACATCGTTATTAACACCATCAAAGCAACTTTCAACCAAAAAAAACACCATCAAAGCAACTCTCGATTTCTGTTATACCAAATTACGATTACCCTTCTTTTATCTCTCTTATTTTATGAATCAATTAATAATACAAAATAGTAAAAACAATTCTTAAAAAGAGTAAATTATTTTAAAATAATAAAAATAAAAATAGTAATATAGAAAATATTATCAATTTTGGTAGTATCTCTAATTTGTATAGACTTTGTGATTAATAACTATTGATAAAGAAAAACTCCATAATCGTACAGTACATATTACTATTCAAAGTTTATATTGATCAGATTCTTGTAAGTTCGAAAATATGTTTCTAATAAGTACTTCCTCTGTTCCTCAAAGTTTGATGTTTTAGTGTTTTAGGTTTGTTTCACAAAGATTGATTTTCTAGCTTTCTATTTTATTTTTATTAAGTGTTTTTAATAAATCGTAGATTTCAAGACGTAATAATTACAAATAATTAACTGTTTTAGATTACTATTGGTTCATAGATTATTAAAAAATAAAATAAAAAAAAAATTATCAAATGATTAAATCATAATTGTTTCTTAATATATGTGTAAACTCTAAAACATCAAATTTCAGGAAGAGAGAGTAGTTATCTAAATGTCTAAATATCAAAAGTGCAAAGTTATTTTGTCAGTTTAACAAGAATTAAGTAAATACTCCCTCCGTTCTTTAATAAATGGTGTTTTAACCTTCTAATTTTGTTTTTAAATAAATGATGTTTTCAGTTTTTAATGCAAAATTAATTATTTTTTTATTGGTTTTGACGATTTATATTATGTAGATTATTTTTTATTGGTTGATTAGATAATAAATGATGTTTTAGTTTAGAAATAAACAAAAATTAAATGATTTCTTAATCGATGTGCATTTTCCTAAAACATCACTTATAAAAGAACAGAGAGAGTATATTTAAAAAAAAAGAAGAAAAAAAACAGCGAATAGTGAGGTGGGACCACAAACAAAAGTGCCAGCTAGACATAATGTTTGACCGTGACAGTGTCTTGCTTTGACTAAAAGCCTCGATCGTCTCCGGGTCTAATCTCTTTGCCCCTTTGACTGTTCCTTTTACCCACTCATAGCCCACCACGTGTCCACATCTGCCTCTTCCCCACCCAACTTTGATTAAATTAATTAATTGTTTTTCAAAAAATTGCATACAAATTTAACAATCTCTCTACCAAATCAAGATAATTTAATAATAACTTGAAATTGATGGGAGTGGGGATAGAGAAAGAGATAGAGATCTGTAAGAGAGACCATGTGTTGTTTTTGTTGCAGTTGAGTACTGACCCATAACTGCAAAGTTTGCTGTCCAAACAAATATTTTTATTTTCATTTGAAAATATATCATAATAAATTTATATTAATTACTTACTGGACCCAATTTTGAAATGAAAAATTGCAGATTCAAATGAAATGATTTTCAGAGTTGATGATAATGATAAAACAAAAATTTGTGTCTATGAAGTTTTTTTTCTTTCTAGTCAAACTAAGATGATATACTAAAGTGGACCGGCAAGTGTTTAAATGTGATATGACGTGTTTTGTAATCAAGTTTTTATAGACTTTGGGATGGGAGATTGATAGTGATATTATAAAAATTTAATATCAATAACTATATATAAAATAAAAATTGATTTAACATGTAATGAATTATCATCTCTTGTTGGTTATTAAGTAAGTAATACGGACCCGAGTGCTAATGACTGGTGTGAGTGGTGGTGACTAGAGGTGGACCTACGAATAAAAGCGTAACAATTTCATGAAAACGAAGTGACGATGTGTCGTATTTTCCTTGTTGGAATCAACAGTTTTGAATAGGTTTGTTGAACTTGTTTTATATACTTTTATGTTTCTGCAAACATATATACTTGTTGAGTTAGAAGGTTTCAAAAAATAAAAGAATGAACTGACACTAACCAATTAAGTAAGTGGTAGTCTTGGTAGACACTATCTTTCAAAAGAGGTAGTTATGTTTCATGATTATAGTGTTTGTTTGGGACAAGACGATTTACGCATGTCTACATTGTATACAGAACGTATAATCAATCGCTGAAACCGGGGATGGAGCTAGAGACTATAGGCTAAATATGCTCTTAGTTGATTTAGTGGTAAACTGACTCTAAAGACACTTGATCAAGTAGAGTCTTCGACTTGTTCGAGATGAGTGGGTTCTAACCACTGACCACATGTTGCATTCATCATCATATAACCTTAACAATCAAGTGGTTTGTGATGTGAGGAAAAGTAACTACAGGAAATGATACTAATTCGATGGTATATTATATTGGATTGGCAGTGTAACACTCAAAACTTGTGATGGTAGCAAGTTTGTGGATGTCAGATGGAAAAACGGTCTATTTCCCCACGAGAACTATGACATCATAACAAATAGAGCCCAATCTATGACCACGATCTAAATATCCCCGAAAAAATACTTCTCAACCTATATCTCCTCGAATCGATAGTTCTCATCTATTTCTCCATAAATTTGGATTTACTCGGTTTACGACCTAAACCGACATCAAACCACCCCAAAACCAACATTAAACCGAATTAATGAAATCAAGCAAAACTGAAACAAAATTATGTATCATGTTGCCGGAATTGACAATCGAGAGCTTACAGATGTAGCTGAGTAATTTTGAAAGCTAATGGCAAAGGAGGAAATCACCGGAAATTACATCTGACGTTTCGTCTAGGAATAGACACGACTCATGTTTTGGGCGTAGGAATTGAAAGCGTCTGGTCGAGAGGACGTTTTTGCTCTTGGACGAATGGGGATCTCGCAAAGGCAGGGGATTCCTCAGACTCGTCAGAAGAAATCTCCGGAAATTGAAGAGATTCTGGTCGGATTCACATCGGAGTTCACCATTGAAGTAGAGAGGAAGGTTTCGGTTTTTAGGTGGAGAAATCGAGAGAATAATTGAGAGAAGCTATGACTACCAAAGAGGGTCAGTGGGGAAGCCATAGCTGGAGAATGCCAGCTGAGATAAAAAAAATTTGCATCTCTTGAAATCGCGATCGAGAGAGGCACAGAGGATTACAAGGTTCGATAGCTTTCGGTTCGCTAGTGGAGGTTGCGGCTCGGTTTTATCGGAGTTGCAGAGGGGTCGCCGGAATTTGACTCTGTCTCCATTGGAGAGATAAAGTTGTGTTTGAAATTAGGGATTTTAAGGTTGTATCGAGGCATGTGGAAAGAGGTTGGGAAGAGAATAGAGCGTTGAGGTGGAGTGAATGAGTGAGATACATCGAGTTTGTGATTGGTTGATGAACCTGGAGATGGAGAGGTCACATGGTGGTGGTGAGGAGGTGGAGGAAGAGGAGGAGATGAAAGGCAGATCCGCCATTGACGTAAGTGGTGGTGATGCGTGAGTAATTGTTTGGTTTGTGAACTTTAAGAAATTGGTTCGGTTTGGGTTTAAATCCGGTTATGTTGTTGTAATTGGTTTAAGTTTGGTTTAGTATTGTATTTAGGTGGTTAAAAATTGTTTGGTAAATTGTAAACCAAAATCTGTGGGTAAATTAGGTGAAAACTATTATTTTATGGAGAAATAGATGAAAACTATCGATTCGAGGAGATATAGGTTGAGAAATATTTTTTCGGGGATATTTAGATCGTGGTCATAGATTGGGCTCTATTTGTTATGATGTCATAGTTCTCGTGGGGAAATAGACCGTTTTTCCATGTCAGATATATATAGTTCAACTATGTAAAAGAACTTGACTTCTATGAGAATCTTGACAGTTAAAGAATGTCACTGTAGGTAATGAGGTTTGTTTTATCAATTTACAATGATGATGACTTTAATGCAATAGAAATATTCTTGTATCAAGTTGAAATAGTTGCGGATAAAGGTCCAATTTGTGTCTAAAATATATGAGATTACATTGTGGCATAGAGACTCAAACCATATGTCTTAAAAGAAAATCAGTTTACTGATATATAAGAGACTAATAAAAGGCAAGAAAATTCGTATGTGGATTATGCAAGAAGCAAGATTAATGAAAAATAACAAATTATTTCAACCATCACATTGTTCTAATCAAATTACATTTTCCTTGCTTTTCTACCATATTTTTCCCTTTCTACCGTTTCGTCAGTCGCGGTGTTACTAATCGAGGCCATGACATCAATAAACATGAATACACCACAATGCATTGCTACGAATATGATCTATATCATTTTAGCTTATTTATTTTAACGTTTTTTAAAAAAAAAAAATTTAACGTTAAAGAAGTCAGAAGTGTGAAACAATCTTTTAAGAAATGCGCACGAAGGAATAAAAAAGGTATATACTGCATTGCTACGCGTATTCTATTATTTATCCATCTTCGATTCTTTAGCCATTTTGTAGCTTTTGGACTGTCAC
The DNA here is from genome assembly GCF_000004255.2 of Arabidopsis lyrata subsp. lyrata. Taxonomy (NCBI): domain Eukaryota; kingdom Viridiplantae; phylum Streptophyta; class Magnoliopsida; order Brassicales; family Brassicaceae; genus Arabidopsis; species Arabidopsis lyrata. Next base: position 14,795,928 of record NW_003302551.1, read on the forward strand.
GTGTAGGCCTGGACGTTCGGGTACTCGTTCGGTTCTGGTTCAGTTCCGGTTTTTTCGGTTTTAAAGTTTAGGATCCATATAGGAACCAAACAATTTCTGTTCAGTTCCGCTTCCGGTTCTTTCGGTTATGAAGTTTAGGATCCATTCGGATATTTTTTTCGGATGTTTTTAGGTATTTTGGATATTTTTGGGTATTTTCGGATATTTTTGAGTGTTTTTTTTTGGATATTTTAAGTATTTTTTGATGTATTTTCTAAATATCTGTTGGTATTTCGGTATTTTTGGTTATTCGATCTAAAAATAACTAACATTTTTAGATATAATCTCATATTTCAGATATTTTCGGTTACCCGAAATATTTCGGTTCGGTTCGGTTCCGGTTCTGGTTCCAGTTCTTTCGGTTTTAAAATTTAGGATCCATTTGAGTATTTTAACATTTTGGTTCGGTTTCGGTTCGGTTTTTTTTGCTTCGGTTTCGGTTCGATTCTTGTGGTTCGGTTATTTTGTCCAGAACTCACGTGAGTCGTGACGCTCTAACCCCCAAATGTATGTCTATCTAGTATGTACATACATATTACATACACATGCATGAGGCACCTATACTTTTGTAATTAAATTATACACTATATGACGTATGGATTCAACGATACCAAGAGTTTTTTGTTCGTAACGCTCAAGCTTTTTCGAAACCTACTAGTATCTAAATAGTGTATTAATATTACCTCCAATTATAAATTATATTTTTGAATACGTATAAACGAATATATTTTTTTGCAAAATTATTTTATTTATTTTCAAGAATTTGTACAAAACATCTGGATATATAGTTTGAGATAACACTTGGGCTATATACGTATCATTTTCTTAAGCTGTCGCTCTAGATAAGTTAGAGTAATGGCCAAATCTCGATAACAATTTATTTGTGATCTCCTCACATGAAAGTCTTTTGAACCAAATTAATCTCAAACAATGGGATTCAATAATCAATTTTGTAGTATTCAATAGTGGATTAGAGTAATGTATTAATTACAATCAACAGTGCTAAACAATTGGGTCTAGATTGGGTCAAATTTGAATATATGGGCCGAATGATCATACTAAGCGATGACATGCTTTGAAGAAAGTAGTTGAAACCAAGCCATTCATAAGTACTAACAAACCTATCTTAAATAACCAGATTTAAATTGGTGTCCATATTATATGAAATAAGTTCGATTGATTTGCCAACAACACTTTAATAAATTAAAACAACTAACTGCAAGAAATGTATTTAATCATCCATTCATAATTTTGTTGTTATAAATTCATTTATAATTAACAGTCATCATGGACTTTGTCTTATCTTTGATCGATCCTGTCTTAGTGACTCTAATGTCTCTTTCGATTCCGTGTAAATCTATATTATACAGAGTTTACATATACATGTTACACTAGGGGAGGTCTCCGCGCCCAGCGCGGGGTTGTATGTTGATTAAGACAAGAATTAATAATTAATATTTAGGGTTATCAAGTTAGGGATATTTATTGAATTAATTTTGTCAAGAGTCTAATTTTTATAACGACATTAATATAGAATTATGGTAAAACGCTATAACTTTTGATATATATTATTAGTAATCAACAATTAATAGTGTTTTTGAATCACAAACAATTATTAGTGTTTATATCTTGATATATATAATAGAATTAAATATAAAAAATTTATATATTTAAACCAACAATATATTAGCAACGTTCCGACCGCCACTGTCCATGGGTTCCCACGTCCAGTCTCGGTCTTTAGGCCCATCTTCTTTGTTTTGTCGTACTCTTGATTTTATGACATATTCATGCTTACTCGTTTCTTTCATATTAGCAACGCCCCGACCGCCACTGTCCGTGGGCTCCCCACGTCCAGTTTCGGTCTTTAGGCCCATCTTCTTTGTTTTGTTGTACTCTTGATTTTATGACATATTCATGCTTACTCGTTTCTTTCATATTTATAATGCCACGACCGCCACTGTCTGTGGGTTCCCACGTCCAGTTTCGTTTTTTGAGCACATCTTCTTGGTTTTGTAGTACTCTTGGTTTTATGACATATTCACGCTTCCTCGTTTCTTTCATATTTGTAACGCTCCGACCGCCACTGTCCGTGGGTTCCCCACGTCCAGTTTCGGACTTTAATTTGGGCCCATCTTCCTGGTTTTTGTTGTATTCTTGATTTTATGACATATTCATGCTTTTAGATTGTATGTCACTGGAGTTTTTCGTAGTTGGAAACAAATAATTGAAAAATATAATCTCTTACCATATCTCTTACCTATCAAGTAAGTCATCTTGCTCTTTGAAGTAGTTATGTACGTAAAATTTCAATGGTATAGAAACAGGCATCTCCTTTGTATATATCGTGTCATATTTATCGTCCCTATTGTAGTATCTTTGTCTCTACCTTCGCCATTGGTCGCTGCGTAACCCTTCAGGTGATCTCTTGTTTATAAAACCCATATAAAAAGTTGTAAGAGAAATAGCATTTTCTTAACTGTATCGTATATGTATTTGTAGTATATTGATCTGAGATTGCAAAGATGTATGCCTATCAAGAAGCTCTTAGCAAAGTAAACACTGAAGATAGGTACTAAAAATGAGAGGGTTACAGAGAGCAAGTATCTATCCCTTAGAAACCACTATGTGCAACTGAGAATAATTCATATATATACATACATACACATGTATACAACGTATTGAAGCTTTTAAATTTAAATATCGAATGCTACAAAACTGGAAAATTGCTTGTGGAGAAAGCAATATGAACATGGCCACATATATAACAAATAACCGATTATGCTTGTCGTAGATCATTCTCTTTCAAACCAAAAGTTTTACCTAAACAACATATCAAGTGACTCACAAGAGATACATAAGAGCCATATCCTAAAAATATCCGGCAAAGCAAAAACGCTCCAGGTTCGAGAAAGAAGTCATTGGAAAATTTGAGTATATACCAAACTGGAGAGTAATTCGGCTACAAAGAGAGATGTGTTGGCTTTGAAGAAAAAGCTATGTGATGCTCTACCTTTTATTTATGAATTTTAGGCTATGAATATATGTTTTTGTTAGGGTTCAACTTCAGTCTCCGGATTAGAGACTTATATTCATCCGACAAACAATTCGATGTCACAATCAATGCTACAAAATTGGTGGGTTCTCTCTATTAACAAACAAAAAAAAATTCTGGGGTATATATTTTTTTTTTTGTTTTGTTAGATCCATACGACGAAGAACACCAAAAATTCTCATCAATCCGGTACGTTTGATCTTATTTTTATTAGTTTAACAATTACGGTTATGTCCGAATCTGAAATAACCATGGCTCCAGACTCCTTCACACCATGGCCACATATCACCGGAGTGGAGATGATTTCAAATTCGGAGCTTCTCTTCGCATATAAAATCATACATATGGTCTCTTTGTTTCGGGTTCCCTCTACAATAATTAGTACATATTTCAAAACTGAGCTACAAAAGAGCACATTGGATTTTGGTAAACATCAAGATTGCTTCCTACCTTCCAAGAAACATGATAGACTAATTCACATCCAAGACCAAACATTAGCCACATAAAGCCTGAATCAAATTAAACGATCTTAGGATGCTCTTCATAATCCGTAAGTTAAAGAGACTTGCATTAATATTGCAAATTAGACTCTAGAGGTCCACAATGGTTAATCATAGTGTATCAAAGACGACGAATAAAGCATGAATTAGAATATCAGCAGAGGAAGCACACAAATATTCAATAAACGTAATCAATCACTGAGAATAGCATGGACCCAACTTTTGAAAGATTCATAAAAAAAGAAGATTTTTCCTATGCAACAATATTCAAACAATGAGAAGATCAATGATTGATGACTAACCATACAACCGAAGCAAAGCCATAAACAGAAACGAAAGTACTAAAGAGCCACAACAGCAGTGATACGACATTTGTTTCCTCGCACTGGAAACAATGACGTGCTTCCATAAATCCAATCTAGTTTTTATGGAAAACAAACCTGCATTCATAATAAACACTACTATTAATTATTATTTTTTAAGCAAGAATTAAATGGCAGTATAAAAAATTCAATGGTTAGTGCCGAAAAAAAAAGCAAGGATTAGTTATGATATCAAATCAAAATTTAAATATCAAGCAAGGTATTTACATAAAATTAAGGCAGTGGAGGATCTAAGAACTTTTTATATGACAATATCTACAACTAAACAAAGAAAATTTATATATTTTTAAAACAGAATCATTATTTGTTTTTTGGTAAGATTAAAACCGAATCATTATCATATTAGTAAAATTATCATTTATTTATTATTATCCACGTTAATTTAAAAGTTTAAGAGAATATCTGCTTTTTTCTCATAAAATGATGAAATAATAACATAACTCTTTTAGATTTATAACTATATTTGACATTATCATATTAAATCTATTAAGATAAATATATTTCTTTTTGAAAAATATAAATAAAATGATAATATAAATATTATAGATTTACAATTATATTATTATCCATGTCAAAATTTTAAAACATTTTACTTTTTTCTCACATAGGAAGATAGAACAATAACGTAACAGTTTATGATTTACAACATAAAAATAATATCAGAATTGGAACGCCAAATCATAATCAACACAATTAACACAACTCTAATGGGAAATTAGAGTTATCTTGTGATTAAAATACTAAACAAACAAAACTAACCGAAACAAAACAAAAGTCTTCCTTTCAAAATCATTAACGTGACGGATTGCTGACTGATTAAGTTGAAGTTTTAGGCATTTAAAGATCTAGAAAGATGATTAAGGTTAAACATTTTTATTTATTTTAAACAACGTTTGAATGTTGACAAAAAAAGAAGAAGAGAGTGTTGGGACCATCGGGAGAGACAACGTTGAGCAGCTGCGAAAGAAGCCAACGTTGTCTATTATGTTCCTCACAGTGTTTGATTTGACTTTTGATGACATTACACTCCTGTCCACTTGTTGTCTCGAAAGTTCATACAATGGAAAATTATTAAACAAAACAATTTACTTTTATGTATAAATCCTAGGGAAGAACCGATCAAGCTAAGATCAATGGTTGTGGTTTTAGTACCGTATACTTCTCAAATATACCCGTTGAATAACGGAAATCCGCAAGACGGGGAGGAGACGAAGTCAACCTAGCTGGCAAAGGAGCTAACCCAGCTCCTTTGGTCTTATTTATGGTCATATGTATTTAGCAAAATATGGTATACAAACCGAACCAATCAACAACAAAACCTGATTTTAAATTGTTGTATATTTCTCAAAAGTCAAAACCCATAATAACCAATGGAACAGAAGAAGCTAATGCAGAGCATACTTACGCTTGGAGTAAAGAGTGATGCAAGCTTCCATTGGCACACCCGAAAACGCATCAGAGCATGGAAAGAAACCTAAAAACCAATAAATTAAACAATAATTAAATCTTAGTGCATGGAAAACGAATCCTATACATACCAAAGTCCGAATCTCAGTGCCTTAGAATGACCTCGATACCAAAAACTTTAAGTTACTACTTCCATATATGTAATATTTTAGTTTGGGGAGAGAGATTGGCAACGAAGAGTAATTCCTGAATTTAACAGCCAAGTTTGTTATCCCTAATCTAAAGAGAGGAATACTTAAATTGTATTAACGACAAAAATTAGCCTCCTCTGAAAATTCATCCCTGAAATAAGTCATCTTTCTGACTTTGTGGCAACTGTGTTATCAACAGTTGAGTGTTTCTTTTGAAAAAAGACATATTTGAAAATAATAAGAACATGTACCTCAACAAAATCGGGAGGTACCTCATCTTTTTACAACAAAAAGAAACATACCAAACCATCGATGATTACCTTCTCAAAAGTTGAAACCAAACTTTTTGATTATAAAAATTGATTAGTGGTGAAAATAGTGAAACCATAAATACAAAAAAAAATAATCAAATTTGTACATATAAACTATAAGATCACCTGTTTATTCATTGAATTAGGTCCAAATTTTCCATACACCAGTTCACATCGTCCCCTCCATACATCCACCCTACAATAAAAAAGAAAAATTAAAATTAGGTAGAAGCAAAAAAAAGTTTGAAAAAAAAGAACAAAAAAAAACAAGGGTTAGTTATGATCTGAAATTGAATACCATGAGCAAGGTATTTATATTGAATAGGAGGCGGTGCATGATTTAGGGTTTCTAAATTTTTCGACGATAAATACAAAAAAAGAAAAGAAAATTTACATATTTTAATAAGCAAATCACTATCATAATCATAAATATTTGTAAAACTGCCATTTATTCATTGTTATCCATGATTATTTAAAATAATATTTAATTTTTTCCGTAAAAATATGGAATAATAACAACTATTTTAGATTTACTACTATATCTGATACTATCTTATAAAATATATTAAAATTTAAGGGAAAATTTCTTTCTGTTTCAAAAATAAGGCGGAACAATAATATAATTTTTGATTTACAATAGATAGACATGCATGGTATCCATATGCGTCATGTCACGCTGATCCATATTTTTTTCCAAAACTCGATCTAATTGCTATTATGTGCAAAAAGAAACATACCAAACCATCGATGATTACCTTCTCAAAAGTTGAAACCAAACTTTTTGATTATAAAAATTGATTAGTGGTGAAAATAGTGAAACCATAAATACAAAAAAAAATAATCAAATTTGTACATATAAACTATAAGATCACCTGTTTTTTTTTTTTTGGTTAATTATCATGTTAATTGTTTCCAAAATTATTTTTTCCTGGTTAATTCCAAAATTCAATTTAATTTTTCCAAAATTAATTAGATTTCATTAAGGATAATTAAGTAATTACGTAAAATTAATGACTCAACAAGAGCCGAGAGTCCGACACGTCAGCAAAAACACTTCTCAAATATTGTTATAGATTTCATTAAGGATAATTAAGTAATTACGTAAAATTAATGACTCAACAAGAGCCGAGAGTCCGACACGTCAGCAAAAACACTTCTCAAATATTATTATATATAGATATGTATATAACTTTGATTTGGATACTCTTTGAGAATCCAATAATGAAAGGGAAAGGCATAGAGAAAGACAACTGCTTCGTATGGTTGGTTAAGGCTCCTTTTCGTTTCTTGATCATGGCACGTGACGCCTATATACGTAGCATTACGTCATGCTCCCGCGCCGGAATCCTTACCGGTGGTGGATCCTCCGGTTTTGGTCAGCGCTCCGGAAACTTCCAAATATGTGATCCGCCTAGCACCGTCCTTCCCCGGAGCTTTACCTTGACGTCAACGGCACATGTTCAAGAGTTGGCAATGAGACAATCATTGTCGTTGGATCATCGGAGGAACTATAGATGCGTTGTTGTGATGGGAAGAATCGATGAGGAGATTTCTTGTGATGATGATGAGTTTCAAGAAGAAGACTCTTTTCTTGATTATGGTAAATGCGAGATTTTTACAAAAAAAAATAGAAAAACCATCGGTATGACCAAAAAATTAAGCCTTTTTTTTTTTTCATCAAATACCATTTATATTAAGAAATCGGAGAGTCTCCGCTAGGAAGAGCTAATTAGGAACCGATGTGCTTACATGGGAAAAAAGGCTACTACGAGCCCGAACTTTTTTAACTAAACAATCAGCTCGACTATTAAGCCTCTAGGAAACCTTCCTAGAGGCTTAATTAGATTTTTTTTTTTGGGTTTATTAGTTTGTTGCATTGTGCTGATTGAGAAATATGGATCTATCAGCGTACTCAATTTCAATATCATGAGTAACAGAAAAAAAAAAAAATCCGTTACAATAAAGATTATTTTTCTTTTAACCAAAACAACTTAACAAAATTATTACAAACATAAAATACAAATCCAAAATCACAAACACAAAAATAATAATTTAAAAAGTTTCTCAATTTAAACTTTCCCCTCGTATAAATAAAAAATAGACCTAAAAATAGATCTAAATAGGTACGCGATTCATCTAATCAATGCAGCTGAAACGTAAGAGCAGTTCCATTGGTAGTGTCTCCATGAGACATCTATATTAAAAATAAATCAAAAATAAATAAAAAATAATTTTTTAATCAAAAAAGCTGAGACACGTTTCTCATTTGAGAAACATTGAGACACCCTCTCTCTCATACACATGTCACTCTTTGATTGGTTTAACAATTTATTTTTAAATTCAATTACTCTAAGATTTATAATATCAATTAAATAGTTTATAGGTTATTATTTTTTATTTTTCTAAAATTCATAAAATAAAATAATCTATATATCAAGCTCCATTATACAAAATTTTAAATTATATGTTAATATTTTTAGTTAATAAAATACTATAATATTAGAAAATAAATCTGAGATGAATAATCTGATATTTTGTCAACATTTTGATAAATAATGTGTTATCTTTTGTCATTATTTACAAAATGTCTAATATAAGTAAAATCTATTTGATAAAATGATGTGTAATTTTAATCATATTTTTTACATGTAATTTTGTGTTTAATTTATATATCTTTATTATGGTTTTATATGTAGTCTAAAGTTTAATTTATGTTTAATTGTGATTTTAAAAATAATAGTCTCTTTAATATATTATTTATAATTAATAGTACTATTAATTAATGTTTTTAAAATTATTAATATTCATTATATGATTTATTTCTATAAAAAAAATAGAATTATTTAGTTTGAATGACTATATTTAAGATATAATTTGATATGTTTCAAAATATTATTGAAAAATTAAATTTAATATAAAAATATAAATATTATATTGATGAGACACCCATAGGAGTTTGACATTTTTTTTTACTTCATTCTAATTTGTAAATCGATTTATTGGCTTTTCAAGAACTTATTTTTTCACCTGTGAAGATGAGAACTCTGATTTTATATTCAAGTGAAAAGAAGGGTCAAATAATATGAAACAATATATAGTTAAGTGTGAACTAAACGGTGTGTTCTCTCTTCCCTTCTTACCTTTTTCTCTCTTCTCTCAAAGTCTCTGTTAGTTAGGTGAACCTTAATCTTATTTTCTCGTAGTTTCTTTTTAAAGGCGCAAAAAGATTTTTAAATAAATCATGGATTAAACCTGTTGTCTTTAGTATTCGTGTGTAGGAAGCAAACAACCCTAAGATTTTTATTACCTGCTTGAACAGATCATTGGCTTTGTTGTTGTACTCATTGATGGGCAATAGTATTATTACCCTAAGTAGTTTTGCTAGACCAAATTGTTGCTTTCTTGTTTTTAAGGGTTGGCGAAAATATCTAACTGAACCGACCGATCCAAACTAAACCAGGATTCATTTATCCGAACCCAAAATTATATGACATGCTCGCTAGGTTTATATATGCCGTCGAGTATATATGTCATGCCGTATAAGAGAAAGTCAGAAAACCAGTACGAAGAAGAAGGCGTCGCTGTCTCTGACACCGTCAATGTCACCGGAAAAGAAGAGGAAGAGAAATGTAACGATGAAAGAGAAGAAGATGATAAAGAAGAAGCTAAAGCCGTCGGTTACGCAGCAATCGATCCTAATTTCGTCACTTCCCGATGATTTGATATTGAGTTGTGTGGCACGGGTCTCAAGATTGTACTATCCGACTCTCTCTCTCGTCTCCAAGAGCTTTCGATCACTCCTGGCTTCACCGGAGCTTTACAAGGCTAGATCACTCTTGGGACGCACGGAGAGTTGTCTCTATGTTTGCTTAAGGTTGACACCTTTTAAAAGCAATAGCTGGTTCACCCTCTGCCGGAAACCTCATCAAACCCTAACCAGTAAGAAGAAAAAGAAGTCAAGTGGGTATGTTTTGGCAACAGTCCCAATCCCCCATTCTCCTCGTGCGCACTTGTCAGGTCTCGTGGCTGTTGGTTCTGATATCTACAACATTGGCGGATGCAGAAAAATCTACGAAACGCCGCCCTCCTCTAGCGTCTGGATTCTGGATTGCATGTCTCACACATGGCGCGAGGCTCCAAGCTTGCCGGTGGAGCCAATGAGACTTTCTGCTAGCGTCCTTGATGGAAAGATATATGTAGCAGGAAGTAAAGAGTCCTTGGAGAACTTGTTTGAGGTGTTTGACACAAAAACACAAACTTGGGATCCTGAGTCGTCTATCCCTTGCAGCAAGACAAAAGGCATCTTTTTATGGTCCAAAAGCACATGTATTGACGGAAAGCTCCACGTGGTGGCTGACAGGCATGGTGTGGTGAGTCCCATGGGTGCTGTGATTGCTTACAATTGCAAGGAAGGTAGATGGGACATGGTTGAACAAAACATGGAATGTTTTAAGTTTTCCAGTTCTCATTGCGAGATAGACAACGTCTTGTACTGTGTTCTTCACGGAGCGATAAAATGGTATGACACTAAGGTAAGATTGTGGAGCAGGTTGAAGGGTTTGGTAAAGCTACCTAAGTTCTCTCATGATGCTTGTATTAAATTGGCTGATTATGGTGGAAAGATAGCGGTTCTATGGGTCGATGAATCATCTTATAGTGGCGGCAAGAAGAATAAGATTTGGTGTGCGGAGATTGCGCTTGAAAGACGACAAAATTGTGAAATTTGGGGAGAAGTTGAGTGGTTTGGTCATGTGCTTACCGTACCTTCAACATGCGTTTTAGAGAAAGTTCTTGCTGTTACTGTTTGATCATGAATGAATGTGTCACAAAGCTTGACAGGATTATGCATTGTTTCACTTTCTAATCATTTTTATGTCATTTGTTTATTGTTAAGCTTATTTTGTGACTGCTTTTAATTTTAGGATGAATTTTTTTTTTTTTTTTAGGATGATTTATTTATATATGTGAGTGCTTCTCAATTAACAGTATAGATTAATCCATACGATTTCTTCATCCAAAAAAAAAAAACCAGAAACCCAGAAAAATCGATGAGTGACTCATCAGTCTTTGTCCGAAGCTCACATTTCATTGTCGTGATTCTCTTCCTCAACCTCTTGACTTTCTTCTCCGTTGTCTCCTCCGATGAACTTTTCGTCGGTAAGTTAGTGTCTGAATTGAATTAGACTTTTAGGGTTTTGTTCTAATTTGTCTGTGACTCGAATTTTTCAGTTTATAATCACCAAATTTCAAACCTTTTTAACAGAATTAGACAATTTTGATAGATTTATACCAAAAAGATTCAACTTTGTTGTTTATTGGCAGTTGTGGATGAAACTGGTTCACTACAAGTAACTCCAAGAACAGAGGTGATAGATTCTCTTGGTATAACATCGATATGTGAGAGATTACATATCCATGGATTACAAAGAAGAGTTAAGCACATTGATAGATATGCACACTCACTAAAGTTGACCCTTTTGAGTAATAATGCTTCCAACAGTATAGACGTTTGTTTCCACAGGTGAAATCTAGTAATCTGTGTATCTATATGTGTCAATCTTTAGGCTTGCATTTGGCTTAATTCCAAGTTTCCTTCTTGTTGGTTATAGGAATTCGTCGCGTGCAATTGGAATGTGTCCTCATGGTCAGTGGAAGAAAGTGTCCAAAGGGTTACCTTGGGTTGGGATGATGTCACCTTTTGACTCTAAGATTCTTGATATAAGAGCATTTGGTGGCTCGTCTAAAGTCATCACCTTGGAGCTGTCTGCTAAACAAGGTAGAGTGCTTGTCTTGTTTTGTGTTTTGCAATTCTAAAACTAAACAAAGTAGAGTTTGTCTTTGCAGAGTTTTTCATGTACCGGATTGTGTTTTTAATTATGGGGATAGTGTTACTGAGTTTGGCTTCTAGACTTAGCAAATCAGTAGTGTTTTACCATATTGGTGCAATGTCTATTGGGATTATCATTCTTTTAACTCTTATCATTAATCAGGTAAAAGATTTCTAACATCAAAAGCTTTTGCTTATAGTTCATGGTTTCTCTCTGGTTAACGCGATAAACGATTGTGAACAGGGGATAAAGCGTCTCCCAACCGGAGGGAAGAGTCGGTTTGAGTTATTTCTCTACTCGTCTATGGTGAGAGTTGTCTCCTTTTTGACTTCTTTTGTTGTTTTTATCGAACATGTACTAAACAAAGCCTTTTTGTCTTCTCAGATTGGTGTGGGAGGTTACTTTCTTCAATACATTCGCGGTTTAATTCAAGATCTGCTAATGCAGATAGGAATCAGTGAAGATTTGTATATCCCTGTATGTAAGTTTTGATACTTGTTGTGATGTCACATATGCATATTCTGGTTTGATGAATCTTAAACGGCTTATGTAAAATTTGCAGCTGGCGATTATTTTGGTTGTGTTTGCAATTATGTTGGGAGCATGGTCAGGATTTTGGACTGTAAAGAAATTTGTTGCGACTAAAGATGGTTCTATTGACATTGGTACAACAATCTTTGTCTCTTGGTCCATCCGAGCTTTTGCTGTGGCTCTGATCCTTCAGGTACTTTTCTCTGCTTTTGCTTTTGATTCATCTTTGATTATAGCCAAACCTTTTGGGGGATTGAAGTCATGATTTTGTGTAAATTAACAGAGCTCTGTAGATCCATTGCTTGCTGGAGGAGCTTTGATTACTGGAATTCTCATCTCATCGATTCTAATGAGTATCAGCAGAAAGCTGTTAGCTCAAAGAATCTATGAGCAAGATGATGAAACTGAGTGTTGTAGCCCCGGCTTAATCCATGCTACTTCGTTTGCTTCTCCTCTTCCTAGAGGTTTTGTTTTTCTTTTTGTGTCTCTAGGGGTTTGTTTTATTTGATACTAATCCCTTTATCTTGTAATGTTCTTGAAGAACCGGTTTTTCTTCTGTAAATGGTTTATGCAGGTTCCAAGAAGATATCTAGGACAGTACCACTGTCTGATTCAGATATATTCCCTTCTTCATTCCACAAAACACCAGAAGGGAGAAGAAAGCTCACGAAGGAAGAGTTGGAAAAGTTCACTAAAGAGAGCACAGAAAAGGCAATGAAGGAATTGGTTTCTTCACCCGGTTTCAGCGAATGGACGGTGAAAAATGCTACAAGAATTAATGTAAATCCCTTAAAGAAATCGTCCAGTAAGTTGACTTGTACGATTAAGCGACGGAGATGGTTCCCCTGGTTCTGAAAACCAAGCAGCCAGGGAAACTTTTTGAACCAGTCGGTGAGTGTAGACTCTTGTAACTTTTTAGGGCACAATTGTTGTAATAACCCTACTTGTTTCTTCTTAGGTTGGTTGTGTACGAAGCAACAAACATCGCTTCTATATTTCTTGTGGGAAAAAAATCTCATTGATGAATGATTTGTACAACTCTTTTTCGTTTTTGGTCCTGAAATCAACAAAATATTAACTTTTTACAAGATGTCTTTGGCAAAAAATGATCTTGATCAATTAAGATAATACTTTTTCCATGTGTACAAGACTACAAGTTATCTATGATTTGAAACTCAATGTAGATTAGTATTTTCATTTGAATAATGGAAGAAGATGGATGATATAATAGAGGGGTAATATTTCTTTTCTTCAACTATAGTAGGAGAGTGTAGAGATTTTTGTAACTTTGCAAGGGTACAAATGTTGTAATAATCAATAGATATTAATTGTTTTATCTTAGGTTGCTTCTGAATAAAGCAACAAGCCTTGCTTTATATAGTTATATGTAATGTTGTGGAAAAGAACCATGATTTTTATTAATGTATCGTAAAATCAACAAAGCCGAAAAGTTGAGGGATTTTTTTAGTCACCAAAATATAACCTTTGACATAAATTGATCTTGACCAATAAAGATTATACGTTTCCATGTGTGTGTAGTCATTAATGATGTGAAACTCAATACTCCCTCCGTTTCGTTTTAGTTGTCGTTTAAGGTTTTTTCACACAAATTAAGAAAAACATTAAATTTTCTATTTTACCCTTTATTAATATATTATATAAAAAATTCTATTGGCCACAACATTAAAACAATAGAGATAATACTAGAATCTTTACCAAACATTTGCATTGAAAACCTAAAACGACAACTAAAACGAAACAAAATTTAAATCCTAAAACGACAACTAAAACGAAACGGAGGGAGTATAAATTAGTATTTAATTATTTATTTGAACTTTGAAGTATGGGCGATGATGGATATGATATAATAGAGTAAAGTTTGTCAATGGGTGAAATTTCTATAGCAATTTAATTTGAATGATTCCACAAATATGAGTTGGTGGTCATCTATCACTTGTATTTTTTTTAGTTATTAGTTATATTAAAAAATCATTAAGATCTAAGATTAGTCCTTGGAGAGAACATGTCTTTTGTCTCCTAAACCTCCTTTATTATTCATCATCATTATCACTAATCCTATTATTATTCGATTCACAGCGAAGAAAAAGAAGCAAGAGGGTTCGTTATAAAGAAAGAAATAAACCTCAGATAAGAGCATAACAGAGAAAAAGATGTCTTATCAAGACCAACATCATCCCGTCGGTGCTCCTCCTCCTCAAGGTAATTCCCAATTTCTTTTCAAAATTTTTTGGGTATTTTTGTTTCTTGTTTCTTAAGTTTTGATGTTGTTGTTTGACAGGGTATCCTCCTAAGGAAGGATATCCTCCGGCTGGATATCCACCGCAAGGATATCCTCCAGCAGGTTATCCCCCACCACCGCAAGGATACGGTCAAGGATATCCAGCGCAAGGCTATCCTCCACCGCAATATCCTCAAGGTCCTCCACCACAGTATCCTTATCAAGGTCCTCCACCGCCGCATTATGGTCAGGCTCCACCTAAGAAGAAGAAAGACAAGGATTCAGGCTTCATGGAAGGATGGTGTGTTGACCCAATATGACAATATCCCTCTATGATCTCTCTTTTTTTACATGCATTTTTCTAAATGATACATTTTTTGTTCATTAGTTATAAGTTTTGGTATGAAGTGTATATGTTTAGTACTTATAAATATGTGTATTTGTATTACAGTTTGGCTATGCTCTGCTGTTGCTGTCTCTTGGAAGCTTGCTTTTGATTGAAGGATGAGCTGATATTTGCCGTTGACCGTCTTGAAGATGCCATTGTTGTATTTTGTCAAAATGTTTAAAAGACGTGTTTGATCAACATTTTAGATCTCTTCTTCTGGTTGGTTATGTGTGTCCTGTCCACGTTTTGGGTTTGTTTATCTTCTTTATTTTTATTCTTTATTATGAATCCGAATTTGACTTGAGAGATCTTTGTCTATTTTTATTGAGGGTAATGTACATGTACCCATCTTTTGTATATGTAAAAAATGTGTTGTCACTTTTGTATAAAAGCCATTCATTTTCTTTTCAGTAGATGAGAATTAGCATAAGCAATCAAACTTATATGAATTTATCCTTACGGTCCAGTAAGTTGAAAATATTTACATATTTGTCTCAAACTTTTATATGCCACATCCACCATTCATTGTCGGTTTGTCAATGTACAATTTTATAAGATTACTATTAATTAAATCATATATATAATCTTAATCTTCATCTCGCAATAGTTAATATAATTTCATAAATTAATCCCTAAAGGTAAAAAAATCAAATGGGTGTGTTTTTGTAATTAAATAAAGTAAAAGATGAATTTGTAAATTGAAGGATAATAAAAGGGCTCCTAAGTCAAGCACCCCAAAATCGATACATCATCAACCTTCGTAGCTCTGCTAAATCGAAAAAAAATAAAAGGTCAAGTTTTTGTGTCTTCTTCCTTTGTCTCTGCGACAAGATTCAAAATTTGATCCATGACACTCTCCATAGCTTCCTCTCTCATTCTCTTCAGCGTTATCAGGCATGTCTTCTTCTTCTCCTAGCTAATTTCCATGATCGAAAAAGCTTTAATCTTTTCTCATGCTGAGGATGATTTTGCTTGTCTTCGTAATCTCTCGCATTTCTATTGAATTTCTAATGCAATTAACAAGATTTCATTCTCTTACCGTCTCATTTGTTTTCACGATTATAAAGTTTTGATCTTTGTGATGTTTACAGAGAATTGAAGTCGAGACATTAGAAGTTTTGTTGTTGTGTTTCTGGAGAAGTTTTGAATTTTGTGATAAAATTGTGTCAATGGGAGCTCCAAAGCAGAAGTGGACACCAGAAGAAGAAACAGCTCTTAAAGCTGGAGTACTTAAACATGGAACTGGAAAATGGCGTACCATTCTCTCAGATCCTGAGTATAGCTCAATTTTGAAGTCTCGTTCCAATGTGGATCTCAAGGTAAAATGATCAACAATTTGAAATAGAAGAGAGAGAGACTATATAAAGAGTGAGAAACTTACATTGTTGTCTACAGGACAAATGGAGAAATATAAGTGTAACAGCTTTATGGGGATCTAGGAAGAAGGCTAAGCTTGCTCTTAAAAGAACTCCTTCGTCGGGTTCTAGGCAAGACGATAACGCTACAGCTATTACCATTGTCTCTTTAGCTAATGGTGATGGAGGAGGACAACAGATTTATGCACCATCTCCTCCTGCAGGTTCTTGTGAACCACCAAGACCTTCTACAAGGTTTGGTCTCTCTTCTTGTATTTGTATGAATTCTTGATGCTGTGAATGTGGTATATGGGAATAGTGAGGAATATAATGAAGCATAGAGGCTTGTTTTAGCTTAAGTTTGTTAAAGATAGATCTGAGATGTAATGTGTTTGTTGTAGTGTGGATAAGATTATATTGGAGGCCATTACCAACTTGAAGAGACCGTTTGGTCCTGACGGAAAGTCGATCTTGATGTATATAGAGGTACAATGATGTTTTCCTTCTGTGTTTATTCGTTGTGTCTGCATATAATTATGCATTGCTGCATCTATATAGATCATCAAGGTCTTAGTGTTGCTGTAAATTTTCAGGAGAATTTCAAGATGCAACCAGATATGAAACGGCTTGTGACTTCAAGACTTAAGTATTTGACAAATGTTGGAACATTAGTTAAGGTAAGTAAAAGAAGAGACACTTTGATCGAAATTTACGCTTGCAAATATCACATATTTATCACTGGCTTAACATTGGTTTTCTTGCGTTTGTTCTCACCTTTCAGAAAAAGCACAAATACAGGATTTCTCCGAATTATATGGCTGAAGGAGCAAGACAAAGGTCTCCTCAACTCTTGTTGGAAGGAAACAAGGAAAATACTCCGAAACCCAAGGAGAATGGCGTCAAAAATCTTATGATAATGGGTATGACAGAAAAAGAAGCTGCTGCAGCCGCTGCAAGAGCCGTGGCAGAAGCAGAATGTGCAATCTCAGAAGCTGAAGAAGCAGCAAGAGACGCAGATGAAGCAGAAGCCAAAGCTGAAGCTGCCCATATTTTTGCAAAAGCAGCGATGAAATCTTTGAAGTACAGGATGCATAGCCAAACTCGGTAAGAATTAAGAAAACTCGTTGATGTTGTATCGGTTGATATTATCATTTCGATATATCTTCATGTTATCTTCATCTAAAGCAATATTTTACAATCGCTGCAGTGTTTTTGTTCAGTAACAGTGTCTTCTAACTCAGATAATCATGTAAAACCTATTCCTTTTCTTGTTTCTGTTGATCTGGTTTTGTTAGTAACTTTTTAGGTTTTCCTGCGACTGACTTTGAAACTGGTTTGAAGAGATATAAATAAAGCCTTTGATTGTACACAGAGCTTAAAGCCCTTTCCTTGGAATTTTAGAAGTTGAAAGTTGAGCGAGCTACTTATGTTTTTGTGTGTTTCTAAATTTGCAAAGCCTTAATAGAAAACAACCCACATCTAATACACAAAAGACAAGACCAGACCAGACCAGCAGCAGAGACAGCTGGAAAACAAAGACAAACTCTTGTTTCACACGAAAGTTGTCTTCAATAATACAATCATCATCAGCATCAACCAGACAACATTGGAAGACTAAGAAGAGAGAATATATGTTCTTGGTGAAGTTTAGTTCTTTGATTTTGAGTGGTTTACGACCCAATCAATGACCTGATCAATGGTGGTAGGGTTCTTGCAGGATATCATGAAACAGCAGACTTCTCTATCTGTAAGCGAACTAAGCCCCCTGCAACAAAAACAATGCAAGAAACATAATCAGATCGAGCTAAATGAGAAATATGCCTTTTGTGCTATTCTTGGAGTGTTAAGATGAAGAAATAGCTGTACATTTCTTCTGTCAAGGCTTCTTTGGACAGAGCTCCAGGTTTGTCAATCTTGTTCCCAAGAACCATAAGAGGGATACCGTTAAGCGAAGTCTTGCTCAACAAATCATGGAGTTCACTTCTCGAGACACTTAAGTTGTCAGGATCTGATTGTGAATAAGCCGAGCAATAAAGATAACAAAGAAACCTGAGTCTAAGATCTTTACACAATCACAGAAACAGCGCGACAGTAACGTACCCACATGAAGCGGAATCTTGGTTGACCACCAAGATCCCATAGCCTGATTGCAACATTTTCTTTTGTCACTTTCCTCATGTTAAACCCGACCTGATAAAACTACAAAGACGAAATCTCTTCATGTGTTCGTAAAAAACAGGTTTTGGATCGAAAGCCGTATTTTGTAAAAGATGCAGTGTAACACTTACCGTAGGAATCATGTCTTCACTGTATTCATCAGTCTAAACAAGTAAATATCAGATTCTCCAACCACCAACAACTAACATGTTAAGAAAATATAAAAGGAAAATCATTACTATACTTACTGCAACAACATTTACAAGTGATGTCTTTCCTGCATTTTGAAGTCCTATCAAAGAAATCTCCATTTCTTTGCTTGAAGAAGAGGCTGCAAAATCATATCGATTGAAACAAACAAATGAATAAGTCTCCTCAAAGAGAAGAAGAGGGAGAGCACTAAGTTTTGTTTTTACAGACGATATAAATCAAATTATATTTAGATTGTTGAAGCCTGAGGGTAATGGAGGCAACTTAGAGCTAACATATAATCAAGTCCATGGGAAACAAGTTGTCAAGAGGACTGAAACATCTAAAAGATGTTTCCAAATGGGTTCCTCTACTATCTCAACGCTGGACATTGGCCTAAGGCTTCCATTTCCCTCTTTAACACTGCCCTTGCTGGTTGATTTGATTCATGTACATTTCCTTATTGAGTATATTTCTCTTCTTACTGAACGCTGTTTAGAAAAATTGAGACACTTATGTTTATGTGTTTCCAAAATTGCAAAGCCTTGGGAATAGAAAAACAATCCACAGCTAATATACAAAGACAATACTGGTCCAAACCAGACCAGAACAGCAGGAGAAGGAGAGACAGAAGACGACAAATAAAGACAAACTCTTGATTCACACGAAAAAATTGTCTTCAACAATCACCATCATCATCAACCAGACAATACAGGAAGACTAAGAAGATCAAGAAGAGAGAATAATATCTTCTTGGTGAAGTTTAGTTCTTTGATTTTGAATGCTTTACGAGCCAATCAATGACTTGATCAATGTTGGTAGAGTTTTTGCAGGATATCATGAAACAGCAGACTTCTCTATCTGTAAGAGACGTAAGCCCCCTGCAACAATAACGACGTAGAAAACATTATCAGATCAAGCTAAAATTGTGCTTTTTTGGAATGTTCAGATGAAGAAAAAGCTATACATTTCGCCTGTTAAGGCTTCTTTGGACAGAGCTCCAGGTTTGTCAATCTTGTTCCCAAGAACCAGAAGAGGGATACCATTAAGCGAAGTCTTGCTCAACAGATCATGGAGTTCACTTTTCGAGACACTGAGGTTGTCAGGATCTGCAGCATCAACTACATACCTGGAAATGGAATCAACATGAAACCGAATTGTCGGAGATACATAGTGAAGAGAAACCTGAGACTAACTAAGATCCTTACACAATGGCAGAAACAGCGCGACAGTAACGTTCCCACATGCTGCGGAATCTTGGTTGACCACCAAGATCCCATAGTTTGATTGTAACATTTCCTTTTGTTACTTTCCTCATGTTAAACCCGACCTGATAAAAAACAAAGGAGATTTCTCTTCATGTTATTCCAAAAGACAGGTGAAAAATGAACTTGATAGTAGAAGTAGAGTAACGCTTACCGTAGGAATCATGTCTTCACTGTATCCACCAGTCTAAACAAGTAAAAAGATGAGAGTAGCTGTCAGATCCCCAACCACCATCATCTGAGTGTGCTAAAGAGAATATCCAAAGGGAAGCATACTTACTGCAACAACATTTACAAGTGATGTCTTTCCTGCATTTTGGAGTCCTATCAAAGATAGCTCCATTTCTTGCTTGAAGAAGAGGCTGCAAAATCATATCGAAACAAACATAATGACTACCGAACTTTTTATCCAGGTCACGACTCACGAATAGAGCATAGAAACATAAATTAGACACCAAAAAGAAGCAATCTTTCATGAAATTTTAAGTTTCAGAACCTGTTCTACACAAAAAAAAAAAAACACCCTAAAACTTGGCAATCAATCAAATCAAACAAGGAGCACATCAAATGCCTAAAGTTTGTCTCTTTTAGAAATAAAAACTACAGAATCTGCCATTATTTGTAGAACCTTGTCAAACTCAGCTTCAACATTCCAAATTAGAACGATTCCAGTACTACTGAGCTGATTATGATGATGCAATTTGGTTGCTACACGATTTCGATTCCGATTTCAATTTCTTCGTAAAAAAAGACCGAAACATATTCAAATAGGTATTTGAATTCAAATAAAAGCAACAACAAACTCAAAAGTCCAAGATAAACAAAATTTTCTGCTCAAGATAAACAAAACAAGAAAAGAAAAGATTGAAGAAATCTTGAGGAAGGCTCTCACCTACGAAGCCAATTTAGAAAAGCTTCCCACAAACCCATTGATGATGTTGAACAAAAGCTCCGACAAACAGATCCGCCTGTGAAGAATTCTCCTCCACGGATCTCTCTCAGAAGAAGCTTCTTATTCTCCTCGTTCGTCGCCTGTTGTTGATCTCTCTCTCTCGATGATATCTCTATCCAGTGACGGCGAATTAAAAGAGTCAAACCCAACGAATCTGAACCGTTCGATTTTTCATCTGGTCCACCAAATCAACGGTTTAGATCTTGTTTAAGTTTTTAGTTGATAGACCGAGAATCATGGGGTTGCTATTTTATTTATTTCAAATTTGGATTGGCCAATCAGAGGAGAGATACGGTGACAGATACACCAGAAGTTCGGAAGAAGAATTTGATAAATCACCTAACCACTCGCGTTTAAGAAGCGCGTGATGAGCACGTATGTACCGTCCATGGTTTTTTTTTTTTTCGCTGGGTGGTGCCGCCAAAGATTTTGGCGGTGATATGATATTGGTGCAATTACACGTGTCGTTTCTCATAATTTGTGGGTTGAATATATATGTTTAATGGGTTCTTTGTCATGGGCCTTTAATTGACCCACTAGTCATGGGTTGAGCCATCAATGATTTTTTTCTTTTCTTTTCTTGTATTGATGATTTTTGCTTACACTTTGCATATCCTAGGCCTTGGCATTCGGATCTGCGGGTCGTGTTCGGGTAAAACCCGATTGGATTCGGGTATGTCGGGTATGGTAATCTAGGACCCAATAGGGTAAACTCGAAACATCGGTTCGGTTTCGGTTCGGGTATGGTCGGGTTCAGGTCGGTTCGGGTATCAGATTTGAAAACCGGTAAAAACCCGAAAATATCGGTTCTTGCTTGTTTCGGGTCGGGTTCGGGTATTTTCTACCCGTTTACACTGTGGAATACATTTTTTACACTGTGGTTCTGTTACACTGTAATTGAATAGAATAAAACCTAAAACATTCAAATACAAAAGTTTTAAACATCCAATTCCAATCATCCAAATATAAAGAGTTAAAGTCTTAAAGACATAAAATGCATGGAACATATCCATGAAACACATGATTCAAATCCAAGAAAAAAAAAGACAAGTTGACAAGCCTAAAACCCGAAGTAGAAAACTGGAGATGGAAACACATTACACATTCATGAAAACTAGAAGTAGATAATCTCACTCTCCTTGACCAACCCGCATGAACCTATACAAGTAAACAAATATCAGAAATCAGAATGCAATCTCACTCTTACATAATCTATGTATCTCACTTAGTTCGGGTATGACTAACCTTTGTAGACCTACTCAAATTCACCGACTCAAATTCAACTTTGCCACTTAAATTAAAAGAAAAAAAAAAAAAAGAAGAAAGATCATGAACATAAAGAAAAAATACCATCACATCTTCACGGTCTCTGTTTTATCATCAACACAAGTAAGAGAAATTCATCATGTACCATAAGAGATACTTGCTTGAACTTGACAGGAGATCTCTTGTACAAAACAAAGCAAAGAAATTCAACAAAGAAGTGGTTTTCTCAACTGTAACCTAGAGACAGAGCTACCAAGTTTCATGTTTCAATGAAACGGATCATAAGTTCATAACTCTAATATACTCTCATCGCAATATCAAAGATCCACCAGTTACTCAATCAAATCGACATATCATACATAATATCAGACTATCAGAGGGTCAAAATGATATAGATAATGTCGAGAAAAGGAAAAAATAAGTACCAAAACAGAGAGATCATCGAAATCGATTCGATTTCATTCCGTAAAAGCTAAAAACCCTAAAGGCCTAAACCAAAACTTATCATCGATTTCAATCAATTATAAACCTAAAACTCGAGAGACGGAGAGAGATCATGGACTTGTGAAATTGGAATGTACCTTTGAGCGGTTTCTCGACAAGGCCGACGATGGAGAAGTGACTAGAGACGGTGTCGACCATGTGGGGGTCTTCGTTTGAGTTTCCAGGTTTGAATCGGAAATGGAAATTGTGGTAAATGATGATTGATAAAGGAGAGAGTAGAGATCTAGGGTTCTAGAATCGAGCAAAGGGAAGAAGTTAAATAGTCAAAAGGTTAATCGGGTTAGAGACTAAACCTAAGGGCATTTAAGCGGATCGGGTTTTCAGTTTACACCACCGGGTATCGGGTAAAACCCGAACCCGACCCGATACCCACGGGTAAGCAATTATAGAACCCTACCAAATTTGATGAATGTTGTTATTCAAGTCATGTTTTATCTTCTAAAAGATATAATAGTAAATTTCACTATGTTGGTCAACATTTAAAGATGCAAAACTATAAATTATAAAGAGTTGGCTTCATCCAACTTGCTATTTGTTTGGGATCGTTAAACTGTAAACATAAATAAATGAACAGGGGAGAGACAAAGAAAAGGTGAAAAACGAATTGATCAACCACTAAAGCCGTTATAGGTTTGACACTTTTTTATTGCATGAATAATTATCCAATTATTGATTTACAACACATTTTATGCTGTGTGTTTAAATCTAATAATGTGTATGTTTGATTTATTATATAGATCATAATAATCAGAACTCCCAAAAGTTAAGTTTAGTTTTTATTTGTCAACAATGAAAATTTAGTATATGTAGGTTTAGTGAAATTGTGTATTATTCATGAATAAGGAGTCCTATATTTATAGGTTACAAAGGAGATATTCTAGAGAATTCTAGAAGATATTCTCTAAAATATACACAAGAAGATATGGAATATTTTCATATATATCTACTACTCTAATATGCCCCCTCAAGATGGAGAACCATTGGTTACTCCAATCTTGACCCGAAGATCTTGAAATCGAGCCCGCGGAAGTGGTTTAGTGAGACCATCGGCTAGTTGATCAATGGAGTTAACATGAACTACTCGTATGACTCCATCTTGAATGAGTTCTCGAACAAAATGATAATCCAATGCAAGATGTTTCATCCGAGAGTGAAACACGGGATTAGCGCACAAGTACGTAGCACCAATGTTGTCACAAAAAACTATCGGAGTCGTCGGGAGTCTAACTCGAAGTTCAGATAATAGCGAGACAATCCACTTGACTTCAGAGGCAGCCTCCGTAACAGCCCTATACTCCGCTTCGGTTGATGATCGAGAGACACCTTTTTGTTTCTTAGAAGACCAAGAAATGGGATGTGATCCTAGATAGACAACGTATGCGCCCGTGGAAGAATAGTTATCTTTATCACCGCCCCAATCTGCATCAGAGTAAGCCTTAAGATCCAAGGAAGCACGAGAAGAAAACCATAGACCATGATCTACTGTACCAGCTAGGTACCGCAACACACGTTTGACAGCGTCCCAGTGAACTGTTGTAAGTTTATGCATAAATTGAGATAGCCTATTAACCGCAAAGCCAATGTCAGGTCTCGTGAGTGCAAGATATTGTAAGCTCCCAACAGCAGCACGATACTCGGTCGGATCCGATAAACTAACCCCATCAGAACCTGTGAGACTCGTCGCAGAAGTCATCGGAGTAGGCACTGGTTTAGCATAAAGCATGTTATACTTGGTGAGAATATCAGTCGTGTACTTCCGTTGATTCAAACGTATGCCGGCAGACGTGCGTGTGACTTCAAGACCGAGAAAGTATGAGAGCTCACCCATGTCCTTGAGCGAGAATCTATGGGAGAGAGCTTGTATAAAGCCATCAATTGCTTTAGCACTATTACCCGTAAGAACAATATCATCAACATACACTAGCATGTATATGAGAACTTCTCCCTTGTGAAAAATGAAAACCGACGCATCCGCCAATGAATTAACAAAGCCATTGCTTAGAAGAAAATCTCTCAACGCATTATACCATGCTCTCGGAGCCTGCTTTAATCCGTATATCGCTTTGTGTAAACGACATACAAAGTGTGGACGGTCTTTGTCAATAAAACCCGGTGGTTGACTCATATATACTTCTTCGTTAAGATTCCCTTGTAAGAATGCATTGTTCACGTCGAGTTGTCGTAAAACCCAATTTTTTCGAGCTGCTAGTCCAAGAACTACACGTATTGTCACATGTTTGATAACCGGACTGAATGTTTCCTGGAAGTCTATGCCTGGTCGTTGATGAAAGCCTTTCGCAACAAGTCGCGCCTTGAATCTATCAACTGTCCCGTCTGGTTTCCTCTTGATAACAAAGATCCATCGATTTCCAACAACATTAGATGCATGACGTGGGTCTACGAGTGTGAACGTACCATTGCGAACAATAGAGTCAAATTCAGCTCCCATAGCATTTCTCCATCTTTCATCTTTCATGGCCTGAACATGAGAAGTCGGTTCTACCTCCGCAAGTGTGACATTATTCACATATTTTTGGTTTGGTTTCCGAATGTTGTTCTTGGCTCTTGTCACCATTGGATGAACATTGGCCGGGACAACTGGGAGAGGATCCGGTTCTTCAACAACATTGTTGTCTTCCACAACATGATCTTCGACTTGCTCAGTTTCTTGATCGGACGTAGTAGCCGGTGAATTGGTGTCATGTGTCGTCTCGGAAGGTGGTAACGTTGGGGAAGGATCCAAACTAGGGGCTGAGCTGGTGATGAGTGGCTCACGATAGACCCGAGCTGTAGACACAGGATGGGAAACAGAAGAAGAAGACTCATGGGAAGTGTTAGACGAAGTTATGAAATTTGGAAAGGGAAATTCATCTTCAAAAAATTCTACATGTCGAGACACAAAAATTTTTGACGATGAAAGATCATAACAAATGTAAGCACTTTGTGTTAGAGAGTATCCAAGAAAAATACATGGAACTGAACGAGGAGAAAGCTTGTGTTGTGAGTAGGGGCGAAGCCATGGATAACAAAGACAACCAAATACACGAAGTCTTGTGTAGTTTGGTTCGGAATGAAATAGAGCTTCATATGGTGAGACATTGGAGAGAATCGGTGTAGGCATTCTGTTGATAAGAAATACCGCGGCAGCAAACGAATAGGACCAGTACTCAAGTGGTAATTTGGCGTGAGATAGCAACGATAAGCCCGTCTCCACAACATGTCTATGTTTTCTCTCCGCAATGCCATTGTGTTCCGGTGTATGTGGTGGTGACGTGAGATGAGAGATTCCATGACTGGCAAGATAGGACCGCAAGCCAATATATTCTCCACCATTATCCGAGTATAACGTGGTGATCTTTGTCTTGAACCGATTCTCAACCAATGCCCTGAAGATAGGAAAAATGGTAGCAACGTGAGATTTTTGTTTGATTGGATAAAGCCATGTATATCTTGTATAGTGATCAACAAAGATAACATAATATTTATATCCATCAATCGAATAAATTGGTGAAGTCCATACGTCAGAAAAAACAATATCAAGTGGAGAATGAGACTTGAGCGATGATTGAGAAAACGGTAGTTTATGACTCTTATTAATAGAACAAGCATTGCAAATTGTTTTGAAAGACATAGGAATCCTAGAACGAGTAGAAATCAACTGAATAATAGAATTTGCTGGATGTCCAAGACGGGCATGCCAAGCGGAATTAGACGTTTTTGAAATTGAAAAAGCTGAAGCAAAAGAAGATCCAGGAGAAATCGTTGGCCACTCATACAACCCTGCATTAGCTCTGCCTTTGATTATTGTTGCCCCCGTGTTGAGATCCTTCACCTGAAAATCATTAGGACACATTTGAACCATAACACCATTAGACCGACATAGCTTATTCACCGAAATAAGATTTTTTTTCATATTTGGTACACAAAGAATATTGTCAAGTAATAAATTCTTTGTAGTTGTAGGAAAAGTAGTAGAACCCGTAGTGGTGATTGGTAAGCCTGCTCCATTACCAACAATTACTTCGTCACCTCCATTGTACGATCCCGTGATGGACATATTACTCATGTCGGTGGCAATGTGGTGTGTCGCTCCACTATCTAAAAGCCAGGGGGCTTGGGAGTAGTTTGTGGAAGCGGTATAGTGAGCTCTTGGTTGCCAATGTTGAGGTGGCATCGGTGGTGACGGAGTCCACGTGTTTTGTGATGGCGGAGACGGATAATACGACGATGGTTGAGACCATTGTGGCGAGTTGAGTTGTCGACAGGTGCGAGCACTGTGACCATGGATGCCACAAATTTGACACTTTCCTTGGTATCCCCGACCTTGTGAGCCACGTCCAGCACCTCTTCCTCTACCATGGTTGTTGTTGTTGTTGAACTTTTGTTGTGCCACGTTTGCAGACGCCGGTGGTGTCGTTGTTGTTGCAGCTGCATAGAGAAGATGATTTTCTCTGTTTAGAAGTTTCTCATGTAACTCCTCAATAGAAATTGGTGTGTCTCTGCCATTGACGAGTTCCACGACCGGGCGATAGTCTTCATCTAGACCTCTCGTGATATGGTCTAGTAAGTCTTCGTGTGGCATTGGTGAACCAAGAAGCGCTAACTGATCGGCTTTGGTGACAATGTTCTTCATGTAGTCTTGTACGGACTGGTTCCCTTTAGAAACACCTTTGAGTTGTTCTCGAAGTTGGTTGATGTGTCCGCGGGATGGATTGCCAAAGGTCTTGGCAAGGGAAGCCCAGATCTCACGCGTGGTAGTAGTACGAGCCACCAACGGCTGTACTTGAAGAGAGAGTGTGCCGATGATAGCACTGTAGAGAAGACGATCCTGCCTTGTCCAGCAAGTAAACTTGGGGTTCACAGTTGTGACAGTCCCTGTGGTGATGTGAGAGGGTGGAGTCTGATCGGTTTCACTGATGAAACCCTGCAGCTCATGACCATCTAAGAGGGCTTTGATTTGGAGACGCCATGTGAGATAGTTGATTGATGTCAATTTTGTGATGTTTGACATGTTGATGGAGATAAGAGTCGGGGAAGTACTATCAATATCAAAGATAGGTACTCTATGGGACGTTGATGACGTTGAGGAGACTTCTTCACTCATGATGATCGGAGAAGAAGAACGGCCGGTATGAAGGAGACACTAGGTCTTGGCGGCAGCGGCGTAAGGAAGAAGAAAAGAGAAGAAAAAAAAAATTAGGTTTTTTTTTTTGTTTAGATCGATGGCTCTGATACCATGTAGGTTTAGTGAAATTGTGTATTATTCATGAATAAAGAGTCCTATATTTATAGGTTACAAAGGAGATATTCTAGAGAATTCTAGAAGATATTCTCTAAAATATACACAAGAAGATATGGAATATTTTCATATATATCTACTACTCTAATAGTATATACTAATCTATGTCAACAAAAAATAAATGTTTTCATCGAATTAAATTAACTTGTCATCTAATTTTCTATCAAATGTTGGACAAAACTAGTATTTTAAGATATTTAAAATTTTAATTGAAAGAAGTGGTACTTACATAATTAAGCATTAATGAATCATATACTCAAGGAGAAAGTATATTAACGGGACAATCATTAACATTATTTCTTAAATGATACAGTAATTACCAGAACGACAAGATTCCAAGAAAAAAGAAAAAAACAGAAAACTCATCAGACGAGTAAAAGAACTAACATCGGTCTCGTCTTTTGGTCGCACGTCAGAATCCATCATCATCATCAAAGACCTCTCTTTGTTCCCGTGATAGATCCTTCTTAACCAAAACTCACCGACCCATTTCTTAGTTCCCCCCAATTCTACTCCTGGGTTTCGTAATTACGTTCCCAGGTTCGAGCTTTCTTCTCCGGGGAATCTGAAACCAATTGCAAAATCAAAAATTTGGTTTCTTTTTCTCAGACATTGTTTACTTCGGTGAAAGCTTAGGTATTTAGACTCTCATTACATGTCAGAAATTTCAGCTCCGGCTTCTTTTTCAGGTAAGATCCCGAGGACTTTTGTCTCCTAATTTTTTGTGTTTATCTTCCGCTGGAAATTATCTGTCTTTAGGGTTTAGCTTCTGCTTTTTTCGATCTGGTATCGATAATTGTGCTTAATTTTTGCTAATCAACTTGCTCAATTGACAATTTGGCCCTCTTATGTGGAAGCCAAATCTGTTAATAGGGAAAAAAAATTATCTCCCAGAAGAGTAATTAGCTTGAAGCCAAAACAAATCTACTTCGCTTACTTAGATCACTTTCTTTATTTGTTATATAACACTTGTATTTAACTCTTTAGACGACACTTACACTTGGATACTTATGGTTGTTTTTGTTTGGTTGTGTTGGATCTAACTAGGTTGTGTATTGTGGAGATAAATCTTTGGAACAAAGATGAGAGTGATGAAGAATAAACACAACAAGAAAGCAACGTTTTTACGTTGTTCACCGTTTGGTTTAGTATCTACAGTTGTGGGATGTGTTTTCATGATTCATTTCACCATGTTGTATAGCAGAAGATATAGTGTTGATCTTGATGTTTCACCTCAGTTACTTATCCATCATCCTATTGTCCGTGAGCTCGAACACGCTGAAGAAGAGAATATTCATATGCCGCCTCCTAGAAAGCGTTCTCCGCGAGCTATCAAACGAAAACCAAAAATACCAACCACTTTAGTCGAAGAGTTTCTTGACGAGAATTCTCAGATTCGCCATCTGTTTTTCCCTGATATGAAATCAGCTTTTGGTCCTACCAAGGGTAATAATGATACATCACATTACTACTTCCCGGGGAGAATTTGGACAGACACGGAAGGGAATCCGATTCAAGCACACGGTGGTGGCATTTTGTTTGATGAAATATCAAAGGTTTACTATTGGTATGGTGAATATAAAGATGGACCAACTTATCTTTCTCACAAGAAAGGTGCCGCTCGAGTAAGTTTACCTTTTCTTGCTTTCCATTAATGTCTCATTCTTGGAATTTAGAAATTAGAATGTGAAAACAGTTTTCTTGGATTTGTTTCAGGTTGATATAATCGGTGTTGGATGCTACTCGTCGAAAGATTTATGGACATGGAAAAACGAAGGCGTTGTATTAGCAGCCGAAGAAACGGATGAGACACATGATTTACACAAATCCAATGTTCTGGAGCGTCCTAAAGTGATATACAATTCAGTAACAGGTAAGTACGTGATGTGGATGCATATCGATGATGCAAACTACACGAAAGCTTCGGTTGGTGTAGCCATTAGCGATAACCCAACAGGTCCATTCGATTACTTATACAGCAGATCACCACACGGGTTCGACAGTAGAGACATGACAGTCTATAAAGACGATGATAACATCGCCTACTTGATATATTCATCAGAGGACAACAGTGTCCTGCATATCGGTCCTCTAACCGAGAATTACCTCGATGTGAAGCCGGTAATGAAGAGAATCATGGTGGGACAACACCGAGAAGCTCCGGCTATCTTCAAACACCAAAACACTTACTACATGATCACTTCTGGTTGCACCGGATGGGCACCAAACGAAGCATTAGCTCATGCCGCTGAGTCGATAATGGGTCCATGGGAGACATTAGGGAATCCATGTGTTGGCGGGAACAATATTTTCCGGTCAACAACGTTTTTCGCGCAGAGCACATTCGTGATACCATTACCAGGTGTTCCCGGTGTGTATATATTTTTGGCGGATAGGTGGAATCCGGCGGATTTGAGAGATTCGAGATATTTATGGTTACCGTTGATAGTTGGTGGACCGGCTGATAGGCCTCTTGAGTATAATTTCGGGTTTCCAATGTGGTCGAGAGTGTCTGTATATTGGCATAGACAATGGCGGTTGCCTTCAGCAAGAGAGAAGAAGATTGCTTAAAAAAGACTAAGCTTTTAGAGTCTTTTTACCTGTTACTTCTTCTTCTTCCATTTGTTTGTTGTGCTGCTGCTCATTGTTATTGTTGTTGTTGTTGTTGTTGTGCTGCTCTGTTTTCGTTTACAGGTTAGAAAGAGAGAGAGAACTATAGGGTCATTGTTAATACAGTTCACTTTTGAGGATAGTGTATGAGTTCTGTTACATTTACTATAGGACACAATTCTGTTACTATCAATTTCTTATAGCACTTCCGTTTTATGCATCCATTTTCTTATGTGATTGATTGTTTCTTTAGAGATCAGATATTGTATTGAGTTTTGGATTTGATTTCAATATATAGCATATATAGATTTGTCTTAAACTTTTCTGGTCCTTCATGTGCCACTCACTACTATCAAAGCGACATATCAAAACGAGGGTGTTTCCATAAATACCAAAAAGAATGGGGTACTTACGCCAAAATCAAAAGATATTGAGGTCTTTCATTAAATACAAACATTTCTAACGTGTTTTATCAAAACACCAGAAAATGTGGGGTAATTTGGTAATACTAAAAGACTCGGGGTCCTTGGGTTAAATAAGATTAAACTTATAAACCCGACCCGGATCCGGAAAAAGTGTTATCTAATAAACCCTTGACGACGTTCTTCCGCCGGAGATTACACAGTTCGCCGCAAGACATAGAGACAAAGTAGAGAGATTTCACTGAGACGGTGTTGGAATGGCTGATCGAGAGAGAAGTGGAGGAGATAGCAGCAGTGAAGATGAAGATCCCAAGTGGAAAGCTGCAATCAATTCGATAGCCACCACCACCGTTTACGGCGCCTCCGCCACGAAACCCGCAGCTACTAAGCTATGTGAAGATGGAGATTTTAGAATCAAACCTAAAAAGCTAACACATGGGCAGATCAAGGTGAGTCATTACTAAGAGCTAAGATATTGAAGAGTGTAACGAATGCTAATTTCATCTACATATAGCTCTGTTGATGGCAATTAGACTTTTATTGCTTAAAGAAGAGTTTTTGTTTATTGGGTTCTAATTGCAAGAACTTGTTGATGGAGCTATTGATCAGAAAGTAGAGTGTATTTGAGTGATCAGTATTTTAGGTGTTCTTGAAACTCTTGTTCCTGGTGTGTTTACTACTTTGAGTTGGTTGTTTTTTGTTGATTGAGGTAAGCTTTAATTAACAGGTGAAGAACCTTTTGAATGAAATGGTGGAGAAGACTTTAGACTTTGTTAAAGATCCTGTCAATGTTCCCGAGGATAAACCAGAGAATGATTGTGGAGTTCGTTTATTTAAGCGGTGTGCAACTGGCATAATCTTTGATCATGTAGGTTAGTCATCCATCGCCGAGAATCCAGCTATGAATCTTGAATTGTATTATTATTATGAATCTGTCGAGAAACTTATTTTCTTGTTTTTCTTGTTAACTAGATGAGATTAAAGGACCCAAAAGGAAGCCTAATTTACGCCCTGACAGAGGAGCCCAAGGAAACTCTAAAGAGGTTTTTGTTAAGCTCGTTTTCGCTTCAAGCATTGTTCTGTTTTGAGCGGATTATGAATCACCAAAGCTAATTTCTTTCTGTTTTCTGTGGTTACTGCAGTTTAAGAAACGAATAAAATCAATTGCTGTTGATGGGTTGGATATTTTAACTGCTGCTACGGAAGCGGCCAAGAAAGCCTCGGATAGATTAGAGGCGAAAGACGCGGCAGCAAAAGCTAAAGCTAAGAAAGAGGAAGAGAGAATCGCAGAATTGAAGAAAGTAAGAGGAGAAAAATGGTTACCTTCTATTGAAAGGGCAATGAAAAAGGAAATGAAGGTAAGTATATGGTTTCTCATATTCTTGTGTTTCATTCTTGTGTTAGTAGCAACACATCAACTTAACAAATCTTGCTATATATTTGCAGCGTATCAAACATACGGCATGGAAGTCTGCAATGTCGTGAAGATCCATGAGCTCTCTTCTTTTGAACTTAATATCAATTTTGGAGTCTCATTAATTGAAGAAGAAACACAGAATCATTCACTCTTGGCTACAAAACTTTTACTGAAAGAAGATTATGAAATTGTTATGTAGAGTAGAGAGATTATTTGTTCTTGATGTAGTGAGAGTGAAGTTCTTCAGAGATGTTGTCATCATCGTCGTCTTTGATCCAGACAAAATCTTCTAATCCATCATAAATCTCGTCGACTGCATATGCATTTTTCTTGGCTCCTTGTTTGGATGATGTAGAGAAAGCGTTCTTTATTCCCTTAATCAGTCTTTTTCCGATACTTTTCTGCGGTTGCGGTGGAGATGCTCTTCTTCGCCGGAAAGTCGTGCTCAGGTTTGAAACCGAACCTCTATCGCCTCTCTGCGTCTTGTTTAAGTTACTCGGTTGGTGAACGCAATGGAAACTCGCGGATCGAGCGGAATCCATCACACTTCTTGACCTCGACTCGATGATGATCCGGTCTGATTTCTGCTTCTCCGATTCTTTCGATAAGAATTTCTTCATCGCGTCTAGCTCTTTCTCCAAGCACTCAATCCTCGAGCTTGTGGAATTCATCGCGGCTCTTAGCCGACAGTTTTGCCGCGCCGCCGTGTCTCGCTGGAGAAGCGATCCAAGCGTAACGGATGAGTCTCTCGCCGCTGCAGCAATCTCTCGGTGTCGGTCTCCAACCGGAGCAGCGGAAGCGACGGCTGCAGCTGCCATGATCGAGTGGCGAGTGTTGAGCTGCTCTTGTAGCATCGCCCGAACTATAAACCTCAGGGGCATTTTCGGGTTTTGAACAGCGTGAAGTAGTAACGGCGGCGAGAGTTTGTCACAGTCTATCGAATTACATATCTGAACCTTCTCTTCCTCCGTTATCTCTCCGTCATGCTCCTGCAAAAATTTAAAATTTCCATCCAATCATAAGATGACACGTCACATAATCAGTTTAGATAATTCGAAATGACGAAAGTACCCTTTTTACCTTCACATAAGCATCAACGATTCTATATAGCAAATCGTGACGCGGGAACCGCTGTTGCACGGCGTCGGCGACGACGCTAAAATCGCCGGCGGGAAGTCTAACAGCTTCCTCTAGAAACTCGTTAACGCAGTCACCGTCTCCAATTTCCATCAAAGCTTCTACGCATCGTCCGATAAGAAACGCCGTCGTTTCAGACTCCGGAAGCAGAAGAAGGCACGAACGGAGAACGATCTGGGTATAGTCAACGCTGACGAAGACGACTCGTCGGAGATAAGACTCCGTCAAGTTCCTCAGGCTCTCTCTTCCTCCGTCGTCAGCTTCCGTCATCAGAAGAATCTCGACGGCGATTCTCAACGAAACAACATTGAACGGCGTTAAGTCAATGTGAGCGCCGTAACAGAAACCGGCAACTAACGAAAACGTTTCAGCCGTTATATTTAACGGCGGTGAGAGAGTTAATTCGTTAACGCCCGTTAGGTAGCGTTTTAAATAGCCACTCTTTGACAGAGGATCCTATGGAATACAATAAAAACATCACATAATGACATAAACATAAACATAACCTCCCAATTAAAACCAAACCTTTTTGCTTGTTTTGTAATAAATGTGTAACTTTTTAAAAATTTATAACAAATATACAATTAAAAAATCAAATAAAAATACCATAACTTTGTTAAAAATCGTTGAATTTTTTTGATGAAAATTGGAAAATGTCTGAATTTGGCAAATAAAAGTTTGAAAAATATGTAACCTTGTGAAGATGGAACCTTGTGCCTCCCACATTTACGAACACATCAGGTTTAGAGTTATTAGCCAACGACCTGAATAAAAATATAGAAAAAAACACCCAAAAAAAAAAAAGAGAAATTATAATGTGGTAAAGATTTACCTACCAAAAAAAAATAGGGTAAAGATTTGGAAATTTTCTAAGAGAAACATTACCATTTATGGACTCGAGATTCAAGCTCCATTGAAGGAGAAGAAGAGAGATTGATACGTTGTTTCGGAGAAGGAGACAAAGATGAAGAAGAAGAAGATAAAGAAGAAGAGTGATCTACGTAGTCTTCGTCTTCATAAATCGTATCAACAAACCCTAAGTTTGTCCATCGCTTCATCTTTTTTTTCGAGAGAGAAAAAGTTTTTGTTTGATTTTTTGAGAAGATTCGAATTCGCCGGTTAGGTTTTTAGAGAGTATAAAGAAGAAAAAGAGAAGGAAATTTTGGACAGTGAATTGGCAATAAATGTGAGTAATATGGGAAATAAATGAATTTAAGAGGATTTGTTGTGATCGTTATTATATGCGTGAAAGTCTTTAAATGCGTTTTCCTTTTTTCTTCACCATAAACCTTCTATTTCATACAGAGGGACCACGTCCCACATGTTCTCCAAAATGTACATTCGTTCTAACATTCAAATTTCACGAGAATTCAATTAGGTTTAAATTGAGCTTAATTTGTTGTGTATATATAGTACTAGTGCAAGTTTTTATTGGTTTTTTCTTTACTAAATTGGCATTCTTGTCTTTGTCGTAAGAAACATGGATTGTTTATATCAATTTGTTTGCACAAACCACCATAGGAAAATTAGTGTGATCGGTCACTTTAATACAAACTCCATTTCCTATGATACTCATTTCTTTCATAATTTGTTAGCCCCTCTAATTAAAAACTTTTGACTTTCTTTTATGTACAACCTTACTAGGATCGGACCCGCGGTCCACCGCGGGAGAATGTTTATTTGCCTACGTGTAGTTTAATTCGGGATTTATACTATAAATATTCATAAATCGTGAAATACTAAAATGATTTACCAATAAAATTAGTCGTATAAAATATTATTTAATCACTATATAAATATCGTAATTGTTGGGAAATAAATTGTATGCACCATAGACTAAATTTGATTTGGTCATCTAACCACATACAATTTTTAATTGTGTAGTTTTGTGATTCCAATCTAGTTTGGAGAGTGATGATATTTGGTTTTGGATGAATTAGGTGTAGATATATTTTTTAAAAGAAAATTATCGACCGACTGTATATATGTATGTACGCTCCTATGATTTCAACGGCCTTAGTGTATAAATTATACAAAGTTCATCAAAGTCCAAAGATGAAGGATAATATCTCCTAGACCCGTTAAAAGATCCGACTAAAAGGATCCGAATTTAAAATCTCGAGTCAAGTTAGAAGAATTTGCACTGACCCGTCTAATCTTTTTTTGGTAAATATTAAACCTAAATTACTTTTATATAATGAGCCTTATTCTCTTTAACTACATTATAATAGCATTTTAGTAAATACAGTTAAAACATAAGACAAAAACTTATATACATCTTTTTTAGTAATATAGAGATTTGATGGACCAACCCGCCAAAGATGTAATCAAACCACCCTTAAAATTATATATAAAGATTAATATTTACTAACAACTCATTTCATATTGTAAATAATACTCATTTGAAAAAGATACAATTAAATATTTTGTATTCAAGTTTTTATGTACAACAATTTCCATTTGAGAAACTAAAGAATTGAAAATTTTCTTTACTTACAAAGAAAATTACAATGAAAGTCACAACTCACAAGAGAACAACAAAATAAATCTCGACACAAATTTCAGAACTCCATTAGAGAGAGATTCTTCTTAATTGATGACAAAAAAAAAGAGATTCTTCTTAACAGTAAGACTCAGTAGGTCTCTTTTCCTCAATTATCCTTTTTCTACTAAACCAAGTCCACCATTTAGACATTCACATCCTCAGCTCACTTCCATGATGAGTGCAAAATCCTAAACGAAGATCAATCTATGGCTCGCTAAGTACTGAATATGAGAAAGGTGACAAAAAAAAAATGAGTGATTTGTTTGCATTGTACGTTCAGATATAGTCCAAAGGTCCTTCTACTGTACGTTCACATGCAATGACATTTCTTGTAACCTCCAAAAGCATGAACTAACCTAAACACCCTTAGGAAAATTCTGCAAATATGTCTCATTGTCACTGATTCTTTTGTTCATCTTTTGGTATGACTTCTAGACTTATATATTTCTCATTTTATGGAATGAATCATAACCACCAAGGGCGAGAAAATCTTGCAACAAAACCCAATGCTCAACATTTATACTATAATAAAACAACCAATATCAATCATGAATCATGAAATCATATATAAAATGAAACCACTAAACTAAACTATTGTTAGTTGAAAATCAATATTTATACTATAATAAAATGAAAAAATTCAGAAAAAACCAAACCTCAACCAAATCACTAAGAAAATCCGGCAAAGCTCTTGCCCTTTTTATGTGTTAATGATGATCCACTTCCCTTACATTCTTGATTGAACAGAGTATGGCTCACTTGGAAAAACCTTCACCCTAGTTGAAGAAGCATGATCCCATAAAGACATAGAAATCAATTGAGTTAGTTAAAACCTCAACTCTAGTTCTATAAATGGTAAGCAATATCAAAAGTTTTTGGATAAAAGAATGAAGTTATTTTTTTTTTGAAAAAAATAACGGTTTTAAAAGATAAGAAGTTTACCTTTAACTTTTAAGGTCTAGAGCTTGATAATATGGTCTATGGATCTCTATTGTTAATGTACCTAATATCTAAGAAATGTTACATTACCTCTGGCAAACAATTACGTACCATGACTTCACCTGATTCACCCTTCAAGAACGACCAACCGCTGCATGCTCTTCCATTCTCTTTAGGTCAGATTCTCCATTTTAAAAATTATAACAAACCAACAAATATGAAAATCATATCTAAACAATAATCACAGTTATAGACAATCTCAGTGTGAAATACAAAGAACGATAAAATATATTGACGATATCAGAGGCAAAACTAACAGTTTACAGTACACGACCTTGATGTTTTCGCAAAAAAAAAGTGTAGGTTGATGTGAGTCAAGTCTAATGATTTGAGAAAACACAGACGATATGCCCTATATCTATACTGGTAGGTTACATTTTGACAAATTTAGGGTTGCCACAAAGTATATTCGGTAGAATATTCTAGAAAATGAAATCTAAACAAAATAAGATTATTCTAGAAAATAAAATCTAACAAAAAAAGATTACTATGGCAATAAATGAAAAAATTCCGCATAGTAAATCGCATAGTAATTTGGATAGGTATTAAACTCTAATAGTTAAATATAGAAAATATGAAAATAAGATCTCAATGATCTATGCAATAACGGCAATAATAGTAATTAGTTCAATATATTCGTATTTATTAACGTTTTAATTGTCAGTATAAGTTTTACGTGGAATTCCTAACAATAAGATCTTATAGTTACCATATAATTATAATTATTCCGAATATAAACGATTCTGAATATTGTTTGCCACATCATCCGATTTTAGATCCATTTTCACTTTTATTTTCCTAAATTGTTTTTGGCATAAATATTCGAAGATCCGATTGATTAAATTGCGGGTCATTTTTCTAATTTTTTCAATTTTAACCCGACCCAAGTACATTTGTACTTCTCTTTTAATAGTATAGAGATTATTTTGCTTTAATTTGTGCACATGGGTCTCCCAATAACTTAAACCGGATGAGGTTACTAAACCAATGAACCTCTTTGGTCACCCAAAAATTGGAGAGTCTTGGAAGTCCTTGCGAACACATTGGCAATGGGCTCCAAGATGTATGAGTTTCGCCCTAAACTTTTCTCTCGAAAATAAAAAATTGCAGTAATTGATTCACCTATATCACATCATAGTTATGACTATCTAATATACTATCATTTAAAAAATTCTGACATAATTTTTTGTTAAATCAATACTGACATCCAAACTTTATTTATTGGTTTCTCTAATTTCCACAAAAACGTCTAAATTGCATGATACAAAACTTCTCTAGATTGCATGATACAACTAGCCAATTACATCATGAGATGTGAGAATAAGAGAGAGATAGTAGATAGTAGATAGTAGATAGTAGATAGTAGATACCAACTGATTGATCCAAGAAATGACTTTTACAGGGCCAGA
Organism: Arabidopsis lyrata subsp. lyrata; assembly: GCF_000004255.2. NCBI lineage: Eukaryota > Viridiplantae > Streptophyta > Magnoliopsida > Brassicales > Brassicaceae > Arabidopsis > Arabidopsis lyrata. Next base: position 14,834,326 of record NW_003302551.1, read on the forward strand.
AATGTAGTTACAGGTCCACTATAAAACCCTCAAAAGCAAAATCTAAAAACAGGCCCAAGCCCATTCATAAGAAAAGCCCCAAATTAGACCTAGCTCCACTCAAAACCTAACTATATAAGCTTCACACACTCATAATCTCTTCCTCATCCCCACAAAAAAAACCCTAAAGAGAAGACTCTCTCAATCCCGGCGGCGAAAGATGAAGTACAATCCAAGAGTGACCTCTTCCCGCAGGAAGAACAGGAAAGCTCATTTCACAGCTTCCTCAAGCGAGAGGCGTGTGATAATGAGCTCTCCTCTCTCGACCGATCTTCGTCAGAAGTACAATGTCAGATCCATGCCGATCCGTAAAGACGACGAGGTTCAGATCGTTCGTGGTACTTACAAGGGACGTGAAGGTAAAGTTGTTCAGGTGTACCGTCGCAAATGGGTGATTCACATCGAGAGGATTACGAGAGAGAAGGTGAATGGAACAACCGTGAACGTTGGGATTCAGCCGTCGAAAGTTGTGATAACGAAGCTTCGTCTTGATAAAGATAGGAAATCGCTTTTGGAGAGGAAGGCTAAGGGACGTGCTGCTGCTGATAAGGAGAAGGGTACTAAGTTTACTTCTGAGGATGTTATGCAGAACGTTGATTAAGTGATAAGGAAGAAGAAATCTTTCTGAAAGGTTTTATCTTTTAGATTTATGCTTTTTTACTTTCAAGTTTTGGATATTTCGAATGTTGTCACTGGATCTTTATCATTTTGGATATTTGAAGTTTTATTATGGAGTTTGTCTCTTTGCTCATTTTGGTATATGTTTATCTTTGTTTGGGTAAGCTTTTGATTCTGTGTTGATTGTTTGTTGAGATTGATGTTGAAGCTCGTGATTTGGTATAGGAGTCGTGGTTTATGAGTGTGCGTTTATAATGCTATAGATTAGATGAAATGGGTTAATGTATCTGGTGACTTAGCTGAAATGATTGTCTAAATTGGTTTTCTTGGTTTAGGTTGTGTAGTTTGATACTGGAAGTTCCATTTTCGATAGTGTTTTTCATTTGAAATGACGAGTTTGTATGTTTAAAATCAGATCAATAATTTTTTGTTCTCTAAGACGTTTGTTGTTTAGGTTGTGTTCGAAATTGGTAGATCCATCTTGATGGTGCTTTCCATTCGTAATTTTTGATTAGCATATAACTGTGTATTTAAAAGAATTATCACTCTGATAAATAACAAATCATTTCATTCTGTTTCTTTCTCAATGACTCAAAAAAACAGGTGTTTCCTCGCGAAAAAAAGATAGAACAAAAACAAACAAATTATCCGACTGAAAAGTTTTCACATTTGTAGAACATGTGTAGATGGAGATCATTTTTGATTCTCTTCCCTTATTCGTTTCTTATCCTAGTATTCCTTTTAATAACGACATTATTTTATTCAATTTAAGTCTTTGATTGATTCAAGTTTTCACAAATTGTTTGAGCAAGCATGTGGTTTGATTCTCTTAACCAAAAAAAATAAAAAGGCCTCTCTCAGAAAAGATTGACTGTTTCCATTAAGCGTGAGCCCAAAACAAAAACAAACCTGGAAAAGAATTATCCGACAGTGGGAGATTACCTGAGGATTAATCAAAAAACTCAACTCTAAACAATGTCGTAGGAGAAAAAAAGGTAGTCTTCATTGTTAAACCAAATACAATTGGTATGGGTAGCTCTTCAAGGTTTAAGTGCAAGAGAGAGACCAAACCTTGGGTACTTATCTAATGTCTTGGTATCAATCTCACCTGAGATTGTCACTAACGATTTTGGAAGGACCTCATGTTGCAGAAGAGCTCCAAGCTTGCCGTTACTGTTCAGCTTAGCTTTCACATTCGTCAAGTGATCAACCGCATACAATCCACCAACAGTTACTGTGTTCTCGTTCGTTGAGATTTTCCTGATAACCTCTCCAACTGCTGCGCTTCTCTTCGACTCATCTAGGTGATAAAGATATGAAGCTTTGATCGAATCTCCTTTATCTCCCCTGAAATTTTCCAAGAAAAGTTTCAGTTAATACAAATTAAGCTTAGATAGAACTTTGATTAATAAGAGCTTCTTTATCTTACAATATTATGGAGGCACATCGATCTGGCTTTGTGACACTGATTCCGACGTTGTACTTTGTGAAAGTTCGAGATGTAGTGTCATACCCAGCTTCAGCACCAAATGAGATAGTTGGTGAGCCAAGAGTGGCTGTTACATCAATTAGAGGGTTTTGTTGTAAGGCTGCAGCGGCTGTAACTGTTGCGTGATCATGGAAGTATTGGACTTCCAGCTATAAATCATAGTTGAGATTGAATTCAGAAGGCTGAAAAAATTCATTATAGGTATATCTACCTTAAAGAATTCTGAAAAACCAAAACCTTGCTAGAGTTGTAATCTGGCACTTTGAAGGAAGCAATGGCTTTTGTCGATGGAAGGATCTCAGTGAATGTGATGGTTGTCAGGATCTGGTCAAGTGAAAAAAGAAGAGGTAGCAAACTTAGTAGTGTGATCATTTAAGACAAATATATTAATTAGATAAACACGACTTTACATTGGAATCAGTATCGATCTTGACATCGAACAAAGCGTTTCTGTACTTGTATTGTGTAGCAACGTTAGCAGCATGTAGTACTCCATTCTTGAGAGCAGTGGAAGTAAGAGCCTATAATAAAATAGCAGAAGACAAGAGTCAATGGATGCAGCCATTTATCCAGGCAAAATAAACAAAGCAACCTATAAGTAGCTCATATCCCCATTCAACATATTCATAAGTATGCTTATTGTTCTGAAGCCACAAATGTATATTACCAGGATACATGTATATTGTTCATCAGCCTCCTATGCTAACTCCAAAACAGGAGATGATCTTAAAACAATGACAGAAATGCATGCTGATCAATCAAATCACAAGAGAATGTGCAATGCTTATGCAGTTAAATCCATCAAGAGGAGATTTGTCTCCAAAACCACAGTCCACAGGTATATCCGTATATCAAGATTGACTTTAACTTCACTCAAATGCGTTGTCAATTATCAATGATTCACTCGGAAGCTAGGGAATAGATCAAATCTATCAAACCAAGAAGAACTTAAAACAGTTACTTGTTAAGCAAAACATTTGCTACAAATTCATCAATGTGAACCAAAATCTACGAATCGACTACGAAGAAGATGATAAAAGCTAGAAACGAGATTTGATACTTACCACGCCGGAGATACTGTTAGTGGAGATACTGAATTTCTGATCGGTACTGTAATCTCTCGTCAACAGATCTAACACAAAGGAAAACACAAAATCAGCAAAACGCGAAACTATCAAAAACTACTGGAGATGAAGAAGGGAAGATTATCATACCTTTCGCAGATTTTCCGATATCGGCGAATAGTCCCGGACCCTTACTCATGGTGATCGGAGAATTTGAGAGATTGACAGTTGAGAGAGGAATCAAGAACTTTTTTTTTTTCCGTCAACAAAAGAAATAGAGAGAGAGTCACGCGACTCGCGAGTAAGTTTTTTCAAGTAAATAATATATTAAATAAAACAATTAGTGAATGTGTAACAACAAAGGTTTCGTGGTGTAGTTGGTTATCACGTCAGTCTAACACACTGAAGGTCTCCGGTTCGAACCCGGGCGAAGCCAACTTCTGTTTTTTTATTTTTTTATACTTTGTAGAAGAGTCCATTGGGCTTTTAGATGGGCTCAACTAAATCGATAGCCGTAGGACAAACTTTATTTCGTTTTGTCTTTAGACCAATTACGTTTGAAGCTCTAGATTTATTGCTATGTAGATGTGATAACGGTAGCTGTAAGTTTATTATTGTGGAAATTAGGTTGTAAGTTTTATTAATACGATATTATTATTATTTAAATAAACTTATTGTAGAAATAACATTTTGATTGTATGTATTTTAAACAAAAAATATGATTGGTAAATAGTACTGATGTGTTATATAATATTGTTCACAAATATTAATTTAATAAATTATGATATACATATATATTAAAAAATGTGAGTTATATATTTTTTTTGCCCCAAAAACAGTTATATATATGTCATGAAGTATATGTTTACCTACTATTTATATCCATAAAAATATATTTTCATAATATATTTATAGATGAAAACTATAATAACGTTTTTAAAGAAAAAAAGAAAATAAAATGGAAAAAAAAAAGGTACAGCTCTTCTAAAGACCAAAAAGTTGTGCCGTAGAAAAACTTGTACTTACAGCCAAAATAATTAAAAAATTATTATTTAAGCTGTGAGAAAAAATAGGAAAGCTACATCATAATTGTTTCAATTTTGGGACTGCAGCTTTTTTAGTGACTTTATAAATCTTCTACATTCGAACCAATCATGCCCTTAAGTTTTCTTATCAGATTGAGCGTAAAGATAAATTAAGTTGAAATTTTATTTTAACTTAATATATATATGCAGGGCCGGCTTAACCCATGTGTTGGGGGTGCTCATGCATAAGAGCCATCGAATTTTGCCTTTTTTAAAAAACTAAATTTATTAAAATTAGAGTCCAAAATTTTTTTTTGAAAAAAATACATAAGAAATTAGGACAAATTATTGTTTTCAGTTCAGGGTCCTTAATTTTTTTGAGCCGAATATATGTATAATGAAATCTTGTAAAAAGTAAAAAAAAAAAAAAAAAAAAACACACAGACAAAGTTAAGCAGGAAAGAAGAAAATATCTCTCAGATCTATAAAACATTAAAAAAAAAAAAACTATAAGATCCTAAACTTTATGGTTGTAAAATAATATTAAAAATAAATAAATAGTTGCTTTTTAGAACATCTTTGGACCATCATTAAGGATGGATCCAAGTAGAGGTCTAAGACACAAAGTGTCTAAAAAATAAATCAAAAATGAATAAAAACAATAGACTCGGTTCTAACTTTGGATTTTTAGAACATTTTTGGACACGCATACGTGGCAAACGTGGGTTGGTTGTTTTTTTGAACAAGAGGAAAAAATGTTGCAGCTTTGTTTTCTCTCTCTCTTTTTTTTAACAGCTTTATTTTTTTGGATCTTCACTTTTTGGATCTAGACTGTCCAAAAAAAAAAAAAAAAATGTCTAAATTTTTTTATTTTTTATTATAAATATTATTAATTTTGTTTGGATGTCAATTTTTGGATCCAACCATTAAGGTTGCTCTGAACTATGAAGTGGGTGGTGTCACTCACAAGTCACAACCATGTCGCCTGAACCTTAAGAAAGTGTCTCGTGCCGTCTTTTTTAAGTCTCCACCAAATCGTACCATTTCCACCATACATAACTAACCACGTGTCCCCAACCAAAGAATCTAACCTTCTTCCAACCAATAAGAAATTGACAGATCAGCTATGACCCAACGCTATGAAAAGATTCGCTAACCTGGCCAAACCTTTAAACTAACTCCGAAGATATGGCAATTCAAATCTTCATCAACACCTGTCGCGTTTTATGCCTTGTTTGTTTTTAGTTTCTTGCTTTTAGTAGTAAACTAAATTATCCTCTCAAAAATTCCATTTCAAAATAATAATAGGGCTTGAATGGAGTAGCGTTTAAAAGACAGATGGTACACTCAGAACGGATGTAACGCATTATGCTTCCATTCAACGATAATTAAAAACCAAAGTGGTTCTTCATTAAAATATTAAAGAAAAATGTTGAACCACTTGTGGTTCAAAGTTTGTGAATAAATTTGAAGATCTGCACATGATCCGTGAAACGCCAATAATAAGGTGTGTTCGGACCACAACTACAACTATTTAATATTATTTTAATGTTAAATTTTTGGAAAAACACTTAAAATTGTATGAATAACTACATTTCTTTTACTTATAAATTAATACTTCTAAACTAAGAAGCAAATTCTAATCTAATTCTATAATTTAATTTAGGGACAATTTCAAAATGCCTATTTTCTAATATTACTTTTTAAAAATGTCTCATCTCTAAAATCTTTAAAAATATACTCCTTCCGTTTCATATTACTTGTCGTTCTAAGCTTAATTTTTTGTTTTAAAATACTTGTCGTTTTCGGTTTTCCATGTATATTTTGTAAAAGAATTCCAAATATAACCTCAACTAAAATAACACAATATAAAAATTAAAATAACTAAATCTTGAAATAATTCTCACGTTTGAGAATATCTCAAGAGTCACTCACCATTCTAACTTCAGAGATTACCTTTCTCTTTCCAACACAGTCAACACAGTCAATAATTGTTGGCAAAGAACCTTTCGTCTCTGTTTCCTCGGTCGCATGAACAGAGTCATCTTCACCTCTAAAATCTCCATATCCAGAATCATGATCGTCACTATTTGTTGGAGTGCTATTCAAATCAAACAAATAGTTTTTGTTGTTTGTTGGTGAAAAGTTTAGATTAAAAGTAGCCATGGAAACGTGACAAGTTTTGAATTTTAATATTTGCCTCCATTAGCTTTCTTCTTCAATCGTGTTATTGACGTGAAAATTTCAGGTTCCCTCCACTTACATTTTTATAGTAGTCAAGTAAAAAATATGTATATTTAATTTAGTAAAAACTGTTAATTTTGTATTGAATGGGGAAGAATTCTAAGAGGTTATGTTTGCAACGATTAAAAGAGAAAATAAAAATAAATGGAGTAGAATTAGAATTGTAAACTGAAGTTATTTGTGAGGTTAAAATAGTCAATTTACAAAATTCCTTAATCTACGTAAAATAACATAGAACGACAAGTAATATGAAACGGAGGGAGTATATATACAAACAATTTTTATACATGTGTAAAATCTTATAAATATCTTAGTAATTAATATCTTATAAATACATTTGTAAAACTCTATAAATGTCTTGTAAAATCTTATAAATATCTTGTTAAACACTATAGTTACTTTATAAAATTTGATAAATATTTGGATCAAGTCTCTCTCCAAGTATTATATATAGGCCTTGACAAATTAACCCGAACTGAATGTACCGAATCGGAACCGAAGCAAAAAGAACCAAACCAAACCGAACCAAAAATTTGAAAACACCCGAATAGATACTAAATTTTAAAACCAAAAGAATCGAAACCGAAATATTTCGGATACCCAAAAATATCCGAAATAGAATTATATATCCAGAAATATTAGTTATTTATAGAAAGAATAATAAAAAAATATCCTGATACTTATAAATACTTAATACTTAATAGATATTTTAAAATACATCTTCAAGAATATGAAAAGTATTGTAAAGTTATTGTAATATAATTATTTAGTATGTATAGTGTATGTAAAACATTTTTTTGAAATTAATATTTTTTATAATATAATTATTTCATCTGTACTGCCTGATCTGCTTTCACCATTCCGCTTGATCTGCACTTGTACCGCTAGATCTACTTGATCCGCTTTTGTTCTGCTTGATACGCTTGAACCGCTTGATCCGCTCCGCTCGATACGCTTTCTCCATTCGGAGCCTTAATTCAAAAAGTAACGTGAATGGTGACATAGAAAGTGGTACGTTCGCTCCGTCTTTGAACCGTGGTTGAACCATGATTCCATTCACAGCCATAGTACCATAGACTACACTACAAATCTAAAAGTTATTTATACAAATCATTTTTATAACAAAAAAAAAAAAAACTAAAGTTCTAATGTAAAATTATGTGTGGATAAATGTTTAGTTTGAATAAAGTATTTTAAAATTGACAATTCGGATAATAAATTCTTGCCAATGGAAAAAAAGAAGAAGAAGATATTGAATTAGCTGATCAGCTGCTCATGATTTGGACTGGTACCTATCGACAAAATTAGCACAACTTTGATAAGTACTTTAGGTTTCCATCTTTGTGAATGTGTTACTTTTTTCGGCTTTTCAATAAAGTTTGATGTTAGACTCTAATACATTTATAGTTAGATGATTTTCCCCACAGCATATAGTTTTTAAAATAGGCATTCTTACATTACTCGTTATTAGAAAGGGTGCCACTGAAAATATAGTTTTCTTTTTCCAGGTTTTGACGTACTTTATTTTATAAAAAATTATCAAAGATCATTCAAATTTCATCTCTATTTCATTATACATGGAATTATTTCATTGATTCTACATCAAATTCATCGAAATTTAGGCTCCTCGATCTAAATTGATTTATACGATTTTGATTTGAATTTTGTTTTTTTTTTAATTAGGTTTATCGGTAACTTTTTGAGCTTGAGAGTGGAAGAGTAAACAACAATTTCTTATTAATATTCAAAGGGCTTATTTAAATGAATTAGTTACAAACTTACAATCAAATTACTATACAAGTATATATGTATATCTCTCATCATAAGTGGTTTAATTACATCAACATAACCGGTATAATTAACTTGAAAGTTCTACTTGCTTTTTTTTTTTCGTTTTTTTTTTTTTTTTTGATATATTGGAAATTCGGAATGGATTTTAGTTGAACTCTACATCTTAGCTATATATAGATAAATAAATATAAATTAATAAAGATGAAAATAGGATGAGATATTAATGGATATGGAGAAATAAGAGAAGAAGCACCACTTGATCACTTAGAGCCCACGTTCCCACTCTTAATCACCCAAAAAAAATTAAAACAAAGACGTGCTCACATCTCATCTCACTCCCTCACCAGCTCACTTCACTCTCTCTTTCTCTCTTTTTTTTTTTTTTTATAATCATCTCTCTCAATCATCCTCTAATCAAAGATCACCACCATATGGCTCTCGAGACTCTCAATTCTCCCACCTCCACCACCACCACCACCGCTCCTCCTCCTTTCCTCCACTGCCTCGATGAAACCGAACCCGAAAACCTCGAATCATGGACCAAAAGAAAACGTACAAAACGTCACCGTATAGATCAACCAAACCCTCCTTCTGAAGAAGAGTATCTCGCTCTTTGCCTCCTCATGCTCGCTCGTGGCTCCTCCGATCATCACTCTTCACCGTCCGATCATCAGAAAGATTACAAGTGTTCCGTCTGTGGCAAATCTTTCCCGTCTTATCAAGCGTTAGGTGGACACAAAACAAGTCACCGGAAACCGGTTAGTATTAATAACGACGATGCTAATAATAGTAACGGTTCCGTTACTAATAACGGAAATATTAGTAACGGTTTAGTTGGTCAAAGTGGGAAGACTCATAACTGCTCTATATGTTTCAAGTCGTTTCCCTCTGGTCAAGCATTGGGTGGTCACAAACGGTGTCACTATGACGGTGGTAACGGTAACGGTAACGGTGATAATAGCCACAGGTTTGACCTGAATTTACCGGCTGATCAAGTTAGTGATGAGACACTTGGAAAGAGTCAACTCTCCGGCGAAGAAACAAAGTCGGTGTTGTGATTATTATATTTTTTTTACCGATCGGTTTAGCTAAGTGATTGATCATTAGCTGAGTCTGTAATGAAAATGATTGGAGTGGACTTTGGATTATTTTAATTTTTGTTTACGTATACGGAGAGAAAAAAAATCTTCAAATGTTTATTCGTTGTTGGTTTTTGTTTATAAACAGTCAAAAAAAGGGGGAATATTTGGATTTTTTATTTTTATTTTTATTTTTATAAGAAATGATTATAATCAAATAAAAGGATTAGTGAAAGTTCTATTTCTTGGAAATTTCCTTCTGATTTTTTTTCCATTATTTTTTTATTTTCATTTACAACTTCCGCAAGCAAAGGAACCACTTCTGTGAATCTTTCACTCCCAGCTTGAAGTGATCTGTTCCTAAGAATTTTGAACTATTCGATTAGAAATGTTTAATAATTTTTCTATTTAAAAACATAATTTGATAGAAGACCTAGTATTAATTTTGGGTTATGTTAGTATTAATTATTGAAGTAGTGATAGATCGGTTAGTAGTACCTAACGAAGCTAATCCTTAAGTGTCTTGTCTTCTTGATTGGTTGGCACTCACACTTCCCTCCACGCTTAAATTATTTTATAAATCCGTATTATTTCGTTTTCACGAGTTTAATTTACGAGTCTTTTAATAATTAATTAATTACAATTTGTTGCCATAAAATATCTTACACGTCCTAATCGATCCCAGTTCTTATGTATCTTATAAGAAAAAGAGTAGTTATGCATTCCGAGAAAAATATGGATATTGCGTATTCTCTGAATTAAATGCCGGTATATATACAAGACAAATACTGTTTTTTTTTTTGTGACACAAAAAATTCGACTTTTATTTATTCTTTATAACTGTATTGTTGTATCTGGTAGTTAAAAATTCCTGGAATTAATTTAGGATATGGCTTTGATATGACAAAAACAAAATTTCTAAATCAAAAATGGTGTAGGGGAAAAAAAGACATAATAATGTCTTAGTAAATAAGACGAAATTTACATAAGTCGAAAAATATGTCATGCATAGCTCTTACATCTTACATAATTTACCTATTACCTAATGCTAGTAGTGAAGCTTTGGTCATTCTTCTTTTACTATTGAGTATTGACTATTGTCTTCCTATTGTTAGAAACTTAAGAATTTCAACAATTTTCGTGGGCATAGTATATACATATCTTGTAATAGTAACTAGTAAGGCCTTACAAAAGTGTTAAAGGCCTAAAGCACTCGAACGTTCCAATAACAAGTTTTGGCATGGTCCCATTCAAATGGTGTTTAACTATTAAATATTAATGTACCAAAGATTTATTGTTTGGACCATAAGAAATAGCCCATAGTGTGTCTTCTCTTATAGCTGAGAAAAATTAGCCCAATTATATTAATAGCCCAGTATTTACTTTTTTCAGAACTCAACAAGTCCACGGCTGTCAGAGAAAAAAAAAACTCAACGTGAACTTGATAATCAAAATTGCTGTTAAAAAAAAAAAAAAAAAAAACTTGATAATCAAAGAGGACATGTTAAAGCGCACAAGAAAAACCCAACACAAGTCCATAAACTCATGTAATACAAGTCCAAAAACCCACAGTTATCTAGCTAGCTTAATCAATGAATGTAAGTAGGAATGCCATTTGTGCAACCTATATTTCTTCCATTTCTTCTCAATCAAACAACATCTCAACAATAGAGATTTATTTTCAAACTTTGAGATCAAAATGTTATAATTAAGGTTAAAGGTAGGGAAACTGTTGTAAAATATTTATTAGTTAGTCTATATTAAAAGTGATTAAACACCATTTAATTTGTCGGCTAAGATTTTGTTGTTCTTGATCGAAATTGTCGCGTTCAAGTGACTTGGATCGACTAGTCAAATGTCTAAGCAAATGAACTTTAGAACCCAAAAGTTCAACGATATATCTGCATTCTTTATGACTTTTCTTTTTGTGCAAACACATTATCTATTAGTATTACTAATGGAGTGAAGTAATTGGGAATAAAGAAATATATAGAGACGGCGGCATTCAGTGGAAATTTGCCTAATTGGAGTGTAGGTAAGCACACCACGTAAGCCATGAACGGCGCCGTTTCACCGCATTGCTATTGGAAAGTACAAGAAGACACTTTGATTAATATTATATATAGATCTTTTGTTCATATCATATTTGATTTTGTTACTAATGTAAGGAGAAAAAAAAATGTTTGAATTTGTCACACACGTGATACAGCATCGTGGGCAAAAACGCCTCTATCTTTCTTCTAAAACATTTTCCATATTAAAATATCAAAACCCTTAAGGTTGATTTAAGGGTCAGATGGTGGATTTGTTTCGTTGAAGGGTCAGCTTAGCCTTAACCCTAAACAAAACAATTTCATTGGTTTCATAAATAAATTGTTTACAAAGTATACGTACTGCATGAATGATGAACCATATTTAATTATATTTTAAATATCATAGAGAATAGTTTAAGAAAGGCTAATATAGTTTCTACAAATAGTAGCAATTGCAAAGTTGGGAAAATGGGATAAATTATATCAATTTTGAAATTTAAGTGCGATATTTCATTTGAGAATCTATGTTTTTTTTTTTTTTGCTAAGTGAGAATCTTTTTCTTATTCGACTGATAATAAAGAATTTATGTTTTTTATATATAAATAGAAGGTGATGATTCGAACTTTTACTATCTGACTAATATTTTATGTAATCTACTCATTATATTTTCTAATGAACCTAAAACATGACACCATTTTGACTAATTAATAAAATGATTAATATTTTGTGCTTGAAAATCTGTATTACTAACACCAATTTTTGTTTGAGAAAGATATATCAATAAAGAGGAAAAAACATGAAGATTCCAAAATTTTGTCACCAAATAAACACTGGACAGATAGAATTGGGAATTTCATATCAAATAATCGGGATCGACATCGTTCATGCATGACGCAAACATTTATAGACAAATAAGTAAAAAAATGAAAATGAATAGAAATAAGAAATTAAAAAGAAAAAAAGAACCAATGGTTGAGGAGGCACAACTATTCGCGGAGACACGGAGCCGTTCGCACCCATCACCTTGGAATCTCTTTCTTTCTCTCTCCTCATCACCAACTAGTCAACAACCACACACCATTTTAACTTTCATAATTAAACCTTACATCACAAAAAAAAAATCATTTTCTTTGGTATAAACTATAGCATAAAATTATGATAAATAAATATATTTTGCAGTAATCATTCTATTTTGTAATTTGGTAGGGCTCTTTAAACTTTGATTATCCAATTTTTATTAAAATTAAATAAAATCTCAAAGCATGACCCATTCCTTTACTCAAGTATCAATGTCTATGTCTATATATATTACATAACTCTCCTTCTTCTTCCAAACATTGAAACCCTTTGTCCCACTCTCTCTCTCTTTCTCTTTCTTGTACCAAAAGCAAATCTTGTTCTTGAATCTCCAAGATTATAGCAAAACCAACGAGAAACATTAATATTAAAAGAATTTCTGATAATTATGAGTTGCAATGGTTGTCGAGTTCTTCGAAAAGGTTGCAGTGAGAATTGCATCCTTCGTCCATGTATTCAATGGATCGAATCACCTGAAGCTCAAGGCCACGCCACCGTCTTCGTTGCTAAGTTCTTTGGCCGTGCCGGTCTCATGTCTTTCATCTCCGCCGTACCGGAATCTCAATGCCCTGGTACTTAAACAAAACCTCTTCAGATCTTTTAACCTATTTCAATCAGATCTTTTAACCTATTTCTCAAACACGTTGTCGTTTTTTCTGATGGTACGGGTATTTTGGTATTTTTACAGCTTTGTTTCAGTCTTTGCTCTACGAAGCTTGTGGAAGAACTGTGAATCCGGTGAACGGAGCCGTCGGATTGTTGTGGACTGGGAACTGGAATATTTGTCAAGCGGCGGTTGAGACGGTGCTTCGTGGTGGTTCTTTGAAACCGATACCGGAGCTTCTTAACGGCGGTGGATTCGCCGGGTTTCCGTCACCAACTTCCGATGAAGCTTCTGAGATTTGTACGGAAATGTTGAATCTACGAAAAGATGATGATTCCGGTGACCGTAATATTTACCATCACTGCCGATTCTCAAGCTCTAGATCCAGATCAACGGCTTCTCCACCGAAACGGAAACGGTTATCGTCGGAGCTCGATCTATCTCTGATTCCTACTTTTCCGATTAAAACGGTGCCGTTTAAGGAAGATACACCGTCGATGTACTCGGAGGAGTCTGTCACGACGGTTTCGTTTCGAGACAACAACGCCGGTGATCGGTACGTACGCGGCGGAGGAGGAGAAACGGCAAAGTTGCTCAACCTTTTCGCTTAAACGGCGTCGTTTTTGTTATCGGGGTTAAAAGTGTAATTTCGATTAACTTTTCTTGCCCTTTTTTGGAGTGATATTTTGAGAAATGTGGCATACACCGGCAAATTACGTCATTTGTTTCTCTCTTTAATTATGAGAAATTAATCAAGGTAATAGAGAATATCTTGTAATGATAATTCGTCGGTGGTGTACTAGTGTACTATTTTTAGTCATAATCATCATTCCCATCGTGCATCGAATTCAAATTAAAAGATAATGGTACGATAAATAATAATTTGCTATTTGTTTCTATCAAAATATTCAACTAATAATAATAATAATAATAATTACCGCGAATTTGAAGTAAACATATACATAATGCATACGCATCTTTCCAAATCCAAAGCACCGGCCAAGTCTTCGCACCCAACATACTTCGATCCTTTAAGGACCAACATGTTGTAATATACACACAAATATACACAACTTGCTATTTTGATAATCATCTTGATTACTCCAAAAAAATATATATTAGCATTAATTATCTCCAGGTTTATTATCTTTCGATACTACACTTGTTATTCAATGGTTTAATGATACCTAATAGTATACATAATAGTATTCCTCGAGATGTGATGATGAATGATCTTTTGTGATATCCCAAATTATCCTATGCTACTGCAACGGTCTTCTTTGCAACACTCTCAATGGCATGTATTTTCATGTATTTCTTTCTATGTGAAATAAAATGTTTAAGATTAGTATATACCATACACTCTCCACATGAATACAAACTCTAAAAAGGATTAAACAAGGTGCATTACATAATATATGTGTAACTATATAGAGTAGATATGTATTATATAATGAATGTAGTTGGATTGAACAAAAAAGTTAGGGTTATAAAGGGAAAGCTTTTGGGAGAGGCGGCTTTTGGACGACGCAAAGAGCCGTTTATGTCACTCTTCATACCTTCGTGGAACCTTCAAAAGCACTCTTTTTTTGTTGTTCTTCTATTCTTCTTCACATTTTGTTTATTAAAAAACTAATAACAAGGTCTTGTTGCTCTATGGATGATGGCGTAGAAACAATGAAATTGACCAATAACATGTTTGCTTTTGAAACTTTGAAATGAGAATGGATTGTTGTTGGAACAGAAGAAGTGATTTGAAGATCTTATGAAGTGGGACATATTAAAAATATACTTTCGACCAGCCACCAGTGGGCAAACAAAATGCTTGTGGTCCACGTCACTCTCCTTTCCTTTTCTGACCACCGGAGACTCTTTATTTTATTTTAAATATATATATATATATATATATATATATATATATATATATATATATATATATATATATTTTAGTTCCGACCATTCCAAATTTTTTCAATAACCGATTATCATTAACAAAATATTTGTAATAAGTGTCCCAGATATCTATACTTGGGCAAAACACCCTACTAATTTCGAGTTTAAAATAAGTTTTTCGCAACCACACTGTTCAAAAGAAAAATCGAATAGCTAAATGGCCAAACGAACAAAGTTCATATAGTAGAATTAAACATGAAACTATAACGAGTTCTTACACAAAACAAATCTAACTACTGTTTCTGCATAAACAAAAATAAATTTTATAAATGAGTATATAACATTTGATTTTTTTGTTCTAATTACTATATGGAAACTTAAGAAACTGGTACGCTTTACTCATCTTAAATTCGATTCATAGTTGGCAAAGAAAAATTATTCGATGCATAGGTTTTCTAATAAGATATAGAAACATTAACTATATATAGTTGAGTGTAATTATTCTTTTGATACCAATTTGTTTAGGGCATATACAAAACTAAAAGTTGGTGTTCCGCGATCTGAGGATTTTAATGAATGATCTTCTCGAATTTTGGGACGTGAAAGTGGGGCTTACTTCATCCTTCTGCGTTCAATCGTGTCCGTTTATTACATCTAATTAGTGTCTAAACATGAATTACAATCTTTATGGAGCTAAGTTTCTTTTTGTACTTCTGAATTAACTATGGAGCTAATTATACTAAAATATAACAATGTGGATAAACATGAGTCCATCAAGTAAAATGAGAATAAAATAACATTAGCAAGATTCTTGTTTAATGCCAAAAGCCACGAGCAGCCGCAGTTTCTCATGGGCCCAATACTTTCATCACCTTCTCCACTTAAGTCGGTGTGAGTCCACTTGATGTTTTCTTAAACTTTTCTTTCGAATACGAACAAAAGTTTAGTTATTAATAATAACTTATAAGTGTAAAAATAGTTAATTTAGTAAGGAATAATTATGTTGAAAAATCAAACCCCAAATCTCACATGATTATTATGAAACATTTATTTCTTTCCATATTCCACAAAAATGGTGATCAATAAAAAAAATATGAAGGTGAAAAAAAAAAAAAAAAAAAAAAAACAACGAGGAACATGAAATGATCACAAGAAAACTAGTCAATCTATATAATTAATTAAGAACATCAAAATCAAGTTGGTATTCATGATGGTATTGATTCCGGATAAAACACATAATTAACTAAGTGACTTTTAATCAAGAGTTCTTGGTCTAGTGGTTGCCACTTGTGGAGGAGTTGCCCTGTTGGTTTAGGCCAGGGATCGATTCTCCGCAAGCGTATAATTGTTAGATCTCCACTTGGCCACATGGATATGGGCCCTTGCTTTCGGCCCATTTGCATACCCGGAGAGAGAGTCTATCTGTGGACTGCATCTCCCCCATGGGATTAGTCTGGGCTCCTCCATAGGTCTGGGATTCCCCTTATTTTTATCAAAAAAAAAAAAAAAAAAAACTAAGTGACTTTTTTTGGATATCCATCTATGATAAATAATATTAACCCATTACTCCAACAACTTTTTGACAATAATAACTAGGATTTAGCTGAATATTAACTACCAAAAAACAATTTATCAATAGGTAAACACACTTTAAACCATAAATCTTGATATGTAACTGGACATAATTCTAGATGATATTTTTTTTTTTTTTGCACATTACTATACAAAAGTGGTAAATAAATTTGTACAACTCCTTTTAGGGGAAGATATAACTAATTAGCATTTTTAAACTTATGATCCTTGTGTAATTTAATATCCCGAATATTATCCCGAGAGATTTTGTATATGAACCTCTTCAAACAAGACGTCTCAATTTTTTGTTTCTTGCCTTTAGTTTTTCTCAAGGTAGCTTTAATTGCTATTTCAAGAGTTTATTGATCTTGTGGATCAATATCACTATTCTAACAATTGTTTTTGTTTTTAATCTAGATAATCATAAGACTTGGTCTACATTTTGTCGTTCTTAGGGTTTTGTGTTATTCTACTTCGAGTAAGAAGAGGACCTAAGAGCCATCTTGCCCCTTCAAATCTTTTGTAGACCGTACATTCATTTACACTTAATTAGGATATTCTTTTACTTAAAGCAAAAAGAAAAGAGTTTAACAAAAAAAAATAATAATAACTCTAGTCTTTGATTCTTCTAATGTCTGGTTGATTCAAGTTTTAACCTCACTTATAAGATCATCTTTTGGTAATCATAATCCATTTGTGAAGGGTAGTTTTGTAAATTTGAACGAGACTTTGGAGGAGCTCGGATCAGTGTTGAAGATTTGGGAGAGATCGCGACAAGGACGTGTAATGGATGCGACACGTGACTTTCACGTGACTGGTTCCCTCATCGCTGGAACATATTATCCACTCTTTCACCTTTTGGGTCCTACGATACCTTCTGAAACTTTGACTAAATCTTTTACATATCAAGAGTTTATTAGTCCTGAAGAAAATAGAATATCTATATATACTTTGGTATTTAACAAAATTTGTTTTGTTTGAAATATTTATTTTGCTCACCTAACGTTAGTAAACACCACTCAATAACCATTAATATATAGTTTCTCAATTGTCAGTGAGCTGAGTAATCAGTTAAATACACAGTCTCCAATGTTTAGTGTAAATTGGACCAATCAGGAAAATGAGTGCAAGTTCTATGGTTCTTTTTATAGGAGTAATCAAGATGATAATTATACATTCTGAGCAGATAGATCTTGCATTCTTTTCCCATAGGATCCATATTTCTTCTCCTTGTTTTTCTTTTTCAACTGTACATAGTTTTTAATTGTAATATTATCTGCTTAAAATTAGTAACACTTCAAATTTCCAATAAAAATAAATAATTTAAATGGGCTTGAAATCATGGGGCCGGAAATTTTCACTTTGTATTATTTTGATAATGCCCAATAGACTTTTCGTAGATCCGTTATCTCCGATATTAGGCAAAGGTAAAGTAACTATGCTATGCAAATAAACAACAATGGACTGACTAAAAAATTTAAGATAGAAGCGGTTTAATACTCTGTTACATATACAAGACTATATATATATATGTATAAGATTTGTTTTTTCTTTAAATAAACCAAATTAACAACTTAAAAAAATTATCAAAAATACATGGGCATTCTTAGTCAGAACTAATTCCCCTAGTGCATGGAAAACGGTAAATTCAAACCCGATTAATCAAACATAATTTGCTTCAGAATTACTTGACCATGTGCATGTGCCCAACGTCTATGTCTTCTGGAGGTGATGATACTTCTTTATCTCTCGATCAATTTTCTTGAAAATAGCATGCGTTGTGAGCGCTTGCATATTGTGCTGCATTAAGTACCCAATGCATAATGAACTCTACTACCAAAGGCATAAAAAAAGAAACTGATAATTAAATGCGATACATATATTAAATATCAACCGAAGATTTATTCATATCCCCCAGAGGAGCCGTTTGATTGTTTAGTCCATGCTATATAACTTTTATTTTGTCAGTCTAATGTTATATCTCAAGAGATAAGCCCAATAAATCTTCTTTTTATATCTCAAGACTCAAAGGCAACACATTTTGAGTTTAATAAAATAAGTAACGTCCAAATGCTAAATACAAACGGACCAAAATCATGGGGGTATAGATTTTATTTTTGTTGCAAAGTGCATGCAGTGATTTTATTGATGAATGCGATAGCGCGGCGAAAGAGAATAATCGTAACCTAGATGACAAAATACTCGGCCGTACACACATACATAAATACAAACCTGCCACTTCACATGTCACCCACCTTTAAGCACCCCTTCACATACTTATACTTTCTTTATAGTTTATAACTAAAACAAAAATAACAACTTCTTGTTCTTATTTATGTTACTATAATTCGAGTGAATAATACTAAAAATGTTATCTCTAAATACATTGTTCACATAGACTACAAGATTGAGCATAAAATGCACCCTTCGACATAACTATATATAGATTCCTTATTTTAGCTATTTAAGACATATTGCACATGTATAGAAACATACATACATATTGCATATATGCACATCTATACATTGAAAAAGCTGTTCTTGCAAATATTTGTCTTACACAACACAAGCGACCGAAGCGATGCGTTTCCCAATGATAAGGTTACCACATACTTACACGACTCTCTCTACTGTCTCGTCTCTTTCTTTCCTCATCCCTCTCCTTTGTCTCCTTTCACTCTATTTGCCACTTTTCAGAATATTTTTACGTAAAAATTATGGACATGTCATTGTCTCCACCCTACTCTACTCTTTTTTTGTTCTTTTTGCTTCCTCTTGTGTCACAAAAATAAGAAGATTAAACGTACATTTCTCTCTAAAACAAGACTCAAATGACCAAAACCCGGATTCTCAACCCGACCCGATTCCCTTCTCCCAAACCCTTACGTGGCGGCGGCGACGCTAACTTCATGGAACAGCTCCTCCTCCACTGCGCTACCGCCATAGACTCCAACGACGCCGCATTGACTCACCAAATCCTCTGGGTGCTCAACAACATCGCCCCATCAGACGGTGACTCCACACAACGACTTACCTCCGCCTTCCTCCGCGCGTTGCTCTCACGCGCCGTCTCCAAAACCCCTACACTATCATCCACCATTAGTTTCCTACCTCCGGCCGATGAACTCCACCGGTTCTCAGTCGTGGAGCTAGCTGCATTCGTAGACCTCACTCCGTGGCACAGGTTCGGATTCATTGCAGCCAACGCTGCGATCTTAACCGCCGTGGAAGGTTACTCAACGGTTCACATCGTTGACTTAAGTTTGACTCATTGTATGCAAATTCCTACTCTCATAGACGCCATGGCAAGACGACTCAACAAACCTCCTCCGCTTCTTAAACTCACCGTCGTCTCTTCCTCCGACGACTTCCCACCATTCATCAACATCTCATACGAAGAACTCGGATCCAAACTCGTAAACTTCGCCACCACACGAAACATAACAATGGAGTTCACAATCATACCTTCTACTTACTCCGATGGCTTCTCTTCTCTACTCCAACAATTACGTATTTACCCTTCTTCATTCAACGAAGCTCTCGTCGTCAACTGTCATATGATGCTCCGTTATATCCCTGAAGAAACCCTAACTTCATCATCATCATCTCTCCGAACAGTTTTCTTGAAAACACTCCGATCTTTGAATCCAAGAATCGTAACCCTAATCGAAGAAGACGTAGATCTCACATCGGAGGGTTTGGTTAACCGGTTAAAATCGGCGTTTAACTACTTCTGGATCCCGTTCGATACGACGGACACGTTAATGAGCGAGCAAAGACGGTGGTACGAGGCGGAGATAAGTTGGAAGATAGAAAACGTGGTGGCGAAGGAAGGTGCGGAGAGGGTGGAGAGAACGGAGACGAAGAGACGGTGGATAGAGAGGATGAGAGAGGCTGAGTTTGGTGGAGTTAGGGTTAAGGAAGAGGCGGTGGCTGATGTGAAGGCGATGCTGGAGGAGCACGCCGTCGGGTGGGGAATGAAGACGGAAGACGACGACGAGAGTCTTGTGCTGACGTGGAAAGGTCATAGTGTTGTGTTTGCTACCGTTTGGGTTCCTATTTAAATTGGGTTGATGTGATTTAATTAGCGTTTTAATTGGATACTAGTAGATTAGCGTTGCTTTGATTTCTGATCTAATTACAGTTTTTAGTAATAATTTTTTTTAACTTTTTTTCGTTCTAATTCTAGTGTCATTTTCAGTTTACATAGATAATCTTTATTGTATATAGGTTTAGACGTTTTTTTTTTTTTGGACAAAGGTTTAGACGTTTAGTGATAACAATTAAAACAGGAAAAACAGAATAGTGTATAAAATTGTACGAGGATAAAATGTTTATTGATAATTGCGATTATATGACTTGAAAAACAAGGATATGAAAACACGCTGGAGATACAAAGTAGAGATATTTGCCCTTTATATTTGGTGATTATATAATTTTTAGTATATTGGATGAACCGATATTTATCTTTTATAGGAGATTTTTGTGAACATTAATAAAAGTATATATGTCTATTTAGAGTTGATATTGGTCCAAAAAAAAAAAAAAGTCTATTTAGAGTTGATATTTTCACCTTGTTGTATTCATGTTTTTTCATCAGAAATTCTTCATTTTAATAATTGTGTCCTTTTACAAATAATTGTGTATATTTATTATCACGTTTGTTTGATATTTTCATATAAAGGTTCATTCTTTCGTCATTTTGCATTCATATATATATATATATATATTTTAATATCTATATCATTATATTTTTTCTTAAATAACTACCAATTTTGGTTATTTATTAATTTTTCAAATTCTCATGTAAGATTAGTTTCTTTGGCTATGTTTCCATACTATTCTTAGAATGTGTACCTTGCTTTTTTGTTGGATCAGATTCTCAGTAGGAGCTGTATTAATCATTTGCGCGAAATTCGCTCAATCAACAACAGGATCTCATATGGAAACAAACACTGCCAAAACTTTTTCTTTTATCGATTTTGAAAAATTTGACATAACCATAACTACTGATATCTCTGACGTTAAAGCCAATTTCAAAAGCGCAATAGCTGAAAAGGGATTTGGAGGTGCAGTATCAAAGATTACATATAAGCAATCAAATGACCTCAACGAATAGAGTCTCAAGTTACATAAAGTCAAAGCCGGTATAAAACCTATGATTACACTCATCGTTTGCTTCTAATTACTGATCAGTTTTATGTTTTCTAACACATGAAGACGTTACAGCCACGGGATAAAGCGATGCTTGCCAAAATGATCTCATGGGCGTTTGACTATCATGGGCTTTAGTTTTTTTTTTTTTAATATAAAATTAAAGTTACGGATTCAACTGCTCCAAATGATACTATTGGGCCTCAATATGTAAATGATATTGATCCTGTCAGACTACCTAGTTGCCCACCACAGGTAAACATGTTAATTTTATTTTAGGCCTAGGCCTTTGTAGGTTTATAATATTTTAGCCCCTCTGTTTTTTCTCCCTTGACTGACGCATGTTTTGTTTTTAGCCTGATTTCAGCACCGCCAGAACCGCAGTTTGGTGGGACGTGGACAGCTGCAGACTTCCTGAAGGCTTCGACCCCTACTGACTGGTGGGAAACCTTATAAAATCACTTAATGAAAAGGGTTATGAGGACCAATATCATCAATAAATGCATTCGGAAACATAGATCGTATCGATCATGATATAATGTTAGCGTTTAGTGTTAAGCATTTACTAAGATTTATAATATTATTAAGAAATGAAAAAATACTAAGTAAAAAATATTAAACGAATAGTTATAATGAGTAGACACAATTTTTCAGTTTTCTAAATAATTATAAATATAGTTATATAAATATATTCAACAAAACATTTTGATATAAAAGACAACATTTAAAATTTTATTATGTTAGACCATCTACGTTGAAAGGTGCTGATACGCTTTTAAGCTCCTCAGGGATTTCTTTTTTTTTTTTTTATTGCCTAGGATAATAACACTAAAACCGTTATCTTTCAACATGTCAACACCAAAAATGAAATCAACATCGCTTGTGACTACTAGAACATTTGTCGGTTCTAGTAAAAGTAAAGACATAAACAGAACAAATGAAAAAGCAATATCTTCTCATTGTCAAAATGAACTTCAAACATTAATCAAACGAAAATAAAAATAGTTGAATTATATAAGATAACTTATATATTCCCATCATCAACATGATCTCTAGTTAAACGCACCACAGTCACGACGAATGTTTCCATTGCGGCTATTCTTAACACCAACACGGCCAAGTTTGGTCATGGCGGTCACAAAAGCGCGGTTGAAGGCCGTAGAGTTTGAGGCCCAAGCATTAACGGTGGGCCTAGAGCGACCATCCGTGAAGAGAACTTGATCGGAGGTGAAGAGACCTTTGCCTTGTTGAAGATTCTTGAAGTAAGTGTTGTCAAACGTCTTGGGCGTGACTGGGTCCATGTTGATTGCAATTCTTGGGTCCACATTCTTAGGACAAGCCTTTTGAAGCTCAATAGCGTAAGCCTTGTTTAGAGATGGATCCACGGAGTTGATGCCGTTGAAGTTGTAGATTCTTTTAAAGACCTTGCGGCAATGTGCGAATCCAAGGGTGTGAGCCGCTACATTATGAATCTAACGGTTTAGAAATCGATGCACTTTGGTGATATAAATATATATACCATGTTTTGTTTTTAAATTTGGTTTACCTGAAAGAGCAATCATATCTTCTTGGGTAAGTTTGTTTTTCTTGAAAAGAGCGTTAAGTTTGTCTACATTGTCCGAAGGTCCTGGTAAGTTCCCTTCGACACTAGACGCGGTTGATACCAAACCATCGAACCTACCAAGTTCAACTTCATAGGACGGCCCTCCAGCCTATACATGCGTAAAACCTTGGTTCATATTATAACATTTCTCAACAAGCATTGCGATGTACTATTTATTTATTTTTGAACAAAAGCGATGTACTATTTTCTTACATATAGTATTGGTAGACTATGAAGAGTGATAAGAATATTGGCTTTGGGATTATCTGGTTATAGAAAGGATATATATAGTACAAATACTCACCGCAACAACGACATCTCGGGTGGCCAAAGTAAGAATATCGGCACATGAGACCTTGTTTTGGCAACGAGGGTTAGCGTCAAGGGCTTTCTTAGCTTGGATCACCACGTCAAATCCATCTCCGGCCAGCGAAATGTTATCTGGATGATCCCTCTCTGCCTTGTTCGTAGGCGTTGATTGGATCATGACAGATGCATCACAACCCTACAATGCCAATCACATCGAAGGTCGAACTAAGAAACCAATTAATCGCCTAACGAAAGAGGAGAAAAAAAGATATGAAAACGCTTAAATAGAAACATACATTGACAAAGCAGTCGTGGAAGAAGAGACGGAGAGTGGCAGGGACGGTGACGAACGTCTGCTTTATTTTCTTTTGGACAGCATTTCTCACGATTTGTTCGACATTGGGGCAAGTTTTGGAGTAGAAACCGCGGCTTAGCTGCGCGATGGTTGTATCGGGCAAGACAGAGATTGTGAGGCAAAGAGATATGACTAGAACAATGCCGAAGCGAGCCATTGTTTGGACAAAACCGAGAGAGAGAGAGAGAGAGAGAGAGAGAGAGAGAGAGAGAGAGAGAGAGAGAGAGAGAGAGAGAGTGTGTTGTATATAAATTGAGCCAAGACAAGAAGAAGAAATGCTTTGAAATGATGATGGTAAAAGTTGCACGATACATGGTTTATATAATGATGGGCTTGAAGAATATAACACATTATTAAAGAAGATCCATTTGTTTTAGGTTAGGCTTTTATTCGATTTTTGGTTAACCGCCGCACCAGGCCTACCTTGTTCATTACATTTATACTTGTTAGCATGATGTAATTAATTATATTACTTCTTTAAACAAATTCTTACAAGAGTGGGTAATCACCGAAGAGTTCTTAATTGAGAATGAAACATATACATAAGTGACCAATATCCAAATTCCAATTGCTAATTTTGCCTCAGTTAATTAATCGTGTACTTGTATGATTAATTGTATGAATATGTAATTATCTGTTGTAAAAGACTAAAAGGTATATCTGGATTGCCGACAACAAAATATAAAAAAAATGGATCGTCGAAACAAAAAGGAAGAAAGTAAAAGTGGATTACAAATACTAAAAGTGGACATGTGGATTGCACGTCGTTATATGAAAGTTTGTGAGAGCATGTAATGAAAAATAAGAACAATAGTAGTAGTACATGTTAATGAATATACCATAAATAAAGAAAATAACAAAAAATTGTTTTCGAAAATATTAACTTTCATTTAACTGTCATATGATTTTTTAATCTTATTATGTTAGTTTTTATGTGGGTTTTCTTTTTTAATTTATCTAATGGAGGTTTAAGACATTTTTTACGATTATCACTTCATTTGTGCATATATAACACCTAATTTTGTCCCCTATCATGTGTATATCCTATGTAGACAGCTAATTTATCAAATAGATTTATATTTTTATCATACAATCATGTGATATATTGGTATATGTGTTCGAAATGGATTTTTAGGATCGATGAGCATAGAAATAGGTAATTCGATCGACAGAGAGAAAGCGAACTTAGCTCATCTTAAATTTGTATTTGTTATTTAAAGTTTGTGCAAGATGACTCAAAACCATACATAGAATTTGGATCTTTACTCTAACACGCCTTGCAATGATTAAAGAAACGCCATTAAAAAAAGAAGGCAATGACATTTTTCTTTTAATAACAATTATGAGAAGATTGTGCAACCCACGCTCCTTGTTTGGGTTGACAACTTGGTTCATGTCAAACCAATAATTATTAAAAGATCTGCGGTAACTAAAGTCTAAGAACTTGTGTTGACAAAAAAACAAAAAAACACTAAAGTCTAAAGAATTTTTATTGTTTAATGCATTTTAATTGATTTATAAACCTATTGATATTTTAAAAATTTTATTATTTTAAAATCAGATATATGAATTTGAAATAACATTATTTATCCAAAGATTTGAGTCTTTGTATCTTTCACATCTAAATCCATTAAAATCTAACATGGATCTTGAAATCCAACAAAAAATGATAGGATTTTAATTAGTATTTTTATAAATGATTGAACCAATAACACATGATTTTGATAAAGATTTTAAAACCAATTATTGAATAACACATGATTTTGCTTGGATTTCTAAATCTGTTAAAATGAATAACACATAAATTAATTAGTAATTTAACGATTCTAGAAAATTACTCTTCTTGTGTTTCTTTCTCGCCAAGTCATTCATAAAATTTGCATACTTAAATTTCTTTTAACAAAAAGTTGTTTTTCTATAAGTTTGTCCCAAAAAAAGTTGTTTTTCTATAAATTGGCCTATAAAATGTTAGTATTTAGTTAAATATTGAATTCACAAAACACATAGTTTAAAACTTTAAATCTAGACATTGCTTCTTTCTGGCTTGGTAAACTGACTTTTCCCATAACACCGGTCACACTTTTAGAAGAAAAGAAAATAATACTTCATGACAACTCAGGTATGGGTCCAGGTTTAGAGGTACACG
Organism: Arabidopsis lyrata subsp. lyrata; assembly: GCF_000004255.2. Taxonomy (NCBI): domain Eukaryota; kingdom Viridiplantae; phylum Streptophyta; class Magnoliopsida; order Brassicales; family Brassicaceae; genus Arabidopsis; species Arabidopsis lyrata. Next base: position 14,860,422 of record NW_003302551.1, read on the forward strand.
ATACTAGAGTAAACTCTTATTGTTTATATTCTAGAGAATATCATTTGGATCGAACTATTTCTTATTTTCCAAGCTTAATCTCTATTTAATAACATCTTTTTTTTTTTTTTTTTTTGGGCAAATTTAATTAATAACATCTTAGTATTTGCCTTGAAATAGTTTTATGAGAAATGCTCTATATATGACTTTAGGATTATATATACTCAACAGGGAAATTCAAAAGATATTCTCAGCTCTCTATACAATCAAAGCAAAGAAACATCATTGACTAGAAATTGAAAATTTCCAAACAAGAACAAGTGTTCATGTATTGTTCAAGATATAGAGTGTCTTCGGCTGTTAGGTTGTTTGGTTTGTCTTTGTTTGAGGCCAAAAGGGTTAAGCTTTCCGAGTTTTTGAGAAACAGAGCTTATAAATGACTTTCTTGGTAATCGAGGCTTAACAACCGAAGCAGTTGAAACCGAAGAAGAACAATCCGAACCACTCATGACTTCAAAAGCTTTCTCCTTCTCAAACTCCTTGAACTTCATTTTCACTTTGAGCAACTCAAGCTTCAAGTATTGGTTTTCCCGGTTTAGTTTGGAGAGTTCATTATTGTAGGAGCTGAGCTCAGGAGGATGAATAGTTTCTTCTGCGGTTTCTGCTGCTGGAGAATCGGAATCGCTTAAAATTTCAGGGAGACGATCATTTTGAGCTGCGTGAGCATACACTTCTCGCGATATCTTTTGATAGTCCATTAAGCTGCAAACTTTCTTCTTCTCCATTTCACTTATATTCGGATGTGCCTGCACCAACAATATTAAACAACATTTTCTAAGATCTTTAAACTTTTCAAGATATAGGTCAGAACATTTTGAAAATGTTAAAGATGTATACCTTGAGGTAAATGTCTATGGCTCGATACATCCCATCTTCAGTAACCCGAGACTGTTTTGGAATGCATTCAGCAAAACTGATGAACTTCGCCAAGTTTATGTTTTTATCAGAAGCGATTTCAGCCAGATAACTCTCCATCAATTCACCAATATCACTAGCAAAGTCAGCAGAGTTTCCTTCAACTTCAAACTCAAGATAGTTCATGAGGATGCGTTGAACAGTGTCAACATCAAACATTGTGTTGTCTCCACTGAATGAGTAAGAAGGAATCAAGAGATCATCAATCACGGCTTGTCTTAATTGCAATCCAATTCTCTTCTCCAAATCAAGCCTACAAGCTATCGTGGTTTCGAGGTATATCGCAGCTCTTAAAAGTATTGAAAGAAAGCTAACTGACACTGAGTTTCTCTCCCTCGGAAGAAGACTCACAATTGTTTCAAGAATCAACCTTTTCTCATGTTCTTGTTCCGCCTCCATCTTCTTTGCCTCTTTCTCAAAAATGTCCTGCATTTCACATAAAGAAACCGACATTACATTATTCTCTAAAGTAAGCAAACACATTGTTCTCTTAAAAAATCAAGAATCTCACCAACCCTCTAAGAGCTTTTTGGGTATAGAGCATAAGTAGTGGACCAAGTGAGTATCTCTTAAAACCTCTAGCAATCATCGCGACCAAGACACGTCGAAACATATCAATTCTTAGAACAGCTAAATCCTCAGGCCACCAGTCAACTATGTCCTCATTGCTCTGGCTCTCCTGACAAACTCCATAAGCAATTGAATCGATACACCGGTCCACGAGTCTCACTCTCTCGGCTATAGGCAACAAATCTTGAGATTTTCGCAGAACTTTAACCGATTTCGATAAACTCTTGAGGACCACTTCGTTTAGGTAAACCTCTATTGTCTCCACTAGGTTTTCAACAGAGTGTTCCTCTGTCATCTCTAGATACTCTGCTGCACAACGTAGCATCGCAATGTTCTCTGTGTTTATCTCGAAGCTTATGTCGTAGCAGAACTTGATTGCTAGCTCAAATGCCTCTGCACCTCCGGGAAAATCCGGGAGTTTAATAACGGTAATGTTCGAATCGTTGCTTGATTTGGAAGCAAGTTTCTTTATAAACCCACATTTTGAAACAAGTGGAAACTGCAGATTATCACAGAGACTATGTATAAGAAAAAGTGATCTCATTGTGTATAATTAGTAGATCTTGAAAAAACAAATCACCTTGTGGAGTGAAAACGAAGTTTCTCCAACATGAACAGTGACGTCACTAGGAATTTTTTGAGAAGAAATCCTGAAATTTATTATGAAAAAAAAATATGATTCGACTAATTTCGTAATCACAAACATAGGAAGTGAAAAATATAAAAGGTTTGAGAAAAAAATATAGGAACAGAGTGAGAAACAAAACCATTCACTAGTTCTCTCCATAGCTGAGGACAGAAGCTCCTTCTTTCTAGACATGAAGATAATCAGTTTCTTCTTGCTCAAGAAATCAACCCTAGAACTACTTCAAGGACATTTCTGATTCATATATAGATCTAGTTTCTTTCATGTTTAACATTCTTATACGTAATCAAAAGAGACGAAGAATAATATGATCCACCGAAAAGTTTATGGAGTACTGTGGTTCAAACGTCAAATAGGTAAGGGTCCTTGTGTATCTGAGACGTCTTTTCGAAATAATCCACACAAAAAATAATTGTCAAATATTTTATCTTTGAACGATCACACCGCAAAATAGTGAGACTGTGAATATATTTGACAGTCTATAAGGAATTTGATCAAATAAAACACAGCATAATTCTTACGTTACCGACAAAAACATGTGGAATGACAGAATTTGACCAATCAAAATTTGAAACTATTGTCCACAAAGGCACATAAAGCTTCTATTCTTTACTTTTTTTTTTTTACTAATCATGTAAATATCATATAAATGAAATTAAAGGTTTACAAAGATAAAACCTAAAGAAGAGCAGCCAAGGCAAAAAAATAAAACAAGGCTACAATAATGGAAGGAAAAAAAAAGAGCAGCTAACGAATCCAAAGAAGCATTAAGTTGCGCCAACGCTTCTTTCGCCGTCTAGAAGTGATGATATTGCGCAGCTCACGATCGAGCAACTTGAAGATAAGATGCGGAGCAAGCCGCTGAGAGTTGTGGAGGACATTGTTCCGCTGACGCCAAATGCTGTAGACCAAAACCTGAGCGACTACCTTTCTGAGCAAAGAAGGCGCGGAGGAAGAAGACTGCCGAGTCCAGGAGAGGAGCTCAGCCCATAAGCAGAACAGCCTTTGTCGGGGGCATAAACGATTGAAAACTAGTTTCCAAATCTGGGAAGAGAACTCACAAGCGAGAAAAAGGTGATCTCTGGCCTCAGTTTCAATAGTGCAAAGGCAGCATTCCGAGGATTGAATCTGTCCCCAAGCAGCTAGCCTCTGACGAGTTGGCAGCCTATTTAGATGGCACACCCACATGGTGAAAGCATGCTTTGGCACAGCTCCTTTGAACCAGATTGAGCTAGACCACTCTTTTAGAGAATCTCTTGGCCTCAAAACTTCCCAGGTACTTGCAGCGGAGAAGCCATTACATATATTTCCCACGCACCAAGAGTAAGAATCTGCTAACAAATCATCAGCTGGTAATAAAAGCTTTGTGGGGATACAAGACATATGTTCTGTCACATAATCCAGCCCGTGCAGCTTATTTAGTCTTTGGTTATTTTTTTTTATTTTTTTTAGTCTTCATGAGTCATTTGTTCATGTTCGGTCACAAATCGGTGAATGTTCTATAATAAAGCTGTATGGACCATAAGATTTTTACCAGATTTATTCTTTACTTCTTTCTTCAAAGTTTAAGATCTTAAATTTTGTCGACTATCAATAATTCCAAAATCTTATGGTCCATAACATATGTGACAGAACATATGTCTTGTATCCCCACAAAGCTTTTATTACCAGATTTATACAATTCGTTTGATAATTGAATTTCTGATTGAGACACTACTCAACCTTTGCTATAAATGGTGTGTCTCTTGCTTTGTCACTTTCTTGAAGTTTGACTAGTAATAGTGATAAATAATCTTAAATACGACCCCATCCAAAAAACGATTCAAGATTTGAAATCTTGATAATAAGCAACAAAACAGAAATATTACATGAAATGTTCAAAGTCTTTCTTTTTTTTTTTTTAACTCAAAAAATGATTTTAACAGTCTATAAGGAAAACATGATTTGATCAAATAGTAGCACTTCATAATGAATATCGATCAAATCATGTTTTCACGATTAAATCATGTTTATTCTGGGCTGTTAAAAACATTCAGTAGTAGCAATTCTTAATGACTATCGATCAATAAACTATTCAAAGGTATAAGAAAAATTAATAAAATCATAAAAAAATTAATAACATTTTAAACCAAACCAGTCTAAAATTGATCACGGTGGTTACATCGTGGTTAAGCTTTTAACCAAAAAGATTTCTGGTCTTTGCTAAACCAATTTTTTAAAAATCCTGGATTAATGGGAAAGCCTTTACTATGAACGCTTTCACAAAAGCATCTGACTTGAGAGAAAAGACTCGAACTGCGTTTTCCATAGCAAGTAGTTTGTTTCAGAGAGCTTAAGAGTGACACAATGAGAGATGTTCATAACGGAATGAGAAAAAGGAGTAATAGAGCCATCCATGGCTCTGATACCATGAACGCTTTCACAAAACCTTAAGGAAAGCTTGAAGAAGATGGAAGAAGATAAACTTTCTCATTCAACTTAATTATCTCATACAAGGGTTTTGATATATAAAGAAGAAAGTAATCATAGAAAAGATGACGCGTGTCAGGCTAGTTGCACATGACAGCACACGATCCGAGAACGCCAAAACTGTTTCTCAGGTTGATTTTGTGACGTTGCTCGTTCGTACTCGCTTCACGACAATGGCGTGATACTCTGCTTTTGACTGAAGCAGAGACCATGTTGCTGGGCTTCTTTTGAATCAGCATTGCAGCCTCTGTTCTCTGATGGGCTTCGACTTTAGGCCCATTTGTTGAGTCTTCACTGCTTATACTCCCCCGCAAACTTGGCGTCGGTGGTAAGCAAAGTCCAAGTTTGAAACGAAGGACGAAGAATGCCTGTTGTGGTAGGGATTTGGTGAAAATATCAGCAAGCTGGAGAGGCGCCGGAATGTGCTTCACAATAAGAGCACCTAGAGCAACCTGTTCTCGCACATGATGAAAATCTCTTGCAAAATGTTTTGATTTTGAGTGGAGAGCAGGGTTTGCGGTAAGATGGACTGCAGACAGGTTGTCACAATACATCTCTGGAGTAACAGGTTGTGCAACTCCAGTTTCCCGAAGAAGAGAGTTGAGCCACATGATTTCTCGAGAAGCAAGCGACATGGTGCGGTATTCTGCTTCTGTTGATGAGTGAGATACTGTGGAGTGGCGTTTTGATGACCAAGAGATGATATTTTCTCCGAGAAAGGTACAGAATCCTCCTGTGCTGCGACTAGTATCCTTGCATCCCGACCAGTCACTATCACTATACACACGGAGAACTGAATCCGTGGAATTGGAGAGATTTATTCCCATTTGCAGAGTCCCTTTAACATAGCGAAGTATCCGCTTGAGCAAGTTGAAATCATCCTCTGATGGAGCATGCATCTTTTGGCACACGAAATTGACAGAGAATTGAATGTCAGGCCTTGTCAGAGTAAGATATTGAAGTTTACCTGCCAAACTTCTAAAGTAAGTCGGGTCTGAGAAGGGTTTAGACTGTTCTGAGAATTTCCCGGGTTGCAGAGGTAAGGGAGTTGGCATAGGAGCACAATCCGCCATTCCTGCTGATATAAGAAGATCTGTAGCATATTTTTCTTGGTTGAGAAACAGACCTTTGTCATGAAAATGAGCCTGGACTCCCAGAAAGTAGTGTAAGGGACCCATATCCTTCATTCTGAAGATGGTACTTAGACTGGCCAAAAGTTGACTGATAAGCTTTGTGTTGTTTCCAGTGAGTAGCATATCGTCAACATAGAGGAGTAAGTACATCACATCACTTCCTTTGATATACACGAATAAGGAGGGATCTGGATAACTGCAGGTGAAGCCAAACTCTATAAGAAAAGAGCTAAACTTGTCAAACCAGGCGCGTGGAGCTTGCTTAAGACCGTAAATAGCTTTCTTTAGCTTGCATATGTAATCAGGCTTGCTTGGATCCTCAAAGCCTGGAGGCTGCACCATGTAAACTGTTTCTTTTAAATCCCCATGTAAAAAAGCATTCTTGACATCAAGTTGCTTAATGTCCCACTTATTTATTGTTGCTCTGTGTAGGATTGTTCTGATTGTAGCTGTTCTAACCACAGGGCTATAAGTCTCAATGAAATCAACACCCTCTTCTTGTTCATATCCCTTTGCTACTAAGCGAGCCTTGAGTTTATCCAGGGCACCATCTGCACACAACTTAGTCTTAAAGACCCATTTACAACCCAATGGTTGAATTTCTTCTTCTGGTGGAACAAGATCCCATGTTTCTGTCTCATGCATAGTGTCTACTTCTTCTGTCATAGCACCTTTCCATCCGGGATCCTTGAGAGCAGTTTTTACTGTCTTTGGTTCTGGATAATTACTCTTGACAGTATGTAGAGCATATCTAGGATTAGGTTTGCGAATCCCATCCTTAGCTCTAGTAACCATAGAGTGACTGTTTTCTGATGCAGAAACTTGAACATTAGGAGAAGCTTGAACACTTGGAGAACTAACCAGAGGAGGGAAGTCTTCTTCTGAAAATATTGATGATGGAGTTATTGCAGGTGTAGCTGAGGATGATGTTGAGTGAGGTGTAGTCGGAGAGCTAGGAGTCTCTGATGGTATGTGCTGAGGAGAACTAGCAGTAGGTATAGAAACGCTGTCGCCAATAGAAGCAGCATCAAAGGCTGTCGTACGCTCAGGACATTCCTGTACCACTGCAGTCACCGGAGCACTTACATTTGAGTTTTGAGGAGGAGTGATAGTACTGTGTTGAGGAGACTGCAGAAAACTTTGTTGCCAAGCAGTCAAGAGAGGAGAAGAAGTTGTTGGTGAAATAAAGGAAGCATACTCTTTTTGAAAAGGGAAGTGAAGTTCATCAAAGAGAGCATGTCTGCATATATAGACCCTGCCAGTTGGAGGATAGAGACACCTATACCCCTTATATTTCTCATTGTATCCCAAGAAGACACATAACAGAGATCTTGGATCAAATTTGTTAGCTGAGTATGGCCTTAAGTAAGGATAGCAAGCTGAGCCAAAAACTCTTAAAGAGGTATAAGTAGGAGCTTTACCCATTAGAAGTTCATAAGGACTCTTGTTGTTTGGTAAGACTGAGGAAGGTAGGAGATTTCCCAAGAATGATGCAGTAAAGAAAGCCTCTACCCACAAGTATTGAGGAACTTTACTCTGAAACATCATTGAAAGACCAAGTTCAGTGATATGGCGATGCTTTCTTTCAGCAAGACCGTTCTGCTGTGGAGTATGAGGACAGGAGATGAGCTGTTTGATGCCACATTGTGAGAGATGACTCTGAAACTTTGTGCTAATGAATTCACCTCCTCCATCACACTAAAAGTTAGCAATTTTCTGCATAAAAAGATTCTCCACCATTTGTTGAAACAAAATGAAAGTAGAGTAGAACTCAGACTTGAGCTTTAATGGATAAAACCAAGTAAACCTTGAAAAATTGTCAATAAAAATGACATAGTATCGAAAACCCTGTGAAGAAACAACATGAGCTGGCCCCCATAAATCACAGTGGATGCGTTCTAAAGGCCTACTGGAGACAAAGTCTGATGCAGAATAAGGAAGTTTACAAGTTTTTCCCAACTGACAAGCATCACAAAGAGAAGAACTTGTCTTATTCATTATTATAGCTTTATTGATAGCTAGTTGCTGCAAAACATTCTGGTGAGGATGCCCCAGCCGCTGATGCCAAATCCCATCTGTTGTTGATTGTTGTCTTGATGAGTAGTATGCAGCAAACTGAGGATTCTCTAACACATATAGGTCCTTAGTTCTGCTTCCTCGCGTGAGGAGCTGTTTGGTCCGTTTGTCCTTGACAATGACACCATCAGAATCAAAGGTGAAAGAACAAGGATAGTCAGCCGTGAGTTTTGAGACAGACAGCAGGGACTTTGTTATTTCAGGACAAACTAGGACATCGTTTAAAGGTAAGGTAGTACCTTGCATGGTGGGAAGAGCTATAGAACCAATGTGTGTAATCGGAAGGAAGTCACCATTACCAACAACAACAGCATCATCTCCTCTGTAATGTTGTGTGTTCTGAAGTTGAGCAGTTGAATTGGTAATATGAGCTGTTGCAGCAGAGTCTGGCACCCATTCATGCCCTGAAGACTGATCAGAGATCTTCATTGTAGCCATGGCTTGATGAAAGTCATCTATCTGGTAAGCATGATCAAATCTCTTGTAACATTTGAAGGCTGAATGACCGTATTTACCACATATTTGACAAGTTGGTCTTTCAGAACTTGAATCAGAGGACTGGTTGATCTGCTGATGAAACCCTCTGCCCCTAGTAGAGTAACCACGACCTTTCCCTCGAGAGCCAGAGCGACCATAACCCTGACCTCTTCCTTGGTTGTAAGAGTGGCTTTCAGTAGCAAACGCAAGATGAGGAGTTACAGCAGCAGAGTTATAGCCTTGGATCTTATCATCAAAGTTAATCAAGCGGTAACCAGCCTCTTCAAAATTTGGTCCAGGAAACTGATCCATGGAGTTTTCAAGATAGGTAGATATAGTTTCATATTCCTGACCTAACCCGTATAAGACCCCATAAATTTTCTCTTGATCAGTGAGAGGACACCCGATTGAATCAAGTTGGTCACAGATAACTTTAGCATCAGACAAGTATTGAGTCATTGTTTTCCCTTGCTTAGACAGATTGTTCAAACGACGTTGCAGATCTAACTTTCTAGTTGCAGACACACGATTAAACTTCTTACCAAGGGTAAGCCATACCTCCTGAGACGTGTGAAGACCGTAAACAGAGCGGAGAGCTTCCTCTGAGAGAGATCCAAAGAGCCAGGTAAGAACATTTTGGTCGTTTCTTACCCACTTGAGGAACTCAGGATTTGGAGACTCTGTCACCGTTTCACCGTCCCTCACCGCCGTTGTAGGAGAAGGTCGAGGAGTAGCTCCGGTTACATAGCCCAAAAGCATCTGACTTGAGAGAAAAGACTCGAACTGCGTTTTCCATAGCAAGTAGTTTGTTTCAGAGAGCTTAAGAGTGACACAATGAGAGATGTTCATAACGGAATGAGAAAAAGGAGTAATAGAGCCATCCATGGCTCTGATACCATGAACGCTTTCACAAAACCTTAAGGAAAGCTTGAAGAAGATGGAAGAAGATAAACTTTCTCATTCAACTTAATTATCTCATACAAGGGTTTTGATATATAAAGAAGAAAGTAATCATAGAAAAGATGACGCGTGTCAGGCTAGTTGCACATGACAGCACACGATCCGAGAACGCCAAAACTGTTTCTCAGGTTGATTTTGTGACGTTGCTCGTTCGTACTCGCTTCACGACAATGGCGTGATACTCTGCTTTTGACTGAAGCAGAGACCATGTTGCTGGGCTTCTTTTGAATCAGCATTGCAGCCTCTGTTCTCTGATGGGCTTCGACTTTAGGCCCATTTGTTGAGTCTTCACTGCTTATATACTAAACCAAACTTTGTGCACATCACAATTGCGACGTAACGTTAACAAAGATGAAATTTGAGTTTTCATTTTCGAAATGGGCGGTCTTTTCAACTTTTGAAATTTGAAAATTTCTTATATAACCGACTTAAAATTGGAGTCGTAGAGCAAAGGAAATTAAAAAGCCGTTTAAAAGAAGAAATGCGTCTACTACAAGTCTCTCGCTAATATCTCTCATATTTAGAAAACCCCAAATTCTCATTTTCGAAAAATGTCTGCCGAAGTTTTAAACCGGTGGTTTTGCGGCGGCGTTGCTTGGTTCACCGGCGATGATGATCTAGGAAGGGCGTTCTCTGAGTTCGGCTAGGTTAATCGATTATCTGAGGTCAGTTACACAAGCGATCTCTGACTCCCAAATTCCAGATTCAGTCGAGCCGATTCCGATGAATCTGTTTCCGATTTGTGTTTCTCTGTTACTTGATTCGATTACTATTACTTTAATTTATCCCATTTGGTTCGTTAATCTTCTTGAATTTTATGAGTCTGGGTCGAGTGATTTTGTGATTTTATCGCTTTCAATACCTTCTCCGATAGTTCTTTCCGATTTGCGATTTGTTTGATTTGACAGATAATTAACGATCGCGAGACTGGGGAATCTTAAGGGACTAGGATTCGTGACTTTCAAAGATGAGAAATCAGTGAGGGATGTTAATGAATAGATGGATGGGAAAATGCTCGATGGTCTTAGTAGCATCACCGTGAACGATGAAGCGGTGGTGTATACGGTGGATGACACGAAAGTCATACAACGGAGGCTATTCATTTGGATGCGGCGGTGGTGGTGGACGCCGAGAGGAAGGTTGTTACGGAGGCGGTGACTGGTAAAGTGGTATTCGAAGATAAGTGGTTTTGGGCCTCCGGTTTGGTGTTTTGTTCTTTTGATTTTGCTCCTACAATGTGATGTTCTTTCTTTTGCAGGATTTCTATATTGGTTGTTCACTTAACGAATGCATTGACATAGATGCACACATACATACATGATTCTTTGTATGATTATATGTTAACTTACTTGCTTCCTCATTTTCTGTCTCCATTCCTTGGTTCGTCATTTACTTTTGTACCTTCATTCCTTAGTTCCTTGCGTGTGTTTACTTGTTTCCTTATTTTTCTTCTTTGATTCTTTGCTTATGTACTTGTTACATGCATTAATACATTCATACACTGGATACGTACATTCATACATGCATACATACATAGCATACATACATTCATCTATGCATACACACATATGTATACTTGCATACTTCCTTGTACACATTCATAATTGCTTGTCTGTTTCTTTGATTCGTTGTTTACTTCTTTGCTTCCTTGATTCTTTGTCCGGTTCTTTGCTTACTTGTTTTTCTGCCTTCATGGCTTGCTTGCTTAATTTCCAGTTTCCTTGGTTTGTTTTTAACTTCATTGTGTGCTTGTTTGCTTCCTTACTTTTGTCCTTGCTTAATTGTTTGCTCTCTTATTTCATTGTTTGCTTGTTGGCTTCCTTATTTCATGACTTGCTTGCTTAATTTCTAGTTTCCATGGTTTGTTTTTTACTTCATTGTGTGCTTGTCTGCTTCCTTATTTTCATGACTTGCTTGTTTAATTTCCAGTTTCCTTGGTTTGTTTTTAACTTCCTTGTGTGCTTGTTTGCTTCCTTCCTTTTGTCCCTGCTTGTTTCCTTGATTCCTTGCTTACTTGTTTGCTCTCTTATTTCATTGGGTGCTTGTTTGCTTCCTTATTTTCATGACTTGCTTGCTTAATTTCCAGTTTCCTTGGTTTGTTTTTTACTTCATTGTGTGCTTGTTTGCTTCCTTCCTTGTGTCCTTGCTTGCTTATTTCATTGTGTGCTTGTTTGCTTCCTTATTTTCTATCAAAATATGCATTTTGCTTACATAGTTCATTGAGCGTCTGTCAAGAAAAATTCCTTGTGGTCATTAATGTCGCTACCACAAAAATATCTCTTTATCAAATAACTTACTGGAAAGACATATGTGGAATAAATTTCGCTGGTCAAGTTCTATGATCATTATTCTCTCTAATTTTTTATTTGTTGGTTTTAATTGTCAGGGTTTGAGTGAGACCCTGACACAACGTTTACTTGCAACCTTCTTCTAAACTGCCTCATGGAATCTCTGGCACAAGGTTTGAATACCGTGTTTTTCCCTCAAAGTTCAACAGTTTGATGCGATGTCATAGTTTCTATACCAAATCAGATAAGGTATAAATGTTTTAACTCTGCTTGACCAACCGACCTAGACAAAGGTATTCTAGATATGGAACTCGTTTGATATAGATATTCTGTCTTTTGTTCCTCTGAATCACTCAGTTGATTTCTATCATTAATTTTGGTATCTAGACAGATAATTTTGTCATTTTTTGTTCCAGAAACAGAAAATCATCCAACAATTGTGACCATATTCCTGCTTTTGTTCCAGAAGAAGATTAAATAAACTCCATGGTTCTCTGTAAGTTTAGTTAGTTTGATAGCTGAATCTTAAAATCCTGTATATCTTTCTGGCACTGTGTACACTTAGGTAAAGTCAACCGTGCTGATTAATTCTATCCTTGACTTATAAACTGCAGACAAAAATTTGGCCCAAGTATTTTCAAAAAGGTCAAAGGAGGTCTGAACAAAAGATCCTATGATGATAGTTAACTTTTTTATCTTCAGAAAGGTTCAAGGAGCTGACGTGATCCATATTTGCAGTGTGAGAATACCTTTTGGATGAAGCTACCATGTTTGAGGAGCTTCATCACAAATTCATGAAAGACAAAGCTATCTACAAGGTTTAAAAGGTAAAATTTATGTTTCCCTTTGGTTTAGTGTTCTCTCACTCTTAAGATCAGTAGTGTGTTTGGTGTTTAATTAAAGTTTTCTTTCATTAGCTAAGTGTTATATTACTAAAACTAATGAACATGTGTTTCTGCTTGGCAGACACCAATTTAAAGTTTGAGGAGGACAGGGAGAGGTCTATATGCGATATGAGAAACTAAGTAAGCCAACAAACCCCTTATGAGACCACTGTTAATGAGATGGCACACGTACTCACTTCTGCTTGTAAAATAACATGTAGGGAAAAGGAGAACACAATGATATACAAACAAGAGAGCTTCTGTTCACAACATCTTGCTCAATTGGAATAACGCTGAAGAAAAAAGAAGCGGGTAAATAATAGCCTCACAGATATACACCTACCCTCTATTTTTTGTTGTATGACAGAATGTGAAATCTCGAGGTGTAGGATGACAAAAATTTCAGCATATTGAGGAAAACTCTTGGCTAGTTTCTGGATGAGTGAAAGATTAACTTCTCTTCATTTGACTCTAAAGGTAAAGAAACATCTTACGTTGATCAGTTAGACGTTTTTTTAAGTTTGTCTGAAACTATGTAGTCCAACAATATCACTTGTCTACATGTTTTTAAAAGCCTATGACTTTGCTATCTTACTAGCTTTTCCCTTTCTTCTGTCGCTTTCATTACTTGGAATTTCATGTACAACTTGTCCTTTATGAAAGGTTGTCTAGTTGTATGTCTCCAAAGTATCTTACATGCTTATTCAGCTTGCTGGTCATTGCATAAATTTCGTTTCAAAGTGAAGACAAATTGCTAACAAAATAGTGTTAAAATTTCTGCAGATCAGTGGCTCAGTTTACAGAGCATTATATGGCTCAATTGTGGTTGTTAGCATTGCTCACATTATAGGTTGGTTTTGTTTCCCACTTTCTTCACCTGGTAGACAGAAATACTTAGCACTGTTTCAGTGTGAAAGAAATTAAAGTTTGTGATTTATTAAATTTTGCAAGGAAGAAGAAAGGAGCTGATTTTGGCTGGATTCTTGTTTTGTTAGAGCCCTTGTGACTGCACTAGCACCAATCTATTCCTTCTGATAATTGGACATGTTACTTATGGGGTGGTTAAACTGGTAAGTAATACTGATCATGCTTTATTAGTGGCTCCCATCAAAATTCCCTTCAAAATACCATTTTTCACACAAAGAATTTGGAAGGTCCAGTTTTCTCCAAAAGTGAGAATTTACTTGATTTTCATTTTTGTTTTGTTTGATTGTGATATAAGATTTTGGAAGGTCCAGTTATCTCCAAGAGAAGAATATCTATGAAATGGGTTCTGCCTCCTGGGATCTATTTTCCTTGGAACAAATTTCAACTACAGGTTGCAACTTGATATTTCTTATAGTTTATATTTGCTTCTCCTGCACTAAGTAAAAAATCTCTGTGCTAAATATGGTGAGGAACTTCTGTTGTTTCTATTGGATTTCCTTAATAAGTTTTCAAGGTAGTGGGGATCAATACAACATTAGCGGCAGAGAACGATGTGGTTTTAGTGTGGGGAACATGAATGCATCAAGGTATCTAAATTTAATACTCTTGTTTCTACTATGATCTGGTCATTCATATTTTTGTATCTCGGATTTAGTTTATAAATGTGCATTTCAACAGGGAAGATTCTTGAAAATTAGTACAAGAGAAGAGAATTTTCATTAAGTTCATGATTGGAACACATGCAGTTTCAGCCTCTCAGGTATATTTTTCCACTACAGTCGCAGAAGTAGATTGATGGTCACAACAATCTTGGTAAAACTTGTTTCTAGTCTTGTAGGTTGCACATGGACTTGAACATACTAATGTCTTTTGCTTTCAGGTAAATTTAATGCTCTTGTTCCGAATCTAATCCGATCGTTGACATTTAGCGTCTGAAGTTTAGTTAATATATGTGTGTTTTCCTGTAGCTTGCAAAAATAGAACAAGAGAAGAGAGATGTCATCAAATTAGGTACTATTTTTTTTAATATAAATGTGCATTTCAATAGGGAAGATGCTTGAAAATTAGTACAAGAGAAGAGAGTTTTCATTAAGTTCATGATCGGAACATATGCAGTTTCAGGTATATTTTTCCACTAGAGTCGCAGAAGTAGATTATTGATGGTCACAACTATCTTGGTATAACTTGTTTCTAGTCTTGTAGGTTGCACATGGACTTGAACATGTTAATGTCCTTTGCTTTCAGGTAAATTTAATGCTCTTGTTCCTATCGTTGACATTTCGCGTCTGGATTTTAGTTAATATATATGTGTGTTTCCACAGGGAATAATAAGCTTGCAAAAATATAACAAGAGAAGAGAGTTGTCATCAAATAAGGTACTATTGTTTAAACTCTTCTTGACCCACTAATTAGTACGTGAGAGAAATCGAGGTAAACTAAACAGAAGTTTATGAGTTTGTACATTTATTTTCTTGAACCTATAAGCAGTGCCAAAGCAAGAATCGTTTGAAGAACTTGCATCTCTAAATTATACAATCAACAAGCTGGCCATGAGTCGCGCTAAGCCTTTGCATCCCACTTGTAAGTTAAAATTCATCTAAGTTATTCGTTTATTCAATTTTCCTAATGTCGGTACTGGTGTGTCCTCTTTTCCGGTTAATCCCTGAAAACAAGACATGTAGTTACAGAGAGCTGCCAAGAACTGGAGCGATTCAAAAGAACTGTAAGTTATCTTCTAGTTTTATAAGTTTAATTATTTTCCCAGGTATGTCTTCAATATTTTTTTCGGTTTAGTATGTCGATTTATCTCTTATAACTTGAAGTTATCGCCTCTTCTGTTCTTACATATTATCATAATTCATTACTAATAGACTTTTCAAATTTCTATAGTGAGTGAGCAGGTACGTACCAGAAAAATCAGAGATTACACTATGTACGGAAACGAAGAGAATATATTTATGATTCCTTGAATAGCACGATCTAGGTTGATCTCTTGAATCTCCCAACACATTGTATACATGTATGCTTAGATTCTTACATTCATGCATGTTTGCTTCCTTGATTCGTTGCTTGATTCTTTACTTACATCATCAACTTGTTCACTTGCTTGCTATCTTCTTTGTTTCTTTTTCTTATTCATTGCTTAACTTGCTTGCTTGTTTCTTTCACTACTTGCTTACATGCATTTACATGCTTAACTCGTATGATTGATGCTTTTTCTGTTTCTTTGTTTCTTGCTTACTCAATTGCTCCATTCATTGCTTAACTTGTTTGCTTGCTTCCCTTTTTGTATCTTTGATTGTTTGTTTCCTTACATGCTTTTAAGTTAACGTCTTTACATATTTTCTTCTTTGATTCTTTGATCTTTTGTTTACTCAATTGCTTCATTCGTTGCTTAACTTGTTTGTATGTTTCCTTACTTGTTTCATTGTTTGCTTGCTTAACTTGTTTTCTCACTTTCTCTTTGCTTCTTCCTTTCATTCTTTGCTTCATTGCTTGATTCTTTACAAAATGTTTAATCTGTTCACTTAGAAAACTTGCTTGTTGTAACATCCCTGTCTCGGGATTCTAAAAGAGCTGATTTGTTTTACGAAAAACTAGATCATGGTCGAGAAAAACCGATAAATAAGTTAACCCAAGGAAGAAAGGAAATGTTTAAGTCATGAAAATGGTAGATGACTTAGATGATTTCGGGATAATCTAGTGATCATGGGAAAATGATCACGGGAAGATTTGGAATGGCAAAGTCATAGCCGAGAAGTAGACCGAAAGACTTAGCCGGAATGAACGAGAAAGAATAATATAGTGAGACTATGAATATATTTGACAGTCTATAATGAATTTGATAAAAAAAAAAAAAACAAACTGAAATTTACCTAGTTTGACCCAAATCTTGGAAAAAATAACTAGATTAACACCTAAATATTGTGGTTTACTAGAATAACACAATTTTTTTTGTTAAAAGACCAAATACCCATTTTATTTTCAGTTATATTAAAATAAACTAATTAACATATAATAATTAAATTAAATAAAAAATTAGAAAAAGTACAAAAAAAAATATACAAAACAAAAAAAATTGAAAAAAACGAAGAAAAAAATTTATAACAAAAAAAATTTAAATTAAAAAAATTATATATAACAAAAAAAATATGAAAAAAATAAAAAATTGATAAAATAAAAAATGAAACAAAAGATACAAAACAAAAAAATTAGAAATTGAAAAAAATAAATATAAATATCTAAAACAAAAAAAAAACTTAATCATATACGAGGAGACATCCACACATGAGCCATTTAATATAAATAAGTCTGTCGCGGTAAGAATATGTCTGTCATTACCTTATTATGCAGATTAAAATTCTATCTTCATCGATAAAACTGTCATCATATGACAGATTTTTTTATATCTATCTGAATTCTGTCGTAATATAAAAAAAATCTGCCATAACATAAAACATTTCGGACAATTCTAGCATAAAAAAATGTACTTTATTCGCCTCTTTTTCGTTTGCCTCCGGTTGCTGGATTTGATTCAAACTTGGAACATAATTAACGAAAAATGGCCAATGTGAAGGCATTGTCAATACTGGTAAATGCACTCGTGTGGCATTACTATCTGAAGGTACAAAGGGTATCAGGACGCAGCATAAAGTGGAACAGGACACAGCTGTGTTACACAGGAATGTCTGGATACAAAAAGATTTCAGCAAGGAAGGAAGATGATGTGGAGATAGCTTCAAATCAAAGGGAATATTCATTAATTTATGAATAAGGATATTTTACATTTAATATGTGGTGTAAACATGATCTCTTGTGAATAAAGAGAGAGACGTCACGTTAGGTTTAGTTTAGCCGTCAAGAGGAGAAAAACTAGAGTAGATTAAGCTTTTGCTTTTGAGAGAAAGAGAGTGATTCTTAGATTAGGTGTTAAGCTAAGTGTCTCAAGTTCATTAGGAATTTATTGGTGTCAACTAAGGGGTCTCTTAGTATTGAGTAATTCCATTTAGGCAAAGCTTGGTGTAAGATTGTCTAAACAATTTCTATTGAAAGTTATTGAGGATTAGACACGTTACCAAACCTTGTGAAATTGCTTGTGTGCTCATATTCTCGTATTAACAAGTGGTATCAGAGCGGGTGACCGACCTGAGTATAAGCTCAATACAGGTTAAGATCCTGAGAAGAGAATATGGAGTCATATGCACAACTACTCGATGTTTACAATCCTCTATTGTTAGATGGTGCGAATTATGGGTATTGAAAAGTGAGAACAAAGACCAATATATGTGACATCGATGAAGACGCTTGGACGGCTGTTGCGTGTGGTTGGGAAAAGCCATATGTGACAACCGAGGATGGAGAATTAGAGGCTAAGCCAAGGACAAAGTGGACTGCAACAGAGAAAAAGATGTCTAAGTTTAACTCAAAGGCGTTGAACTCAATTTTCAAATCTGTGAATCGAAGAGAATTCGAACTGATACAAGGGTGTGAATCAGCTAAAGAGGCGTGGGATATACTGCAAAATGTCTTTGAAGGTACATACAACGTTAAGAGAACAAAGTTAGAGTTACTTGCATCAAAATTTGAAAATATTCGGATGAATGATGATGAGAAGATAGCGGATTTCAGTGCTAGGCTCAGTTCCATTGCGAATGAAGCACAAGTGTTAGGTCAGAGATACAAAGATGCAAAATTGGTGAAAAAACTTTTGCGATGCTTGCCGCCTAAGTTTTTGTCTTTGAAAACTGTGATAAAATTGACAAAGAATATGGATGAGCTCAAGTTTAATGACACAGAAGGGATGCTACAGGCTGAAGAGATCGAAATGGATTCTAACTCACCTAAACTTCTTAAGGATCATGTGTTTACAGTGGATGAAGACAAGCAACAGATACTGAAAGTTGAAGAAGTTATGCGCTTGATGATACATAAATTTGAAGAGAACATAGATCTTTTGTTTAAGATTGTGACAACCAGATTAAAAGAAAAGGAGGAAGGACAGAACAAATATGATGTTGAGTGTTATAAATGTCATGGTTTTGGACATATCAAATCAGATTGTCCATCGTTCAAGAAAAAAGAAATCAAGTGTAACAAGTGCAACGGTTATGGTCATACAAAAGGAGAATGTATCAGCTCACAGAAGAAGATGATGAAGAAGATGGGTCAACGTGGCAGTGATAGAAAGTCATGTGAAGAAAAAGACGTACTCAACCTTGTAGCTTTGCATGGATGTATGAAATCTGAGAAAGAAAACAAAGAACATGAATCTACAGGTTCTTGTGTACCACAGACGATTTCTGTCGCAACAGACAGTGACTCAGAAAGTGATCAAGATATTAACGTTCAAGCTGAATTCAGAAGTCTTTTTGACAGTTGGGGTTAAAATCAGCAATGATAACATTCAGTTGATCAAGACAAATAGGATGTTGGAAGTCAAGGTGATCATGTTGGAGTTAAAAACAGATCCAGAAAAACAGTGTGTGAGTTCTCTGTTGCAGACAGAAGTGTTCTGGAACAGAAGATAAACAAGCTTCAGGAGGAAGTTCAATGTGAGAAGGAGAAAAGCAAATCATTGGAGCATGAGCTGAGCGAGAATCATAAGAAGATTCACATGCTAAACAATGGGTCAGCAAATTTGGATCAAATTTTAGTCATGGGAAGAACTGAGAAACATCATTATGGGCTAGGATATCGTGGAATATCAACTCGTGTTAGTGAAAACACAGAAAAACTGAGTAATTTTGTTCTTGGTAGCACATCTCTCTGTACGGCACAAGGACATGAACCTGCTCATGATGCTTCAAAAATGATGGGTGTAAGTATGAGTTGTAATACATTACACGGTGATTTGAAGAAAAATGATCAATCTCATAAGGCGACGAGCATCACATCTCGACAATCACAGAGCTGTATTCATTGTGGCAGTGTTGGACACGTTGTAGCTTTTTGTGTCAAAAGGCAAGAAAGTATCAAACGAGCATGGCAGCTGAACAAATGTTTCATTGAACCAAGAAGATACAATGCAATATGGATAGCAAAACAAGATTTGTATGTGAAGTCTATTCAAGGTGAAGATTCAGTTCAGTATCATGTGACACAAGATAAAGCTGTGCCAGACATTCCTGTTCAACTAGAGAAGAATGCATAATCACAAAGTAATGAGAATACTTGTGTGATTGTTGATGCAAAAAGTATTTAGGTTTTTACCTAAGTGTGCACTCAAGCAGGGGGAGAACATGGTGCAAAGATGCAGGGGGAGTGAGTTTTTGATTAATGAGCTTGAGTTGACACACTCAGATAAAAAAAGGGAGAATGAAGGTACAAAGGGTATCAGGACGCAACACAAAGTGGAATAGGACACAGCTGTGTTACACATGAATGTCTGGATACAAAAAGATTCCAGCAAGGAAGGAAGATGACGTGGAGATAACTTCAAATCAAAGGGAATATTCATTAATTTATGAATAAGGATATTTTACATTTAATATGTGGTGTAAAGAGAGTGATTCTTAGATTAGGTTAAGCTTTTGCTTTTGAGAGAAAGAGAGTGATTCTTAGATTAGGTGTTAAGCTAAGTGTCTCAAGTTCATTAAGAATTTATTGGTGTCAACTAAGGGGTGTCTTAGTGTTGAGTAGTTCCATTTAGGCAAAGCTTGGTGTAAGATTGTCTAAACAATTTCTATTGAAAGTTATTGAGGATTAGGCACGTTACCAAACCTCGTGAAATTGCTTGTGTGCTCATATTCTCGTATTAACACTATCTTCCCCCAAAAATGGACACTGTTTCAACCGGTTGGGGTTTATCATTGCATTTCACACAACACACGACAATTTAATTAAAAATATTAAAGATT
The DNA here is from genome assembly GCF_000004255.2 of Arabidopsis lyrata subsp. lyrata. NCBI lineage: Eukaryota > Viridiplantae > Streptophyta > Magnoliopsida > Brassicales > Brassicaceae > Arabidopsis > Arabidopsis lyrata. The sequence continues at coordinate 14,880,663 of NW_003302551.1, forward strand.
TGAGAAAAATTTTTATCATTGGGTAAAACATTGTTATAAGTCTTTCCCTTCAAAGATACGCGGTGATAAGAATACACAAAGTAGTAGTTAGGAATCAGAGTAACATCAAGATTCCTCCATAAATTAGATTTTATGTCATAAATTTTGAATTCCTGATCGTTATAATTATAACCCTTGTAGCTCTTATCACATGATTTATTGTCTTGGTAATATCCAAGAAAAAAGTCGTGACCGTTGTAATAATTTTTGCCGGTTTGGATCCACTTGGTTTGACAAGTATACGTAGGGCTGCGACTTTGAACCGACCGGTTTATTTGGTTTCGGTTTTTCGGTTTTTCGGGTTATTCGGAAAATGAAACCTATCCCAAATAGAACCGACTAATACTTCGGTTCGGTTCGGTTCGAACACGGTTTTTGTTGGTTCTGGCGTTTCGGTTAGCTCGGTTTCTGCAGTTAGGTCATTGGAGAAAGAAGCCGTCGCAAGAAGACGGATCTGCCGTTCGTGAAGCATCTATCTCCGATCGACAAAGGATGCGAGAGAACGGATCTGCCCTAACCGGCGGCTCGCACACACGCTGCTCTCCTTGAATCCTTTGACGCCGTCAACGACAACCTCGACGCAGTGCAAAAGATCCCAGAGAAGATGAATCGAGGTTTTCAATAATTCTGGAGAAGATGAATTGAGGAAGGGTAAGAATCGGAGAAAAGAATCGAAGAATAAGAAGAAAATAAGGAGAAGAAGAATCAGATAAGAAGAATCGAAGAAGAAGAAGAAAAGAAGAAGGAGAAATGAAATATCAAAGAAGAAGAAGAGTAGTCGGCTAGGGTTATTAGGTTAGGTTATGTGTTTTTTTGTATTCGGTTAACCGTTCGGTTCGAGCGAACCGAACCAAAAATCTCGGTTAACCAAAAATCTCGGTTAACCGAAATATTTACAAATGTATTCCGATCGGTTTTGTTTAACAAATAGAAACCGAACCGATTTGCCCAAACCTCGGTTCGGGTCGGTTCGGACAAATCGGTTCGGTTCAGAATCCCAGCCCTAAGTATACGGGTTCCAAACCACAATTCTAGTGTCTTTTTTGATGGTGCATAAAAATAAGTCATCACAGTGATATATGTTATTTATATTGACTTGAATTGAGTTAGAATCGGAATCGACTAGGCTAAGTTCACCTGTAACCTCTAAGGAATTCCACTATGGAGATTGACGATCAGTGAAGAAAGCCTAAATTTCTAAACGTAAACGTAATCCGGGCTGTACGATTTGACGGTCATCTAAATGTAAAGTTTATGTATGAAATTCAAAATTTTTTAGAGGTTTCGATATGAATTAGCCCTACATATTTTTTAAGGTGGAAAAACACATTTTACAGATTGTACGGGTATGAAAATTTTTTTTTTTAATGGACGTAGTGAGCAAGTTTGAGTGTAAAAAAAAAAAAAAAAAAGAGAAAAGAATCTGCGATTAGGTTAAATAAGATCTGCTTGGTCTCTTTAGGGTTAGCTGCCTACCCTTTATTTCTCTCTCTCTCTCTCTTATCTTGTTATCCCTCTCTCCCTGTAATTTCCATGGGTGATGATGATCGGGAAACTTACTATGCGAAGCGATTCAAAGACGCAGAAACGATCGTCTTCTGGGATGTGAATGATTGCGGAATCCCCTATGGTTATAAAGCTGTTGAGGTTTCGAATAACATTAGATTGGCCCTCAAGAAAATGAATTATCTTGGTGCAGTGACCATCTATGCTTATGGTGATAGGAAGCAGATCGTGGATAACCTTGAACCAACCGCAATCGAGAAAACTCCTTGTGGTAAATTCCTTAAACCCTCCTGCACTCTTTCCCTTGTACTTATGTCATCTTTATCTTGAGATATATGGTTTCAGACGACAAGACATCCATCTATGCGGATGGGGACCAAAATTCACCCGCGATCGTGTTCAGCCACACAACCGGAGCTGAATTCCTTAACCTAACACTCTTTTTTTACGCTTATAAATTTCTTTTTTCCACGCTTTTAATGTATGTCTTGATATATATCATTTCAGATAGAACTGAGAGACTTGAGTTGATTTTATTGGACATGTTTGTCCAAGCAATTGAAAATCGTTCAACTGCAAATTTCATGCTAATCGCGGGAGACATCTCCCAAAACTTTGAGGTTGCATTTGGTATGAATCGTTTGCATATGGCGGGTAACAATATTCTCTTGGCACAGCCTGAAGACGAACCATCCCTGGAAACACTTCCTGGAGATACTAATAGTGTTTGGGAAAGCCTATCAATAGGCGAATCCCGTAGAATCAAAAGGATATACAAACCTTCCAATCCTCGTGACTATACTTGCCTAGGTGGTAGCAGATACTACGGGTTCCTTCTTGTTGGTGCATTGGTTGTGTTTACATTTACTTTTGCGAGCCGAAGACGCATTTAGTGGCTTCTCTTTCCAGTAAACGATTAATGTTTTTGGATGTTTGGCACTTTGAAATCAGTTCTGACTCTTATTACCTTTTTAATTGGCTTTCTTCATGTCTACTTTTACTTTTGGCCAAATATGATAACTATCTTAAACTATTACAAAATCTAATAGTAATATTTATAAATGAGGTTGAGATTCTTGAATGTGCAAGCTTTGTTAGCACTTTATACTAGCTTTTTTGCTTTCCAACTGTGGAAGTAAAACATACGTAAATGAAGAATGAATGAACTATATAATGATTAAGAAAAAAAAGACAGATCCCCGAAGTTCTCGGTTGGCGCCAGCCGAAAACATAGGTTAGTCTAAATAACAAGCTAACATGTGTGAGATACACAAATCCAGAATAAAACATAAATGATACTGGCCTTCTTCTGCAGTTGCTGTGTTGTTTGTGTATCTGCGGTTTTGGTTTGCTTAAATGAGTATTTTAGGAAGAGGAATAACTCTCCAAGTATTTGATGCCACGATACGATAAAACTTGAAGTTGAAGCTAATCATCGCTAATCTTCCTGCATTCTTCAGGTTGCATCTTTCCCATTTGATGACCATAATTGTCCTCCTATCCAATTGATACCATCTTTTCTGTCAAAGTGCATACACATGGTTGAAGGAACCTGATTAATTAATGATTTGCTGTCTTCTTCTACATCTCAGGGTGACACTTCTTAAATGAAGCAAAGTCTTGGCTGGTGCACGCATTCCTTTTCTGTAAGACTCTTGTGACAGATCTGACTGGTAACTCCATTGCAGTTCTTTCCTACAGCTGAGGAGGCTATTGATTTACTATAACCAAAAGAGATGTTTTGGTGGGAAGGAAGGCTCTCGTTCTTCGAAGTCAAATTTTAAGTTCTGAGATCATACAAAAGTGTGTAGTTTACATTGTCAAAATACGGTGTATATAATATAGATTTAAAGGCAATCAACCAGAAGTATTACAGCAACTCTAAATATTCCATGCTTTGCAACTCTTAACTAAAAAAGAGATGTCACAATACAGAAGTAACAATAAGTCTTAAAACATTCATCGAAAGAGATATTAAAACTTAGAATTGTTGTGCGCTTTCGCTTAAGTTGTTGATAGGGCCACCTCCAGCTGTTAGGCTTTCCCAAAGCCATTCTGTACTTACAGCATCATGTAGCTCCTCGGAAGCCTTGTGGGGCTGTGCTAACAGAAAATTGAAACGTCGTTTCGATTTAAGTTTGTGAATACTCTTGAGGAACCCCTTGTGGTTTGAGATGTCTCCCATGATTATCAAAAAATTCTGTGGTTTATAGGTCTCAGTCGCTCGATAAAGCAAATCAATAAAGATTCTCGTACGTCTCTGAGCAATAGTTCCTGAAACCATATATAACGCAGATCAAGACACAGAAGAAATAAGTGAAAGATATTTTAATTAGGAATTTACCTGGGAATGTGTTGAAGATATTCACATCTAACAACTGAGTGATACATTCCGTTCGATCTCTTCTGCCATAAAAATTGACAGTGACCCTACCAAAATAACCCTGATTCTCAAGGGACGTTTTAATGTTCACCAAAAGTTCCCTAGTATCTAGACCATTAGGGATTGGGCAATCATCGACGTCCACAAACACTTTAGTATTTGCCCCTGCGAGGTTTTTACAAATAAGAAAAACGCATACATAATTAATTTACCAAGTGGAAAGAAAAGATAGTCAATAGACTAGGTCCATCGATTTGCTATGTTAGATCGATAAGATCCGGTAAAATCATTAGACGATTGATTACAGATCGAATAGAGAAAAACCGAATCAAAACACGTAACTGCAGTAAACAATTTCGAGCAAGAGATAGAGAGAGATCCTACAGAAGAAGGGATTATCCATGGCCATATTGATCGACGATATTAGCTAAAGAGAAAAGATGGGGCAGAGACAGCAATCTAGAGAGTCGTTTAACCTAGACGGCAATCTTCTATTGTTAGCAGCCTCTTTTAATCAAGTTCAAGATTTTTGGTTGTGTCAACTTATTATATATTTCCAAAATTTAATGGTCTAATATAAATTTCAAAGATTCTTCTAGATTGAAGAAAAAAAACAGAGGTTAAATTCTCATCGGAGACACAACTCAGATTTTTGCAAGAAAATGGTGTCTTCTGTTTCCATCACTTTCTCGAAATTTGACTAGTAAAAGTAATAAATAATATTCAAAACGTCTACATCCAAAAAAAAGATTCAAGATTTTCAAATCTTGATGAAACGAAAAAAAAACACAGCAAATATTACACGAAGTGACTTCAAAAACTGGTTTAAACAGTCTGAGAATTGTTTTGTTTTACCTTCGTAACAGTATTATTATAGATGTTTCGACTTTGGACCAGAGGAAGCAACAGCTTTCTGAGCACGGAGCGTTTCATAGCGATACAGCTCAGATGTCTGTTTCTTCATTATCCTTGCTTCTCGCTTTTCGGTTTTTACAGCATTTTTTCGCTCTTTCTTCTCTTCTTTCGACTCTTGACCATGAGTCTTCCTCTTGATCGGTTCAGCTTTCGGGATTTCCGATTTGACATCGGTTTGTTCAGCTCTCCTACCAGGTAAAAACTCGACAGGAATCTTCTCTCTCCCTTGGAGAGTAATGATTCTGCCGTTTGAACTCAATGCTTTAGCTACTGTTTCACTCAGCTTCTTCTGCCTGACTGACTCTGCAGCAAGGATTTTACCAGGGAGGTTATCGCGATTGGAGTATGTTGAGACTATAGTATCACAATCATACTTCTCGCTTTCGTCACTGCTTTCTTCAGTCAGCTCTACAAATTCATCTTCATTCCCGTTATCAAAATTTTCACCATATTCCACAGTTCGGCGGATAATATGAGCAGCAGTGTTCACTTCCTCTTTATCTTTAACAGAGTCACTGTTCTTCAATATATCTGCAAGGTTCATATATTTTTCTTCAAGCTCATAATCTTTCGCCTTCTCATGAATAAGATTCTGAACGTCTTGAGCGATGAAGTCTTCTTCTTCTCCATCTTTAGCTATGTAACCATCACAGTCACTGTCACTTCCATATTCATTGAGTTCGAGCTGATCAAATAGCTCATCAATTTGACGAGGAACTCTCGGGTTTTCAACCACAGGTTTATCACTTTCTCTATTCCTTGCCTCAGGAATTTCAGAAAACTCAACATTGCTCACACCAGAAGCTTCACCCTGCTGAGTAAGATTAGCTTGAATAACAAAATCTTCTTCCAAATCCTCAACATCAGAACCAAACTCAGACCCATCACTGTTTTCAAGCAACGCAGCAACTTCAGGATCAATAGCTTTCTGCACCTTGACATTAACAGTCTTCGACGCCACACTATACATCAACTTATTATCATTACCTTCTTCATTCACCATACCAGAGATCTTAACACGAGACGCATCATAAGCCTTAACATCACGAGGTAACTGATCAACAACAAACTTAGGATTCGCATAGAAATTAGAACCACCACCAGTATTCTTAATCTCTCTCAAATGCTCCAAGTAATTATAACCATCATCAGGATACCCTAACTCCAAAATCTCCTTCCTCACATGAGCAGGTAAAGGATTAATACTCGATTCCCCGAAACTAGAGTAACCATAAGGCAAATCTTCAGGAGCATCTTCAAACCGTGAGCTGTCTCCTTCTTCTTCTTCTTCTTCTTCTTCTTCAATGAAACCATTGATGTTAACAGGGTTTTGATCAACTCGTAAGAAGATCTTATCACCACCTGGTGCATCACTGTATCTTGGGTCAGACGTATCACGAGGACACAACTCGAAAGTCGCCGCCTTTTTCTTATCAATAAACTTCTTCTTCCCCATTGTTACCTAATTCACAAAACTGTAAAACAATACAACGATTAAGGTTTCTAAACTTCTAAGTCACAGTAATCAACTAGACTACGATTCAATCCTGACTAATAAAGGTGAAAACTTTTATAATTAGAGTTCATCAATCAACAAAATTCATCAAAAAGGGACAAACTTTAAGTGTAGAAATGATTCAAAAGCACTAATTGAATGAAATAAGAAGAAAATTGAAGAAGCTTACCTGAGAGTTTGAGAGAGAGAGGCGTAGCAGAACGATGACGGTGGATAACAAAATCGATGTCGAAGCTTCTTAGATTTTAGGGTATCAACAAAACGCAACGTTTTAGGGTTTAGACAAAAACGCTAATGTTTAGATTAAAACGCAGCGTTTTGGTGACAAGTCATTAAATATTCGTTTATTTCCTTAAAATTCAGTGTAAGCCACTAAGGCCATGCGCAATGGCGCATTTTTTCCTCGGATGTGACCATTAAAGTAATCGAAAATAAGAGAAAAGTTGTCTCTCTCTTCACATTCGGATGTAACTTTACATTCGGATGTAAGACACTCTCTTTCTTTCTCTTTCTTTTTTCTCTCTCTTTAAATTATAATAATAAAAAAATTTTTACATCCACATTCACATCTACCCTATTGTGGATGCTCTAAGGGAAATAATCCACCGCGGGAGAGTGCACTGAATGATTACATGCACCTAATCTTCTTCTTCTCCTACTTTCTTCGACGTTTCTTGTTATTGTGCGCTATCTTGATCTTACGTGCGCCAACGGCGCATTCTCCTATACCACCGTTAACGTGCGTCGCCACTGGAACCGTTGAATCAGACGTTTCTGGTATCAGCTTCAATCGTTGCCTGGATTCCGATTCTCTCGCCGAGATCTCTCTTTCCTCCGTCACAGGAGCGATGTCGAAAGCTCGTGTTTATACCGATGTTAACGTGATCCGACCTAAGGATTATTGGGATTATGAATCTCTCAATGTTCAGTGGGGGTAAGATCTTTGTTTTTCGAAATTATGAAAACCCTAGGAAGCTAATCCAGTTACAAATTGGATCTTGTAATGTAGAAATTGAGCTTTTTGTTTAGCTGGTGATGTTCTTGGTTTTAAATTTGTTTTTGAGGAGAGTTTGTTGGTTATTTATGTTTTTGAGCATGATGGGTGATGATGTTTTTGTTAAAAGTTTTGAGCTTTTTATGTGTTTCGTTGTCAGCGAGCAAGATGATTACGAGGTAGTGAGGAAGGTGGGGAGAGGGAAATACAGTGAGGTTTTTGAGGGGATTAACATGAATAGCAACGAGAAGTGCATTATCAAGATTCTCAAGCCTGTTAAGAAGAAGAAGGTGAGTGTGTTACATTACTTCAGTTGGTGACTTATGAATGTTAGGATTATATCGAGTTTAGTCGCTTTCCGTTGTTTTGCTGCTGTAATTCACCTTAGTGTAGTAGAATAGAAAGAAAAGGTTTTGCCTTTAATCAGTTTTGATTTTGGGTTACCTTTCTGAATTTATATGATCTTTTTACAGATTCGAAGAGAGATTAAAATACTTCAGAATCTCTGTGGAGGGCCGAATATTGTCAAGCTGCTTGATGTTGTCAGAGATCAACACTCAAAAACACCGAGCTTGATATTTGAGTATGTTAACAGTACAGACTTTAAGGTGCTGTATCCGACGTTGACTGATTATGACATCCGATACTACATCTATGAGCTGTTGAAGGTAATTTATGTAGCGTTTTATAGTTCCATTACGACTTTTGATCTGTGGAATTTTGTCGGTTCCACAACGAATTTAGTTCAGTGATGATCTTACTGTTTTCCTATGACTTGCTGCAGGCATTGGACTTCTGCCACTCACAAGGTATAATGCACAGAGATGTCAAGCCACACAATGTCATGATTGACCATGAGCTGCGCAAACTTCGCCTTATAGATTGGGGTCTCGCTGAGTTTTATCATCCTGGAAAAGAGTACAACGTCCGTGTGGCCTCAAGGTATGATAGGCGCCTTCAAAATCAATTGTTTTGCTACCCCATCATTTTCCTAAACCAATTTTTATTTGTAGTCTTTTTCAGTAACTAAGCTTGATCAAATGTTGTCTCCTATATCAGATACTTCAAGGGTCCCGAACTTCTAGTGGATTTACAGGACTATGACTATTCCTTGGACATGTGGAGCCTCGGTTGCATGTTTGCTGGGATGGTGAGTACCTTGCGAATTTACAAGCCTTCTAATGCTCATCGTCTTCAGAATGTTTCCAAAATACATTATGGTTATTGATGTGTCTAAATTATCTTTTCTTGTAGATATTCCGCAAGGAACCTTTCTTCTATGGCCATGACAACCAGGATCAGCTCGTCAAAATTGCCAAGGTAATCAAATGCGTGGCTAAATGTTGGAATGTTAAAGAGGATTGAGTGCTTTTTTCACATCTTAAGAGTATTTGTTTGATTTTTGACTCAGGTACTCGGAACCGATGAATTGAATGCATATCTGAATAAGTATCAGTTAGAACTTGATGCTCAACTAGAGGCACTTGTTGGGAGGTAAGCAGAACTCTCATATTCTCTATAGTACAAGAGTAAGATTAAAGCAGTACCAGTGACCAATTCTCTTTCCACAGACATAGCAGGAAGCCTTGGTCCAAATTCATCAACGCCGACAATAGGCATTTGGTCTCACCTGAGGTTTGTTTACTTTTTTTTCTCTGTATTCTATTAGAAACACAAACACTTTTGTCTATTGCCATGGTTTCTCTCTTGAGCTGTAACTTTGTTTTACAAATGTAGGCGATTGATTACCTGGACAAGCTACTACGGTATGATCATCAAGACAGATTAACTGCAAAAGAAGCAATGGTAAGTATCACGTAACATAACTCGAACATGTGTTGTTTCTTAGTAACTGCTAAATTTTGATGGTTTTATGAAATGATGACAGGCTCATCCCTATTTCGCTCAAGTCAGGGCAGCAGAAAGCAGCAGAATGAGGACTCAATAGAGATGTCTCTGTCGATTTTGTTTCTTCTTCTCCAATGTGCTCTTTTGTTGTTTACTAAAAATACATTTTCATATCCATATGGATTTCTTTTGAAATGTCGCAGTTATTTCAAGTTATGGATTTCTAAATATGAGAAGTTTTATTACTCTCAAGAGCTATCATGAATTCTCTCGTTTTTGTTTCATTATACTCGGTTACATAGATGCCGGCGAAGGACTACCCACCCAAAGACCAGTAGCTGTGACGCTTATATAAGGAACATTCAATTACCAAATGAAGAAGAAGAAGAACAACAAACAAAAAGCAAGACAAAAAAACGAAAAGAAAAAAAAAAAGAGAGAACTTCAAAAACCAATTTTTTTTTTTAAAGAGAGAAAATGGGGAAAGGAGATGTGATGGTGGTGACGGCTTCGGAGGTGGAGGAGCTGCGATAGAAGAACGAGGAGATGGAAATACTAATGTCGACTAGTTGTCTTGCTTTCGATATCTCTAATGACGTTTGGAAGTTGATTCAAGTTTTTATCTAAGAAAGCGTCCATTCCAGCTTGAATGGTTTCTCTTGCTTCCCTTGAACCATGATCATGACCAGATACAGCTATAACTGGTATACGCACCCCATAACTTTTCTCCACTTTCCTAATCTCTCTAGTTGCTTCATATCCATCCATATCTGGCATCAGTGCAGAACATTAATACTTATTAGGAGTCAATTATTTGTTATTGTGTTATGGAAGGTTAACCAATTAAACTTACTTGGCAGTCCATGAATATGTAGTCAAACGGAAGGTTATATATTGAACCTTGTTCTTCTCTTCTTTGTGCAAGCCCTTCAGTGACTAATCTCAAAGCTTCTTTTCCACTGTCGCATTGTTTGACCTCGGAGACTCCCATCTTCTTTAGCTTTCCTGTTGCAACTTTACGTATTAAAAAGTTATCATCGACCACAAGAACTCTCTTTCCTCTTAAGAATTCATCGTCACTCGGCTTGGAAGTTCCTTGCTCGTCCTCTGGGTTCCCAATAAGATTTCCACCTGTACGCACTGACTTGACCCAAGTCTCACTCTCTGAAGATCCTAATTTTTTATTAAACCTTAATGAGCTTAGTCCCTCTTGCTGGAATTTTGTTTTGGTGATCTCTCTGCAACAAAAGAATGTCTCAACAGTGATTCCCTTTGCAGCTCAGTTGGTGTTTCTTTTAGAAAAGTTCCTCCAAATTCAGGTAACATCTTCAAGACTTCCATAAGATGCGATCCGTGCAAGGGTCTAGAACAACTAATGTCCCCTTTCTCACTTACACGAGTGCTCGATTCGTTTAGCCAAACAACTTTACAGGTTATTCCATGGGGCAAGCCTCTACGAAACTGTTTGACAATATCGTACAACTCAAAAAATGGTCCAGTTTTTGCATCAATCACCAAGAGGACAAGTGCAGAGAAACTGTTGCTTCTCTTTTTAGGAAGTTGGCTTCTTGAATCAATACCATCCATGCCAATCAATGGTAACTCCCGTGAGCTCGGATTTGACAAGCTACACTCTGCTCTTCCCATGGAACTCTGAGGTGAAAATCCAAAAAGTCTCTCCAGGGCATAACTTAAATGCTCCCATTTCTCCACCACTGAAACTTTAATCCCAAGATTCTTTATATATTTCTCAGTAACTCTTCTGCGTTCTTCGTTTTTCAATAGGAGAACCACTCTAGAACATTCTTGCTTTGGACTTGAGCTGAGACAGTTGTTGAATCTAGGACTCAGGTTGCGTATATTCATAATAGCTCCCAGTGAAGTATTTATAGTCAGCCCGAGGTTTGGCGTGGATACGTATTCGCCTCCTACTTCGATGTCCTGTTTCGCTTTCATGTCACTTACTGGAGGAGAATCTAATGTTGTCAATAAAACATTGAATTGGAAACATGTTCCTTTCTCTCCCATGGCCTTGTCGGTGATTCTTATCTCTCCTCCCATTAATCTTACCTATAAAATAATAGACCAGAAATGAAAACCATTTAGATTTACTTGTGAAGAGAATCAACGTTTTCTGCTTTAGTAGCTTACCAAAGACGACTGTACAATGCCAAGCCCTAAACCAGTTCCTTGGTGTCTTGTTTCTCTTACTTGAACATTGTTTTCAAACACCGATTTACGCATCTCCATAGGTATCCCTCTACCTGTATCGTCCACTTCAAACACAAACTCCATCGTGTTGGCGTTGTTTCTTATGGAATTCGATATTTCTGTTTCGCAGGTTGATGACTGGTCTTTATTCTTGCAGAACATACTCTTCAAAATCTTGGACACACCTTGAGGGTCCGATGCCAGGACCACAGAGCTTTTGGAACTTGGCCTTTGAGCCCAAGCTCGGATCGAAATGTGCCCGTCCACTGTGAACTTGACAGCATTACTGATAAGATTGTTCAGAATCTGCTTCAGTTTGCCACTATCTCCTCGCACATTCGAGAATTTGAATATCGAGCCATTGTGCAGGTCCAAAACTACATCAACCCCTTTCTTCATCGCAACGGGATGGTAAAAGTCGATGATGTCTTCAAGAAGTTTTGCCAAGTTGAAATCTTCTTCCACTAAATGCATCTTCCCGCTTTCGATTTTGCTCATGTCCAAAACAGAGTTGAGCAGAACTGTTATTTTTAACAACATGAGCAAGACTTTTCTGTTAGAGAGAAAGTGAAGAAAACACATTAGAGAAAGCTAAAGAGTCAGAGTCTTACCAACCAAATCCTTGGAGCAAACATTCACTTGCCTAAGAGTGGTATCTACGTCAGAGCCTGGTTTAACTTCATCACGACATATATCAATCAGGCCTTTGATCCCTGCAAGGGCACCTCTAATATCGTGGCTAGCATTTGCAAATGCTTGACTCTTGTTCATGCTCTTTCTCTCAGCCTGTTGTGTTGCTTCCATTTGGTTTATTAGCACTGCACGCATATGCATCTCTCTCCTTGTTGCTTGCATCATAAACCACACAAACCACAAAGGCCAACCCAAGCCAAAAAATATCGTAACCACAATAAGTTGATACATTGCCTTTTCCGCTTGATCCCTTATGCGTGTTGCTCCACTTTTGTTAGGAAACATGAGTGTGTATCTCTGGTAAAAAAAGACCAAGCTGAGAACCAAATTGATGAATTTTACTACATATCAAAGTGAAAAATGTTTCAGTATTTACCAGAGAAACGCCCGAAACTTCAAGAACAGAGCAAAAAGCTTGAAATTTTGATCTTTTGATCTCCACCTCGTAACCACTGGAACTGCAGTTATAAGGGATGCATTGAGACCCGATAGATTTAGATTCTCTACTGAAGCAAATTGATCCATTGGAGACGAAGAAAGAAGCATTCAGTGAACCTTGACGAACAAGCATCGTCTCGTCCTTTGTCCACATGTAAAGCTCTTCGCCGTGTAGATTCAAACTGTTCAAAACATCAGTTAAAGTCTTAACCGGAAACCCTAGCGAAACAAGACCTTTATTGTTGTACAAGCTAACCACGCTCTGAATTAGAGTCTCGTTATCTTCTCCTCCCAAACTTGTTCCTAGAAAGGCGGTAGTGTAATTATCACTCTGTGCTACTTGGAACCAATCTGTATGGGTTAAATCTAACGGCTGAGATTTCGTTGCGTTCCCGTTGAGACGACCGGTTAATTGATCAACGGTTTGAGTGTACCAAGTGTAGTCTCCACCACTTGAAGTCGACGAGGAATTTGCAAAAACAGCTACACTTGTGTTTGATTCTGCAATGTAAGAAAACAGGAGACCGGCCCTACTAATGTACGAAACTTGTGAGACTTGAGGGATCGTTGAATAAGCTTCAAACAACAATGGTGCGATCTGAAGAACAATAATAACAATATAAATTATAGTTAACGTTATAACTCAAAACTAATCCTAAGATAATGATTATAAGATAATGAATTGATGTAAATTAATTACTATTAATAACCTTTGTTTGAATCTCTGAGAAATCAGTGTCTTGTTGGTGAGATAAGAATCTAAAACTCTTGCTAAACCGATTGTAGATAAGTTCGTCTTGGGATATGTAAATTTTCCAATGTTTTAAATCTCGGAAACAAGACTTGTCCGGAGATCTTCGGTAAATGAAGCGACGTCTTTGGCTACGTTCTCCGTCGTTGTTCGCCAATTCGAGATCCATGTGCACCCGAAAACAACCACCAGAAATGCCTAAATTATTCAATAAATATACATGAACAGATGGTATAATCATATATACATTGGCAAATTTCGAAATCGATGTAGGTTTACAGTTTTTATTTTTATTTATTTTCTGTGAGCATCTGATTTTGGCTTGACAGTTTATTGAGTTTTGCTATTTCGTATTCGAATTGGACGAAGAACAACATTCAATGAAAAAAACAAGCATCAACAAACTAAACCCCATCGCAAAAAAAGGAAAAAAAAAATTTAGATTATACTATCATCTAAAAAACATAAACGAGATGAGTAGAATCATAGTATAATTTAGAAGAAAGAAAGAAAAATTACCAGGACGCAAAAGACCACTATTGGACGTGAAGCCACAAGTTTTGTAACTTTCACCATCACGTCAGTAAATTTGTAGATCCACAAAATGAAAAGAAAAAATTAATTAATATATGTATCTCTTGACCCCTTTATAACTTTGATTCTAAAGATCAAGACTCGTCAAGAATGGCAAGATTACCAGAAGCTGTTGCAAAGGAAGCCATTGAAAAGATCTCAAATTCCTTTCCCTAAAGATGCTGGACTACTATATATGGTCATGTAGATCTCGGACCATAAGCTTCAACAAATGTTTTAGCAATTCTACAAGGAAGCATTGTTAATTTATTGTAGGAGGCGATACCTATAAAAAAAAAGTAACAGAGTACAACGATGTAAGTGCCTTATATTTCACCTTTTTTATTCTCACTTCTTTTCCTCGGAGCAAGTCGAAACCCTTTTGACAAAAAAGAAAACATTTGATTCTCAAAATCCATTTATATATGTATTTTATCTAGAATTGAGCTACATTTAACATAATTTTTTTACACATACAGGTGAGTGTATACATGCATATATAATATATTATATATGACGACGAAGATACATATAGATGTTCCACCTAGGAAAATTTTAAATTCAAGTGCAATAATATTATTAGGAATATTCCCTGCACACAATCGATCATTCCATATGTTTTTAACTATTTATTTTTGAAATAGCTAGAGAACTCTAAACATTTGTATAAAACAAACTCTTGTTTATTATAATTTTTGTTGATTTTCATAAAAGATAATCGTATCATTTTAGTTTTTTTTTTAAACAATAATAAAATATTTGTGGTTATTTGGTTAGGTCAAGATACCGTAATACACACGGAAACTGTATGGGTTAGACAAATTGATAGTTTACACAAAAATCTTAATAACATATGATCCAAAAAATAGTAAGAACACAAAGACTTAAAGATAAAAACAATATACCTGGAAATCGAGGTTGGCACAAAATGCCAGCACAGCTGCAGCCTTCACACGGAGGACCAGAGATTTGGTATAAAAAAAACTACACAAAAACAATGTTCTAAACTTAAAGTAAAATAAGAGAATTAAACTAGAATAAGAGAAACAAAATAAAAATCTAATAAAAGAGAAATAAAACGTAGAATAGAACTACCTTGAATGGAGATTTTGTGTTTGATGAGAACAAACAAAATCAAAATTTGTCTGTAATCGAAAAAGAAGAAACCAAAAACTAAGAGTCGACGTTTCACAAGACACGTTTAGTTAACTTTTTGGTAAATAAAGAAAGATCTAATGGTAAATGGTAATGTACTTTAAGTGTCTGTATAATAGCGAATCAAAGTGTAATTTGTTTACTTATTGGCATTGGTCAATATATATAGCAGATATATAGGGAAAGAAACCTAATCAATGTAATATATACTATTAATTGGGGTGTGGGGGAGTTGTCTTTTAAATAACTATGAAATTGTTATAGTTTATTTCAAATTAAACGCCATTAGATTTTTATTTAGAGTATAATAAAGTTGCTTTTAAAAGAATACTAGAATGGTTGGAAATTTCAAATTAATGAGAAATAAGTTTAATGAACTGGTTGCTCTGTTCCGGATGGTGATATCAATTTTCCCAAGGAGCAGATCGAAAGATTTGGAGATTTTGGTGATTTATTTCTGTCCATTGAGGGTTGTTGTTGCCATGCTAGGAGAAGGAGGATCTTCTGGTGAGTTTTTAATTGGCAAAGATTGAAGCAACCGCAGCTGTAATGAAATCTAAAGAATAGGTGACTCCTTGTTTCTATATCTGAGTTACAGAGGTTTGCAATCCCCAATTCAAGACTCTTGCCTTTGGTCAGGCACCGGTTAAGAACATTTCCAACAAACTGCCTTAAGTCCATGGGTAAATCACATCTCTCTTGTTGGAGAACCCAAGCTTGTTTCTGTTTCTTCTTTTTGTTATATAATCCAGTTATTGTTGACATTCCCATCTAACACTTTTCTGTTGTAGGTACCATGTAGCACATATTGAGTTTGGCATGAAGATAAAAGTATCTTGATCAACTTCAGAGTGTTCCATAGGAATTCACTGCATAATGAGTTTATTTAATTTGATTTATGCAACTTCTTTCTGCTATTACCGATGACTTCTACGTTGTGTAAAAGTGATGAAATAAAATGGATGGTGTTACATGACCTTTACGTTAGTAGATAGTTAGTTACCCTCTCTGCAAAATATTTTAAATCATAAATTTTGCTCTATCCGACTTACAAAATACTATGTAAGTTGATGTTGTATCTTCCACCATATGTCAAAATGGGGTATGACAGTTCAAACATCAGTAATCAAGACGATAGCAAGTGTAAAAGAAACCGTCTACGACTCTATCATACAAATCAATGATTCACCAAGATAATCTAAGATTTTTAGTTTTTTTGTCAAACACATTCTTCATTTCAAACAAACTGGATTACAAACGAGATAGAAGACTAAAGACTAAGTCAAAGAAAACATTGCAATACAAAGCTTGAAAGACAAACCGATCATCGGTTAAAAGCATAATTGAAGAGCCTAGTCGTGAGCAATGTTGTGAAAGATTCAGAACAACTAGGAAGAATTAATAACATAGAGACAATCACCATAAATTGCGAGGTTTCAACAACAATCCCAAATCGATGGTTTCACCGGAGTGATCACCGTTGCTTATAACGGTTCACTGTAGAGTGTAGACCATTACTTCTTCTTTGGAGTTGTGGCCGTAAGAAGGATGCGGAAGTGAAATCCTATCCAGTAACCTGACATATAGATAGACTAACGAGTGAAGAATAGAGAGGATAGTAGACTCTTCGCCCATAGTATCTCTTTCGCTCTTGACAAAACTAAGAGAAAAGTTGGTTGCGTTGAAGTTTAACTGTGTTTTACACCTATTTTAGAATAGTTTAAAATTATGTATTTGAGTTTTTTTATAATTAATCTATTTACATATACAAATCTTTTTTTCTTGTTTAAACATATTTTAAATATCTAAACTAAATATTTAATATGATACAACACAAATTGACATGACCAAAAATTGCAAACACTGTCTCCCCGTGACATCCTTTTAGTATATAGGAAGATGTGGTCGTAAGAACATACAACTATCTTTTAGTAATCTCAGATCAAAATTGACATGGCATATATATATATATATATATGGGACTTTGATCAATTCGCTTATTATATGGTTTTGAGTCGGAAATACATGTAATTTATTTACACAAAAAATAACATGTAATTTAGCGTTAGTATTATAACCTAAACACATGCCAGTTAAACTTGAACCGAGATGGATCCGATCAATTTGCTCTGAAATTGACCCAGGCCAAAATTAGTTCGAGCATATATCCCGTGTAAATATTTCAATCGGCCATTAAAAAGTTCCTCAAAATCGCAAGTTCAAGTTTTGATAGTGGAAAAAAGACTTACCAGGCTCTGGTTTGCTCTGATCACAATTCGAATAGAAATAAATCATAACCAAAACTTCTTATTAGTAATCCCAAACCAATATATTAACAGACTTTATGAGTTATGACTCCTCACCAATATATTATTGATAAAACTCAAAAATATATAATTCGTTAGTGTTTTCAGTATCAGTCTATGACTTGGAGCAAAACCACAACAATTATATACAGTAAAATCAATATTCTTGATATAGAACATTTAACTATTAATAACTAATCGAAACTTTTTAAAAAACTAGCTTTTTAGTCCCATGAGTCGGGAGTGGTCCCATGTACTCTCACTTAACACTACAGACAAGTGTAAACCATCAGTGTTCTGAGGAATATTAATACAGATTGATTTTAAGATAAAACATCTACATCATATCCCCGTTCTATTAAAAAAGACACATTCTATTATTTTTTGTAACCATCAGTAGTTTAGGATCGTTGGACAACTTGTAAGAATATAATTCTCCAATACAAATATAATTGAGACAAATTGTTTCTAATAGTATTGTGTATATAAATACACATATGGAAATAAGATGCTTTTCCAAAACTGTGAAAAGTTCATCTACATTTATTTTTAATAATGGAGGCCTAATCATGTTAATGTGTAGGTACATTGTAAGAATTTTTTTTGTAAAATCAAATAACTATCCTTTCTAAGATTCAAAGTTAAAGATATACTAACATATTAATATATATTTTCCTACTGAATAAGAAAAAGTATTTCTAATTTTGAGTCTACATACATATATGTGATAATAAAGTTGTTTTTCCCAAAATTGTAAGAAAGCAATCAATGTTAATTTGTTTTTATCATGGCAACATAATCATGTGTAGCATGTTATTATATATTCTTGAAATATTATTATCAAATAATTATTGATAGTTCTCGTTTGGTTATTTAATTATTTTATTAGAAACTAAACCATTAATTTGTTATCAGATAAAATAAAATAACAAAACCACTGATATCATCTAACCACTAATGATAAACCGATTTATATTTCACCATCATACATTATTCATTAGAAAGCATCATTCTCTCTTCCCATAATTCTCTCTGTTCATCGTTCCTCTGATTATGTTTCTCTTCCGTTTCATTTTGCTCGGTGTTCTCCATGTTTCTTCTGCTTTCTCAGAACGGTCGAGCTACGTTGTTCACACGGCTGTCACGACAATGACCTCTGCGGAGAAATTCAAATGGTACGAGTCGTCCGTAAAGTCTATCTCAGCCTCGGGGGAAGTATTGTACAAGTACAACCATGCGATCAATGGATTCTCGGCACGGTTAACCCCTGAAGAGGTAGAGTTGCTGTCGGGAAAACCTGGAATCTTAGCTGTTGTTCCCGAGGTAGTTTACAAGCTAGAGACAACACGAACACCAACTTTTCTAGGCCTTGGTGACAATGTCGATGGAGAAGACTTGCGCCATAACGGCTCAGCCAGCGATGTCATTGTTGGAGTCATTGACAGCGGAATATGGCCCGAGAGCAAAAGTTTTAATGATATAGGGTTCGGACCAGTGCCGATAAGCTGGAAAGGAGAATGCGAAGAAGGAATGAATTTCACGGCTTCCCTCTGTAACCGGAAATTGATTGGTGCTAGGTTTTTTCTAAAAGGCTTCGAAGCCGAAATGGGTCCGATCAACCAGTCCGATGACTTTAGATCTCCCAGGGATAGTCTCGGGCATGGTACTCACACTTCCTCAATAGCCGCTGGATCTGCAGTTAAAGAAGCAGCCTTTCTAGGATATGCCGCAGGTGTTGCTCGTGGAATGGCTCCACTAGCTCGGATTGCAATGTATAAAGCTTGCTGGCTTGGAGGTTTTTGCGTAAGCTCGGATGTTTTAGCGGCCATTGACAAAGCCATGGAAGATAATGTTAACATCCTGTCATTGTCGCTGGCACTTAACCGATTGGACTATGACAAAGACAGCATTGCCATAGGTGCTCTAGCTGCGACTGAGCATGGAGTTTTTGTGGCCGCCGCTGGCGGCAATGACGGTCCGACGTCGTCTTCGTTAGCAAACGTGGCTCCTTGGTTAACCACCGTAGGAGCTGGGACTTTGGATAGAAAATTCCCAGCAACTATCATCCTGGGAAATGGTAAAGTATTTCCCGGTGAGTCACTGTTGTTCCAAGGGAATGGCTTGCCGGATGAGATGTTGCCGATCGTTTACCATAGATTTGGGAAAGAAGTTGAAGGCTCCATCGTTTTAGATGATCTCAGATTCTACGATAACGAGGTGCGTCAGTCGAAAAACGGCAAAGAACCACTTGGAATGATTTACGCCAACATGGTGTTTGACGGGACAGAGCTCGTCGCGACATATGCTCAATCGCCATCCGCCGTCGTCGGGAAAGAAATCGGCGACGAGATTCGACACTATGTCATAACAGAATCGAATCCGACAGCAACGATAAAATTCAATGGAACGGTCATCGGTTATAAGCCGTCGCCGATGGTAGCAGGATTCAGTTCTCGGGGGCCGAATTCAATCACGCCGGAAATTCTCAAGCCCGACTTGATCGCGCCAGGTGTCAACATTCTGGCGGCCTGGATCGGAGTTAAAGGACCCGATTCTGAATTCAACATTAAGTCGGGAACCTCGATGGCGTGTCCTCACGTGAGCGGAATCGCGGCACTCCTCAAGGCGGCGCATCCCGAATGGAGCCCGGCGGCGATTCGTTCTGCAATGATGACGACAGCGAAAACATCCAGCAACGACGGAAAGCCGATCCTCGACAGCGCAACTGGTAAACCTTCCACGCCGTTTGCGCACGGAGCCGGACAGGTGTCACCGGTATCTGCTTTCAAGCCGGGACTCATTTACGATCTGACGGCAATGGATTACTTGCATTTCTTGTGCGCTTCAAATTACACCTCCTCCCAGATTAAGATCATCACGAGAATTGAATTTTCCTGTGACCGGAGCAAGGAGTACAGGATTTCCGAGCTCAACTATCCGTCGTTTGCAGTCACGATCAACAGAGGTGGAGGCGGCGCGTACACATACACGCGTATCGTAACGAGCGTGGGAGGAGCTGGAACTTACACGGTTAAAGTCATGTCTGATGTTAAGGCGGTCAACATTTCGGTCGAACCGGCGGTTTTGGATTTCAATAATGTCAATGAGAAGAGATCGTATTCGGTTATCTTCACCGTGAATCCATCAATGCCTTCTGGAACCAACAGCTTTGGTAGCATTGAGTGGTCGGATGGTAAACACTTGGTTCGAAGCCCCGTGGCTCTAACCTGGACTTAGTATTTAGTGGTAATGAAACTAGAGGGACTAATGAAAGAAGGTGTAACAGATATTGTAATGCCCTCTATTAAGTGTTTTAAATTTTAAGCTTTGAAATAATTTTGTCGCTGTTAGAACATCTCCAATGGTATATCTTAGCAACATCTTAACACAAATTTTAGCATTAAAAGCAATTATATTTAATGAAACCAACAAATATTTGCTAAGATATGTATCTTATTTAAGATGTTTAAGATGTTTTTCTTAAGTTTAGAAGCGCGTGTCGCGATTTGAGTGGAAAAAATAAAAAACAAAACCAAAAAAAAATTCACTCTCCTGTGATTTTTTCCCGACATTATTTCCATCTCTCTCTCTTGATCTCTCTGGACACCTTTGCGACAAAAATGAGGAGATTCGAAATCTGTTCGATTCCGGTGGAGATATCGGTGAATTTTCTCCATCGTAAGTACCCATATCTCTGATTTTGGTTTTCCGATTGGGATGTTTCGGATCTTGCTAAAGTCTGGGTTTTTTTCGATTTTGGGGATTAGGGTTTTGGTTGATCTTGTGATCTCGAGAGGAAGAAGTCTCTGAACCGCCTTGTCGTCGATGAGGCTTCAACGATGATAACTCCGTCGTATCTCTTCACCCTGCAACCATGGAGAAGCTTCAGCTCTTCCGTGATGATACCATTCTCTTCAAGGTTTGGTTTGCTTTTCTTCGTTTGGATTCTCTTTTGATTGAGATATTGAATGGTTGGTTAAATTATGATTTTGTATGCCATGTTCTTTCATCCACTGGAGCTATTGTCTAGATTACTTGAAAAGCTTTTACTTGATTTAACACTAATTCCGTCCAAGGGGAGCTTGAATCTGTCAGGATTGAATATGCAAACGCGCAGCTAGAATATAATGCTGCTGATGAGCGTTCCCAAATACTGGCTTCTGAAGTCATTAGTTTGGAAGATACGGTATTTGTCTTTGGATGTTCTTTCTTACAATCACATTAGATTTAAAAAAAGTGTGAAAGGAGTTTAGTTTAGTTTAGTTTAGTTTAATTGAAATCTATTCCTCTAAAAAGTAGTGTGATTTACTCTGTCTCTTTGAGATACCACTTTGCTATGAAATAATGATGAAACATTTGTGTGACTATGAAATATTGCAGGAAGACATGGGATGGCTTAAGAAAACAGTGGACGATTAGCATATACTAGAGGTAACAATTCTTTCTTAAGGAAGATTAGCATATTTCTATGAATTTTTTTAATGATTTAGCATATCATCTGATTTCTGTTGGACATAAGCAATAGGAATTTGAAATTGGACAGAAGCAATAGGAGTTTGAAATTGGACAGAAGCTTTGTATGAGTTTGGTTTTATGATTGCTTGTTTAAGAAGATAGTGTTTTGCAACAATTTGAATTTTGTTTTCTTAAGATACTTTCTATTCTTAACCATTGGAGGGCATATATGTTAAGATACTATCTTCTTTTCTTAACTTACAAATAAGCAAAAATTTATTTTAAAATATTGCTGAGATACAAAGTTAAGAACCAAATGGTTCTTAACCATTGGAGATGCTCTTAATCACTATTTGTTTCAAACAGTAGAATACTAGAATGGTTGGAAACTTCAAATTGATGAAAAAGAAGTTTAATGAACTGGTTGCTCTGTTCCGGATAGGAAGATTTGGAGATTTTGGTGATTTATTTCTGTCCATTGAGGGTTGTTGTTGCCATGCTAGGAGAAGGAGGATATGGTAGATATGATAGTTTTCCCAAACATCTACATCATATCCCCGTTCTATTAAAAAAGACACATTCTATTATTTTTTGTAACCATCAGTAGTTTAGGATCGTTGGACAACTTGTAAGAATATAATTCTCCAATACAAATATAATTGAGACAAATTGTTTCTAATAGTATTGTGTATATAAATACACATATGGAAATAAGATGCTTTTCCAAAACTGTGAAAAGTTCATCTACATTTATTTTTAATAATGGAGGCCTAATCATGTTAATGTGTAGGTACATTGTAAGAATTTTTTTTGTAAAATCAAATAACTATCCTTTCTAAGATTCAAAGTTAAAGATATACTAACATATTAATATATATTTTCCTACTGAATAAGAAAAAGTATTTCTAATTTTGAGTCTACATACATATATGTGATAATAAAGTTGTTTTTCCCAAAATTGTAAGAAAGCAATCAATGTTAATTTGTTTTTAACATCATGGCAACATAATCATGTGTAGCATCAAAGACAGCATTAAAAGAATACTAGAATGGTTGGAAATTTCAAATTAATGAGAAATAAGTTTAATGAACTGGTTTGGAGTAATTTCAAATTAATGAGAAATAAGTTTAATGAACTGGTTTGGAGTAATTTGAAATTTCCAACCATTCTAGTATTCTTTTAAAAGCAACTTTATTATACTCTAAATAAAAATCTAATGGCGTTTAATTTGAAATAAACTATAACAATTTCATAGTTATTTAAAAGACAACTCCCCCACACCCCAATTAATAGAATATATTACATTGATTAGGTTTCTTTCCCCTATATATCTGCTATATATATTGACCAATGCCAATAAGTAAACAAATTACACTTTGATTCGCTATTATACAGACACTTAAAGTACATTATCATTTACCATTAGATCTTTCTTTATTTACCAAAAAGTTAACTAAACGTGTCTTGTGAAACGTCGACTCTTAGTTTTTGGTTTCTTCTTTTTCGATTACAGACAAATTTTGATTTTGTTTGTTCTCATCAAACACAAAATCTCCATTCAAGGTAGTTCTATTCTACGTTTTATTTCTCTTTT
Source organism: Arabidopsis lyrata subsp. lyrata (assembly GCF_000004255.2). Classification (NCBI taxonomy): domain Eukaryota; kingdom Viridiplantae; phylum Streptophyta; class Magnoliopsida; order Brassicales; family Brassicaceae; genus Arabidopsis; species Arabidopsis lyrata. The sequence continues at coordinate 14,904,041 of NW_003302551.1, forward strand.
ATTAGATTTTTATTTTGTTTCTCTTATTCTAGTTTAATTCTCTTATTCTAGTTTAAGTTTAGAACATTGTTTTTGTGTGTAGTTTTTTTTATATCAAATCTCTGGTCCTCCTTGTGAAGGCTGCAGCTGTGCTGGCATTTTGTGCCAACCTCGATTTCCAGGTATATTGTTTTTATCTTTAAGTTTTTGTGTTCTTACTTTTTTTTGGATCATATGTTATTAAGATTTTTGTGTAAACTATCAATTTGTCTAACCCATACAGTTTCCGTGTGTATTACGGTATCTTGACCTAACCAAATAACCACAAATCTTTTATTATTGTTTAAAAAAAAAAAACTAAAATGATACGATTATCTTTTATGAAAATCAACAAAAATTATAATAAACAAGAGTTTGTTTTATACAAATGTTTAGAGTTCTCTAGCTATTTCAAAAATAAATAGTTAAAAACATATGGAATGATCGATTGTGTGCAGGGAATATTCCTAATAATATTATTGCACTTGAATTTAAAATTTTCTTAGGTGGAACATCTATATGTATCTTCGTCGTCATATATAATATATTATATATGCATGTATACACTCACCTGTATGTGTAAAAAAATTATGTTAAATGTAGCTCAATTCTAGATAAAATACATATATAAATGGATTTTGAGAATCAAATGTTTTCTTTTTTGTCAAAAGGGTTTCGACTTGCTCCGAGGAAAAGAAGTGAGAATAAAAAAGGTGTTTTTTAGTTTAGGGTTTATCATTCTCCTTGACTTTGCAAAACGTGAAATATAAGGCACTTACATCGTTGTACTCTGTTGCTTTTTTTTTATAGGTATCGCCTCCTACAATAAGTTAACAATGCTTCCTTGTAGAATTGCTAAAACAATTCTACAATGCTTCCTTGTAGAATTGCTAAAACAATTCTACAATGCTTCCTTGTAGAATTGCTAAAACATTTGTTGACGGCCATGGATTACTTGCATTTCTTGTGCGCTTCAAATTACACCTCCTCCCAGATTAAGATCATCACGAGAATTGAATTTTCCTGTGACCGGAGCAAGGAGTACAGGATTTCCGAGCTCAACTATCCGTCGTTTGCAGTCACGATCAACAGAGGTGGAGGCGGCGCGTACACATACACGCGTATCGTAACGAGCGTGGGAGGAGCTGGAACTTACACGGTTAAAGTCATGTCTGATGTTAAGGCGGTCAACATTTCGGTCGAACCGGCGGTTTTGGATTTCAATAATGTCAATGAGAAGAGATCGTATTCGGTTATCTTCACCGTGAATCCATCAATGCCTTCTGGAACCAACAGCTTTGGTAGCATTGAGTGGTCGGATGGTAAACACTTGGTTCGAAGCCCCGTGGCTCTAACCTGGACTTAGTATTTAGTGGTAATGAAACTAGAGGGACTAATGAAAGAAGGTGTAACAGATATTGTAATGCCCTCTATTAAGTGTTTTAAATTTTAAGCTTTGAAATAATTTTGTCGCTGTTAGAACATCTCCAATGGTATATCTTAGCAACATCTTAACACAAATTTTAGCATTAAAAGCAATTATATTTAATGAAACCAACAAATATTTGCTAAGATATGTATCTTATTTAAGATGTTTAAGATGTTTTTCTTAAGTTTAGAAGCGCGTGTCGCGATTTGAGTGGAAAAAATAAAAAACAAAACCAAAAAAAAATTCACTCTCCTGTGATTTTTTCCCGACATTATTTCCATCTCTCTCTCTTGATCTCTCTGGACACCTTTGCGACAAAAATGAGGAGATTCGAAATCTGTTCGATTCCGGTGGAGATATCGGTGAATTTTCTCCATCGTAAGTACCCATATCTCTGATTTTGGTTTTCCGATTGGGATGTTTCGGATCTTGCTAAAGTCTGGGTTTTTTTCGATTTTGGGGATTAGGGTTTTGGTTGATCTTGTGATCTCGAGAGGAAGAAGTCTCTGAACCGCCTTGTCGTCGATGAGGCTTCAACGATGATAACTCCGTCGTATCTCTTCACCCTGCAACCATGGAGAAGCTTCAGCTCTTCCGTGATGATACCATTCTCTTCAAGGTTTGGTTTGCTTTTCTTCGTTTGGATTCCGAGCTCAACTATCCGTCGTTTGCAGTCACGATCAACAGAGGTGGAGGCGGCGCGTACACATACACGCGTATCGTAACGAGCGTGGGAGGAGCTGGAACTTACACGGTTAAAGTCATGTCTGATGTTAAGGCGGTCAACATTTCGGTCGAACCGGCGGTTTTGGATTTCAATAATGTCAATGAGAAGAGATCGTATTCGGTTATCTTCACCGTGAATCCATCAATGCCTTCTGGAACCAACAGCTTTGGTAGCATTGAGTGGTCGGATGGTAAACACTTGGTTCGAAGCCCCGTGGCTCTAACCTGGACTTAATATTTAGTGGTAAAGAAACTTGAGGGACTAATGAAAGAAGGTGTAACAGATATTGTAATGCCCTCTATTAAGTGTTTTAAATTTTAAGCTTTGAAATAATTTTGTCGCTGTTAATCACTATTTGTTTCAAACAGTAGAATACTAGAATGGTTGGAAACTTCAAATTGATGAAAAAGAAGTTTAATGAACTGGTTGCTCTGTTCCGGATAGGAAGATTTGGAGACTTTGGTGATTTATTTCTGTCCATTGAGGGTTGTTGTTGCCATGCTAGGAGAAAGATGATCTTCTGGTGAGTTTTAATTGGCAACCGCAGCTGTAATGAAATCTAAAGAATAGGTGACTCTTTGTTTCCATATCAGAGTTACAGAGGTTTGCAATCCCAAATTCGAGACTCTTGTCTTTGGTCAGGCACCGGTTCAGAACATTTCCAACAACTGCCTTAAGTCCATGGGTAAATCACATCTCTCTTGTTGGAGAACCCAAGCTTGTTTCTGCTTCTTCTTTTTTGTTTCCAGTCATTGTTGACATTCCCAACTAACACTTTTCTGTTGTAGGTACCATGTAGCACAGATTGAGTTTGGCATGAAGATAAAAGTATCCTGATCAACTTCAGAGTGTTCCATAGGAATTCACTGCACAATGAATTTATTTGTTTTATGCCCAACGGAGAGAGTGTTTGGGCATGAATCGTAAATAAGATAAGAAAATATTAATGGGCTCAATCAAGTCTCATAAGGCCCAATCTCTCAACGTACCAAACCAACAAATTAGAATCTTTTTTTTTTTTTTTTCTTTTTCTTTTCTTGCAAAATATGCAATCTTTTCGTTGGGCGAATGATTGTTTTATATTTTTTTGTAGCATTGAGATTACGATTTGGGAAATTTATGTTTGATGGTTAAACATAATATCGTTGATAAGAGTTAAGCATATATAAAGTTAAACCACATACAAACAAAAAAAAGTTAAACAAAAAAAATATAAACCGGGCCTTGTGGCCTAGTGGTAAAGAGGTCACAGTTGTGACTTCCGCCACCAGGGTTCGAGGCACGGCCACTGACAGGTTTACATAGGGGAATTGCCAGCCTTGTGGGATTAGTCCTTGGGTCTAGGAAACCTTTGGGAGACCCGCAGTTATTCAAAAAAAAAAAAAATATGCGAAAATATAACTTAATATGCCAAATTTCATTATTCAAAGAAACATTACCATCAGACCAGTTTTTTTAATCGAAGAGAATAAAAATGCTTATCCGGAAATTATTGAAACAAAAGATATAACGGAAATAGGTAAAAGAACAACATAGTTTCCTTATCCGACATGAGGAAGATTATAGTTTCCTCATCCGACGTGAGGAATATTAAGGACAGGACCATTGGGACAGTTGTTAACGGGAACACGGAGAATGACACGGTTACAACAATTGATGGCTACCACAGCAACATCATCGGGAATGATAACAGCCACCACTTTTGGATTGTCATGTTCGATTCTTCTCTTAGCTTCAAGTCCACTTACTCCTGTTAGTTCTGGCCATTCCACCTTCATTCCTGCTCACAATCATTCCATATGTTTCACTTCTTATTTTTGAAATAGACAACTCTAAACATTTCACATTTGTATAAAACATAATCGTTTCATTTTTAGTTTGTTTTTAATTACAATAATAAATGATTTCTGGTTAATGGTCAAGATCCTAATTTTCTAATATATATAACCATATTACACACGGAAAAATTATGGGTTAGAAAAATTGATGGTTTACACTAAAATCTTACTACCATATGATTATGAACCATAAGAAATATATAAGAACACAGAAACTTAAAGATAAAAACAATATACCTGGAAATAGAGGTTGGCACGAAATGCCAGCACAGCTGCAGAGTTGACACGGAGGGCCATAGATCGGACAACTACGATTCATTTTGTTTGTGCGATGATACTTTCAAGTTACAATTATGTAAGTTATAATATATTTTTGCATTAGTTTGGTCAATATATAGCAGAATATCTAGGGCTTATTAGGAAACCTAATTAATGTAATTATTGTTGACTGAAAAAATCAATTTTTTAAAAGAAAGAATCAATGGGTTTGACCCAAAAAAAATAAAAGAAAGATGTAATGGTGTATAAAGCGAATCAAAATCTAATTTTATATCTTTTTGGGATTGGTCAATATATATAGCAGATATATAGTGAAACCTAATCAATGTAATATATACTATTAATTGGCCTTTACCAAGAAAAATATATATACTATTAATTGGGGGAGGGGGTATTTTAAAATAATAATAATAATAACAGAAAATTAAATAAAATGAAACAGATAGAGTACCAACATTTATATAATAATTTTTATTTAGATAAAATTTCTTGAGCTATTTATTTACTATAAATTTAAAATTTTTTGTTAATAATCTTATATAATAAAGTAAAGTTTCATCTAAACACAATTTTTGAAAAGATAAGAGGTGACATATCTCCTTTTGACACGTGTATTTCCTTTTAAATCCAATTACAATACTATCCATTTTCACTAAATTTAATTATGTCATTATATACTAAAAAGTAAAAAACAAATCCACATAATTTTATGAGAAAATAACTTATAATATGTATAATGTTTTGATTTTTTTGGCGACATGAATTTTTTTCTCACTTAAAAACTAATATATATTTTTATCAAGATTTTTTAAACTAATATATCACATCATTTTATCTTAGAGGGTGTATTGAAGGAGAGTTTAGAGTGCTTTGAGTTTTCATGAATTTTGGGATGATTTTGGTGACTTAGAAAATCTGTTATTAAAATTCTCGGAAATTTCACATCAGACCATGGGATCTGAATCTTTGTATTTTAACTAAGATATTCTCTGAAATCTCACCTAAAATTACTCAAATCACTTCAAATCAACTACTTAAAATGTTTCCAATTACAATGGATTTGGTTGTATATTTTAAAATTACTAATCCACTAACATTTAAATTTAGAAGACATTTTAAAGTTCATGTTTGAATAACATATGATTTGTCATTTTATTAAAAATCCTGTAAATCTTTTATTCAATACACCTCTTAAAACTGTTTTACACAGAATAAATTTTTCGTATAAATGAAGAGTTTTATTTTTGAAATAAAAATGAAAAAAAACCCATTATAAAACTCTTTCAGCAACTACTAGTGATGAAATTTGGTAAATTATCATGTGGCCTCTGGTACCAAGCAACAAACCCTATTTCACCAAAATTAGTAATATAAATTTTGAATTTGAAAAATCAATCTCAAATTCGTAATTTCCATTTCAATTTATTTGTTTTGTAAGTATTAGTGAGTGTGTATTTACATTTATGGGAATATAATCGTTCTCTCCACTTCTTAAAATGCTGAGCTTGAATCTCGAACCATGTTTCTCTCTTTCGTCTTATTTCTTTCTTGTTTCTTCTCGTTCTCTCCCCCATCAACTATGCAAAACGAATGACTTTCACTAAATGCATCTTCCCGCTTTCGATTTTGCTCATGTCCAAAACAGAGTTGAGCAGAACTGTTATTTTTAACAACATGAGCAATACTTTTCTGTTAGAGAGAAAGTGAAGAAAACACATAAGAGAAAGCTAAAGAGTCAGAGTCTTACCAACCAAATCCTTGGAGCAAACATTCACTTGCCTAAGAGTGGTATCTACGTCAGAGCCTGGTTTAACTTCATCACGACATATATCAATCAGACCTTTGATCCCTGCAAGGGCACCTCTATTATCGTGGCTAGCATTTGCAAATGCTTGACTCTTGTTCATGCTCTTTCTCTCAGCCTGTTGTGTTGCTTCCATTTGGTTTATCAGCATTGCACGCATATGCATCTCTCTCCTTGTTGCTTGCATCATAAACCACACAAACCACAAAGGCCAACCCAAGCCAAAAAATATCGTAACCATAATAAGTTGATACATTGTCTTTTCGGCTTGGTCCCTTATGCGTGTTGCTCCTCTTTTGTTGGGAAACATGAGTGTGTATCTCTGGTAAAAACAGACCAAGCTGAGAACCAAATTGATGAATTTTACTACATAAAGTTGCTTTTAAAAGAATACTAGAATGGTTGGAAATTTCAAATTAATGAGAAATAAGTTTAATGAACTGGTTGCTCTGTTCCGGATGGTGACATCAATTTTCCCAAGGAGCAGATCGAAAGATTTGGAGATTTTGGTGATTTATTTCTGTCCATTGAGGGTTGTTGTTGCCATGCTAGGAGAAGGAGGATCTTCTGGTGAGTTTTTAATTGGCAACCGCAGTTATAATGAAATCTAAAGAATAGGTGACTCCTTGTTTCCATATCTGAGTTACAGAGGTTTGCAATCCCAAATTCGAGACTCTTGTCTTTGGTCAGGCACCGGTTAAGAACATTTCCAACAACTGCCTTAAGGTCCATGGGTAAATCATATCTCTCTTGTTAGAGAACCCAAGCTTGTTTCTGCTTCTCCTTTTTGTTATATAATCCAGTCATTGTCGACATTCCCATCTAACACTTTTCTGTTGTAGGTACCATGTAGCTTGTAGCACAGATTGAGTTTGGCATGAAGATAAAAGTATATTGATAAACTTCAGAATGTTCCATAGGAATATTAAACCAAAAACCTTAAAAATTTTCATATGTAGTATTAAAGAAAAGTAATCGAGGCAGCCACCAGATCTCCGCCCTCCGGTACCGGTGGAGCTTTGGCTCACCGGTGCCGGGCCACCGCCCCTCTAATCATGTCCGCAGTTTCTCAGCAATGGTTTCAACTGTTTTTTTGCTCTCTCGGCCTCGAGGAATGGACACAGACACCGGATCTCGTGTCGGTTGATTGTGTTCCTCCGACGAGAGCCTTCCTCCGGCTAGGTTCTTGTCCTCTCTCCGTCCTCAGTGACGAGTTTTTCTCGGTTTATCCCCGAAGATCTTCTCCTCCTACCACCGCCATGCCTCTTCCAACGGAAAACCACTCCAACACTCCTCATCTCCGTTTGTTCTTCGTCACCCTCGCAATAAACCAGCCTCGGAGGGTATGTCGTGGGCTGCTGTTCTCCACTACCGCCCTTTCTTTTTTCTCCGGTGTCCCTCCTTTCTCCCTAGAAGAAAATCTAATTTCGGCTTGTAACCGAAGAACGTTTGCTCATCTTCGCCATCCTCCACCATTCAACCCCTGCAGCCACCACCTTTCTCAACACCGCTTTTCTCCCTTCTCCGTCGTCAAAACGGAAGATCCCTCCCCAGTCAACCTTCACCACTTACCGGAATCCTCCGCTGCGGCTAGGACCAGAGCTCTTTCCGACGAGCCTCTCCGATTCGGGATCTTTGCTGTCGCCTCCTTTCTTTTGCTCAATGTCTCGGGATCTACACCCGAAGATTTTTTCTGGTGCTCTTGGTCTCTACGTTGCTTCGCCGTCGGCCGCTGGAAGCAAAACCGCCGGGTGATGCCGGTCGTTTCGGCTTTCACGATTAACTTCTCGGCATCCATAGCCGAAGACTATCTTAACCATAATCTTCACCGCCGTTCTCTACTTCGCAGATCAGGCCAATCTCTCGATGAAGCTGCACCGCCGGTGAAGTTATCCCGCCGTCAACCTTTCAACGTCAAATTAAGATTAGGTCAAGAGAGTATGTGTCAATATTGGGCCTGTTTTAACATAATTGACTGTTGGGCCTGTTCTAACTTACCTGAATGTTGGGCCTATGTTAGATCAAGAAACAATAGTTTTTGGGCTTTTGAGGATCTATGTTCGGATAACATCTATGGCTTTCCGAATTCCTCCCTTGCAGTGAGACTGAGACTTATGTGCTCTTTTTCCTCCTTTTTGGAGAGACTAGTATTTCTGTTTTCCTATTTTCGGGAGAGACCCCTTTCACCATCTACTTCCCTCCCGAAGATCCTTGCCATCTCCACTACCTTCACTGTGGCAGACTCTATCTTTCGGCTCCACCTGTTAACAACAAGCTATATTAAACTATATCTGGTTATCTCATGCTCGTTACACGAAGTTTTTCAGTATCTGTTTCATCACCTAGGTGACGTCCGCGTCCCTTGGATTGCGAGAGTTCTCTCTCGTCCTACCTGCGACCACCCTTTTCAGGGAGCGAGTGTCTTGGCACTTAAGGAGCAAGTATGGAAGTTCAAAACTACTCAGGACTACAAGTTTCTCGAGTGGCATCTTATCTTCACGGCGTTTCTTGCTAGTGTTTGGGTTTCTAGACCATCTTTTCTATCCCCTAGTTTGTATTTTGCTTATTGTATTAGCTTTGCCCGGGTTGTCTTTCTAGTTAAAAGCCCGTGGACATTTCTTTCCCATGTAAGTTTTACCGTTTCCGACGTGCTCTCTCTAGAGGAGAGTTTTCGTTTATGGTAACTTAAGTTAATGGAGTTTGATGAAAAAAAAAAAAAATGTTCCATAGGAATTCACTGCACAATGAGTTTATTTGTTTTATGCCCAACGGAGAGAGTGTTTGGGCATGAATCGTAAATAAGATAAGAAGATATTCATGGGCTCAATCAAGTCTCATAAGGCCCAATCTCTGAACGTACCAAACCAACAAATTATAATCTTTTCTTTCTTTTTTTTTTTTTTCTTTTCTTGCAAAATATGCAACCTTTTTTTCCTTTTTCTTTTTTTTTCTTGCAAAATATGCAATCTTTTCGTTGGGCGAATGATTGTTTTATATTTTTTTGTAGCATTGAGATTACGATTTGGGAAATTTATGTTTGATGGTTAAACATAATATCGTTGATAAGAGTTAATAATAGTCAAATACAGCCCAAACAGTGTAAGCATATATAAAGTTAAACCACATACAAAAAAAAAAAAAAGTTAAACCAAAAAAATGTGTTGTAAATATGCGAAAATATAACTTAATATGCCAAATTTCATTATTCAAAGAAACATTACCATCAGACCAGTTTTTTTAATCGAAGAGAATAAAAATACTTATCCGGAAATTATTGAAACAAAAGATATAACGGAAATGGGTAAAACAACAACATAGTTTCCTTACCCGACATGAGGAAGATTATATAGTTTCCTCATCCGACGTGAGGAATATTAAGGACAGGACCATTGGGACAGTTGTTAACGGGAACACGGAGAATGACACGGTTACAACAATTGATGGCTACCACAGCAACATCATCGGGAATGATAACAGCCACCACTTTTGGATTGTCATGTTCGATTCTTCTCTTAGCTTCAAGTCCACTTACTCCTGTTAGTTCTGGCCATTCCACCTTCATTCCTGCTCACAATCATTCCATATGTTTCACTTCTTATTTTTGAAATAGACAACTCTAAACATTTCACATTTGTATAAAACATAATCGTTTCATTTTTAGTTTGTTTTTAATTACAATAATAAATGATTTCTGGTTAATGGTCAAGATCCTAATTTTCTAATATATATAACCATATTACACACGGAAAAATTATGGGTTAGAAAAATTGATGGTTTACACTAAAATCTTACTACCATATGATTATGAACCATAAGAAATAAGAACACAAAAACTTAAAGATAAAAACAATATACCTGGAAATAGAGGTTGGCACGAAATGCCAGCACAGCTGCAGCGTTGACACGGAGGACCAAAGATCGGACAACTACGATTCATTTTGTTTGTGCGATGATACTTTCAAGTTACAATTATGTAAGTTATAATATATTTTTGCATTAGTTTGGTCAATATATAGCAGAATATCTAGGGCTTATTAGGAAACCTAATTAATGTAATTATTGTTGACTGAAAAAATCAATTTTTTAAAAGAAAGAATCAATGGGTTTGACCCAAAAAAAATAAAAGAAAGATGTAATGGTGTATAAAGCGAATCAAAATCTAATTTCATATCTTTTTGGGATTGGTCAATATATATAGCAGATATATAGGGAAACCTAATCAATGTAATATATACTATTAATTGGCCTTTACCAAGAAAAATATATATAATATTAATTGGGGGGAGGGGGTATTTTAAAATAATAATAATAATAACAGAAAATTAAATAAAATGAAACAGATAGAGTACCAACATTTATATAATAATTTTTATTTAGATAAAATTTCTTGAGCTATTTATTTACTATAAATTTAAAATTTTTTGTTAATAATCTTATATAATAAAGTAAAGTTTCATCTAAACACAATTTTTGAAAAGATAAGAGGTGACATATCTCCTTTTTTCACGTGTATTTCCTCTTAAATCCAATTACAATACTATCCATTTTCACTAAATTTAATTATGTCATTATATACTAAAAAGTAAAAAACAAATCCACATAATTTTATGAGAAAATAACTTACAATATGTATAATGTTTTGATTTTTTTGGCGACATGAATTTTTTTCTCACTTAAAAACTAATATATATTTTTATCAAGATTTTTTTTAACTAATATATCACATCATTTTATCTTAGAGGGTGTATTGAAGGAGAGTTTAGAGTGCTTTGAGTTTTCATGAATTTTGGGATGATTTTGGTGACTTAGAAAATCTGTTATTAAAATTCTCTGAAATTTCACATCAAACCATGGGATTTGAATCTTTGTATTTTAACTAAGATATTCTCTTAAATCTCACCTAAAATTACTCAAATCACTTCAAATCAACTACTTAAAATGTTTCCAATTACAATGGATTTGGTTGTATATTTTAAAATTACTAATCCACTAACATTTAAATTTAGAAGACATTTTAAAGTTCATGTTTGAATAACATAGGATTTGTCATTTTATTAAAAATCCTGTAAATCTTTTATTCAATACACCTGTTTTTAAAACTGTTTTACACAAAATAAATTCTTCGTATAAATGAAGAGTTTTATTTTTGAAATAAAAATGAACAAACCCATTATAAAACTCTTTCAGCAACTACTAGTGATGAAATTTGGTAAATTATCATGTGGCCTCTGGTACCAAGAAACAAACCCTATTTCACCAAAATTAGTAATATAAATTTTGAATTTGAAAAATCAATCTCAAATTCGTAATTTCCATTTCAATTTATTTGTTTTGTAAGTATTAGTGAGTGTGTATTTACATTTATGGGAATATAATCGTTCTCTCCACTTCTTAAAATGCTGAGCTTGAATCTCGAACCATGTTTCTCTCTTTCGTCTTATTTCTTTCTTGTTTCTTCTCGTTCTCTCCCCCATCAACTATGCAAAACGAATGACTTTTATCGTTCATATGGCTGAGGAGATGCCAATGAGCTTCAAGGAAAAATCTTAGTGGTATGAAGCTTCTGTCGATCCATCTCATACATATAAAAGCACATCCAACTATTTCTTTTATTTTTTACTCTAAAATGAAGTAACTCTATTTTGAAGTTTTATCGTTTATGGCTGAGAAGATGCCAAGAAGCTTCAAGAAAAAAATCTCAGTGGTACGAAGCTTATGTCATATCCATTTCAAACTTGGCGGAGATCATTTACACGTACAATCATTCAACTCATGGCTTTAAGTTGAAGAAAAATACAACTCCAAATTAGATTTACATTTTAGAGTAAAAAAATGAAAGAAAAGGGATGGAGATGCTTATATATATATATATATATATATATATATATATATATATATATATATATCAAATATCTTTTTGAAATATCGTATTATTTTTCAAAGAATTTAATGATTTGTTTTATAATAACAACTCCAACTATATGTTATAGTTGTTGCAAATGCTAAAATAAGAAAGAAAGAAAACAAGTTGAGAAAAACAAAAAATATAAGCAAAAGATAAGCAAAATATTTGCATAAACATAGAAATAAATATTTGAATTAAGAAATTTAAACAACAAAAATGATTGTAAATTACCAACTTCACCCAAAAAAATATAACAATATGAGAGGCTCCAAGAGATCCAAATTGTAACAATTGCCTTAAGCGATGGCTTAGAGCCTTAGATCATTTGTGTCATGAACTAGATATGCGGAAGGTTTACATCGTTCTAATGACGTCGATATTGATAAATTTTAAGATTTATACTTACTACAACTAAAATCTTGGTTAGATCTAGAGTATAAGTAAATTTATAGTAACATATATGGGAATAAGAATATTGTTTCTCGAATTATTAAAGGAAAATGCTGAATTCGAAAGAACCAAAAATCTCCATCCTGTTTTTCTTCAGTGTCTTCTTTCTTCTTGTTCTTTCTACCATTAATTACGCAGAAAAACGACATTCATCGTTCATATATTTCAGAAGATGCTAACGAGCTTTGAATAAAAGTTTTAATTGTACGAAGCGAGTGTTCGCTCCATCTCACATTTTATTGAAATCATATACACTTATAACAATGGCATTCACAACTAATCCGATGAGGCGGAGTTATAAAATCAAAAACATTTTATAGATGCTTAGGCATACTAATATCAAGAACATTACTTCAAAAACAAAGTTTGGAGGCGATGGCAAATGCTTGTTTTTAATTTTAGATGATTTAGTTAACATTTGCTTTAAAAATTAATTTTACTATCTTCTAAAGAGTTTTGTTTACCTTGATGAATCCGTAGAAGCTAGTGAAAAACATATTTTGTATCATATAGTGAAAGTGATGTAAAATGATACTCCCTCCGTATCATAAAGAATGATTTTTGAGGTTTTATTTTTGTATCAAAAAAATTGATTTTCTGTAAATTTTTGTGGGAAAATTGAAAAAAAAGAAAATCTACTTAAAAATTTATCCATATACAGTATACCTTTGGTGAGATTGTCACTTTAGACGAAACTATCCCTACACCCTATTTTAAATATTTAAAAAAAATAATCAGAAAAACAGGTAGATATACAAGAGTAGAGGTGATTTGAAGTGAATTTTTTTAGATTTGGCTAAAAAAAAGTTGAATTTTTGATAGATAAAGTTTCGTCTAATTTTGTTAGAACATGTTTTCTAGAGTTCTGCGAAACTCAGAGTGTGTATTCTGCATTTTTGTACATGTTCTACATATTTTAGACTAGAATTATGTTCTGAAAATTTTAGAAGTCCAAAAATCCTATATCTAAAATAGTTAGAATATGCATTCTACGCTTTGCTCTATGTTCTAAATATTTTAGAATAGTCGTTCTACTAATTTTTACATCTTCTGCCATCGTTAGAAATTGTAATCTTCGTTTAGAATGTAAATTCTACGATATTGTAAATTTCGTTATCTTAAATTTTTAGAATGCTCTAAATATAGAAAGTAAATCTTCAAAAAAAGAAACAAAATATATTTTTGAGATTACGTTTTAAATGAACATTTATTGTTTAGATTACGATCTACAAGATGTAGAAGTCGTTGTCTACGTTTTTTAGACAAAATTAAACCTAAAAAGTTTTCCAAACCCTAAACTCGTAATCATCTAAGTCGTTGTCCACCACTTTTTTTTCTAAAAAGCTAAGAACACGTTTTCCTTCAAATTACAATGAGGAACGTTATTCGAATTCTACTAAAAACACGGGTTCTGAAGATTATAGTCTGAGGCAGTCTAAACACACACAAAGCCATGGCCTTAAAAGATATCGCTGGAAATTTATTACGTCATTCTTTTTTTTTTCTTTTTTTTGGACAAAATTGCGAACGTCATTCTATAAACGCCTTTGCCAGTGGCTGCAGAGGTAATGTCATAATGTGAAGAAAAACATTTACTCTTTCAAGTCAAAATGTGAACTAAACCAGAATATACACTCTAATACATATTTTTTTCTTTTTATAGGAAACCAATAAAAATAAAATAAAATTTCGTTTCACAGCAGACAAAAAAAAGTCGTATCTCATAGTAAACAAGAGAAATACAGAAACTTTGAATGAATTAGTTAATTAGTCAAAAATTTGAAAATCGATTGAAGAAATTAGTTGGGTTTTAAGATTCTTTCTCAAGTGGAAGTTTTAACCTTTTAGATTTTTATTTAATTTTTGTGAATTGATTAGGAAGTTTTATTTTTAAAATCAATTTTTTTATTAATTTTGAGAGAAAATAAGGGTAAGTTGGGTTTTTATTTTTAAAAAACCTATTTGACCAATCTATAAGAAAAAGGGATATATGGACAAATTTTTAAGTAGATATCATTTATTTCCAATTTTCCCAATTTTTATCAATTAATGTTAAAAATTGTGAATTTCAAGAATCATTAATTGAGAATTCTAAAATTTGATGAATTACTATTGGTTAATATGAAAAATGGTTTGGTATGAATAAATTATGCATTTATAACTAAACATTAAATGGTTTTCTTAATTAGTGTGAAAACTCTATAAAATCGATTTTTTTGATACGGAGAGAGTATATATTTGTATCAATTTTATAAATGGATACCAAACTAATCAATAATGGCATCAATGTTGTAACTAATGTTAAAGTAGATATTAATATCATTTTTTCTTACATAAATTAATTGATGCAACACACCTTTTTTGTAATGGTCATTAATATCACCTAACTACTAGTGATGAATGCGGTAAAATTATGAGATGACATCTAGTACCAAACTCATTAACAAACCTAGTAATATAAACTTTTGAATTTGAAAGATAGTCTCAAATTCATAATTTTTCATTACAAATTAAGAAAAACGTATTAGTAAAATAATGTGAATGTTGAGGTTAAAATTTTTGGTTGCCTTAGATAACTTTACAATCACCAAATAAAATGTTTGGTTGCGTTCGATCCTAACAAAGTCCAGAGGAAAGCGACCTTCGATAAAATTCATCACCAATTCATGTCATTAACATCATCAAACTTACGATTTTGTTTTCTCAAACAAACTATCTTACTGAATGTACATCCGATTTAACAAATTAAACATTTTTAGATTTGAAAGTTATTGAAGTAAAATATTGAACAATGAAGCATCACTGTTTTATTTAGAGGTCCCGCGAACCGAAACAAATTTTAATGATATACTCCCTCTGTTCCCATATATTTGATGTTCTAGAGTTTTAGTTTGTTCCACAAAGTTTGATTTTTTAGATTTTTGTTTTATTTTTAATTGATTAAAATTAATATATCGTAAACTTCAAGACGTAATGATTAACTGTTTTCTAATACTATTGGTTCAAAGTTATTAAAAAATGTTTAATATAAAAAAGTAATTGACAAATAATTAAACAATGATTCTTTCTTAATATATGTAAAAACTCTAGAACATCAATCTTTAAGGAACAGAGGGAGTAAATTGGATATATTTGTTTAATTTATTTAGTACATTTCTTGATTAATTAATTTATTTGGCAGTGAAGTTTTTTTTTTTTTAATAAGATTTAATTTTGGACCATGGCTCAGAACAAACATGTAGCTAACTTTAAAAACAAAAACAAAAATCACAAATTTCACACAAATGTCAATTTCCTATAATTATAGTACGCAGCAGATCGATCAACCGTCAGATCTTCCACACAACCCCAGAGAAAACCCACGTGGCGCTCATCTGCTTTCTTATCATCTGCACCGCGTAGTAGGGAATCCTCTGCGTATTCGAATGCTTGACTCGTTGATCAACGAACGCTAAACAATCCATCAAGCTCTCTCTCGCCGACCCTTTTAAATCGAACGCTTGAGATCTTCTCCACAAACTCTTACCGTGAGGATCACCCACACCAGATAAGCACAAAGCCCTAGTAGCATCACTAATAGCAGACTCAGCTTTCTTCAACAACAAGTAACATTGTGCTCTGTTACTAAACAACACAACCCTATCTCTTAACATATCCAACGGACACAAATCAATCCCAACAGTGTAAATCTCCATCGCTTCTTTAACAAAACCCTTCAAAAACTTCTTCTTCCCTTGCTTCTTCAAAGATTTCACCATCTTTCTTCTTTCTTCAAGCTCTGTTTCACTCATAAGCTTCTCTTTCTTCTTCCTCTCTACTTTAATCTCCCATAGATTCTCTATACTTTTATGAGCTTCCTCGGTAGTCATCTTCAAGCCACTATACTTAATCTTGTGATAATCTTGTAAAACTATCTGAGCTACTCTGTCTCCAACATTTTTATCTTCTGCTAAATCAACCAAACAATGACCTAAAACATCGATAACTCGATACCTAACATTTGAGTCTTTAAGAAGCAACAAAAGGGTATCTAAAGCAGTTTCTTTCCAATCATCAGATGATCTCGAAAGATCGCAAAGCCTCTCAATAACTTCTCTAACCTCACTAACTCTCTTTCTCCCCAACTCTGTTTTACAAAGAGTCTTTATCAATCCAATTCCTCCCGGAGACTTCCGGTTTACTAAACCACCCCATATTTCAATCACTTTCTTCAAGAACCCTCCCTCGCAGATTCGATCAATAGACTTACCTCGCGATGCGAAACAATTCAATAGAAATAAAGACCAACATTGTAGCTGAATCCCCCATTCCTCTGCTTTTTGATTCTCTGTCTCTAACCCACCAAGCCCTCTAGTCAACAAATCGCTCTGATACTTTAACCTCTCGCTATCTTCAACCCCAAGGAAGCTTTTGTAAACATTTTTCAAACAATTAGTTGCTATCTCCATCGAAAGCTTCACAATTTCTTCTTCGAACAAAGAAACAGCTTCAAAGCTCTTCTCATGGCTAGCTAAGTGACCAAGTGCTCGAGCCGCGGCTCGCTGCTCAACCCAACTGATCTTCCCTCTCAAAAGCTCCAACAAAGCAGGAACAACAAAGACCTTTGAATCAACCGCTATGGTAGCTAAATCTTCCTTGTTCATAACATAAGATCCGATTATGTGAGCTGCGTAATAAGGAATGAATATGTTCTGGTCTTTGAGAAGCCAAGCACTGTTTTTGATAGATTTATGTATGAGTTTTGACATACACTCGAACAAACCTAGTGATGGGAACTCAGGATCGTCAGGCTCGGACATGGCTATGTTCCACAGACCACTCAAGACCAAGACATGGTCTTTTGACTCCGTACGAGGAATCTCTTTGAAGATTGCAGCGAGTTTCGATCTTCGACGAAAAGGGTTGGTCTCTTTCATGCTGCAGAAGAAACAAGATGGGTTTGTGCACGGTGGTTCATCAAATTTGAGCATCTTCTTCTTCTGTAATTTGGCTTTTGGATTTTCAAGTAGATAACTAATAAATCTTGAAATAGTAGAAGACACTAATAATCAATCACTTATGCTTTAAGGACAAAAGTCCACATAAGTTTTTTCTCTTTTGGATGAATTAATTTTTAATTGCAAACACAAAGGAATATTAATCACATAAATATTCGCCGGCGTGGAAAGTTTATGGCGGCTACTCTTATTAGCCTTTAACTTTCCACTTCAAGTTCCAAGATTATTACTTAATAGTAATAAGCTATAACGTAATGAATCAGAATACTAATACAGTATACATCAAGGTTTCGTGTTCTTTACCCACAATTAGGTAGAACAAGAAACCAAAAGGTTTGTGTTCACACAAACTCTAGATATGTAATGGAATCATGAACAAAATCCATAGTGCTTTTGACATAATGATGTTATCAACTTAACCATTTATAGTCCAAATTTGTGTCTTGCGTACATATTCAAGATTTGGAAATGTAAAGAGAAAGGAAGTTAAAAGAAAGAAAGTGAAATTGGATTTGCGGTCCCCTCAGAAGTAAGCCAATGAAAGTGAAGAAACTGTCCCTGAAGAAAAGCTTTGTCGTCGTCTACAAATATCAAAGTGTTTTGTTTGGGTCTCAAGAAAATGCGGCTACCTAAAAAGTCTCTTTAATTATCACTAATATTTGGTCTTTACAGGTACATTAATTATCACTAACCTGACTCATCTTCCATGTTAATCATTTCTTTTTCAAAGATTCGAAAATCAAGAAAGAGCATTTTGTAGGAAAAACACTTCAGAGTTCAGACTAAGTTCTCGACTTGACATGTGTATGTGTCGGATAAAGTTTCTCAACATTATTAAAGAAACCAAAACAGAGTTTAGTTTAATCACAGTTTGTTGTTAATCGGCGTGCGTGTGACTTTTTGATTCTTGTGCACAATCACATGAATAAACTCTCCATAAGGAAAGATCAAAAAGATTTGAATTTAGAATCAAATAGGGTCTAATGAATCAAATAGGGCCTATGATATGGTTCTAAGTCACATAACTGTGCACAAACTCTGAAACCTATTCTGGTCTCATAATTCTCAAAGAGCCAAATCCAAAGAGTTAGTAGAGAGAGAGAGGGGGAGAAGAATAAACGGAATATACCAATTTTACTATCTTTAGAGAGCTTTATGGACATGAGTTTTGGCTCATCAGGCAGGAAGATAAGGCTCTGTACAGAGAGAGCTTCAGTGAGAAGTTTTCCGCTTCTTGCTGACCGGTGTAGGAACTTCTTCTGCATCTGCTTCTTCCGGAGGCACGCCTGTGATCTCATTGATTAGCTTCCTGAAATAATCAAGCTTCTCGTCGTCCGCTTCCATTTCATCATCATTCATCTCTGTTTCATCCATTAGCAGCTGCACAACAACCATTCAAAGATTTTTTCAAATTCTTTTTCAACTCCTAACAAACATTTCATTAATAGGAAAATTATTGAATAAACACTTCTTACGTCTTCAAGGATAGGGTGAAATCTCAAGCTTTGAGATGAAATTGGAGAGTTGTTAGTCAAACGTTGCCCAGCAATTTGTGTCTGAGGCACCAATAGATGTTCGATATGATCACCAGGTATACATTGTCTACCAATTGGTACACTCGCCTCTCTCTGCCTACGAGCCAACGGGTCTTCAATAAGTGCACATTTCTTGCCATTTTGTATCGTAGAGTCTCTATGACAGGGAGCTACCGTTTGAGGCATTGATGATGTATGAGCAGTCTGAGAATCCCACATCAACTGATCAACACGCTTCCTCAATCTTCTTGCTTTCCCCTGTGCCTCATCAATCTCACACAGAAGCTTTGCAAGTACATCATCAGAACAATCTAACTCAGAAATAAGACTATCATCTTCAATTCCATCTTGCTTGCCCGTAGCTTTGCGGCCTGTACCAAAATCTAACATAATATGATCATTTAGTGCTAAAACTCCCATTTTAATCAGACAACTAACATCAAACAACCTGTATGTATCTTAACTTACCGGAATCAAGATACTGCGCTTTGACATTTACCGGCACACGCTTGTCTGATAACAAAGTTTAAGATCACAAAGTTATACCAATGTTGTGGTGATAAAAAGAAAGTTAAAAGAAACAAAGAAAGCTGCAATGTCGACATACCAGCATAAGAGAAAAGATTATGGTTAGACATATAAGCAGCAACATCTGTTGTCTCTTCCACTCGTTTCCTTCTTCGTCTCTTAAAAACATTCATCCTTTGAGTTTTTTCGCGAAAAGGAATCGATTTGCCATCAAAGCCTTCCAATTTCGACTTCTCCAAATCAAACTGTTTAGTCAAATAGTAATCTTTAACTTCTTTCTCATACGCTCTAGCTTGAGACTGAATCTCCTTAACCTTAAGCTCTATCCACTTACATCTCCACATTAAAGGCTTAGTCAATCTCCTCCACCGATCATTAGTCTTCTTCTTAGTCAAACCCAAAAACTCAGTCCCATCATCACAAGTTCCAGGCAATGGATAATCTTGACTTAACATTGATTGTGCTTCATCACCAAAACCAAAATCATCACCATCACGAGCACTCATTGAATCACCAAAAGAACTCGAAGAAGAAGAAGCTTGACACAAATCCTCTTGAAACTCATCATCAATCTGATTCACGCACTTCATGATATCAACTTCTACGTCCTCTTCTTGAAACCTATCTCCATTAACATCATCTGATTGTTGATTTGCAGAACAACCAGAGATATCCATTTCAGATCTTGGCTTTGCTTTAAGCGCCATAAAGCTTTCAACTTTCTGAAAAAGAAAACAAAATCAGACCAAAAAGCTTTAAACTTTAATGAAATCTAAAACGATAAAGCAGTGAAATTGATCTTACTGATTCCAAAGGCTAAGAGTGGTTCAAATCTTATGACCGAGAAAACAGGAAAGTAAGAAACTTTCGGCGAAATTGGAGTGATTCGCTGAATCTTAGAGGATAATCACACCAGCCCGAAAGAGATTTGATGATCAAATTCTGTTAAGAGTGAATCCAAATTTCGTGGAGAGTCTTAAACCCTAAACCTTAGGCAGGCCCGGCCCAGGCAAGCCCCTGAAGCCATGATTCGGGCCTCAAAATTTAAAAACTTGTTAAAAAAATTTTAATAGGTTTTTAGTAATAAAACTCCTCAAAAATAAATAGTAAGAAAACCCTTCAATTATATATTTAGTGGAAAAACCTCTGAACTTTAAATATATTCATGCAAATTTCTCTCTGTCTACTGTATCGTGAAAATTGGACGGACTACAGTTCAAATTAAAACGTAACATTTTTCAGAATCTCTCCTAATCGACTTCTACCCTACATAAACTTCAGAAAATCTTACTACAATAAATTAGGGTTCATCAATTTAGATTTTTCACATTGAGAATTTTAGAACTTAGGTTTGAGGATTAATAATCAGATAGAAAAAAAAATTGTTGTTTTTGTTTATAATTCATGTTGTTTAAGTGTATATATGTCGTTTTTCAGTTTAAATTTAACTGTAATCCGTCCAATTTTCACGACACCGGAGATGATGGAGAATTTTCATGAACATATTTAAAGTTGAGGGGTTTCTTTACGATTCATCTTTAGTTGAGGGGTTTTATTACTAAAAACCCTTTCTTAATATTATAAAACCTATAAATAGTTTTGTAGGACCTTTTAATAAAAACTTATGGGCTTTTAAATACAAAGTTACAAATTAATTATTATCTTTAATTGTAAAATTATAATTCAATAAAGTATGTTTATCTTGACATAAGAAACACTATTTTGCTGAAAATATATATATTTCAAAAGAAAAAACTTTTCAATTAAATCTAATGTCTTGGCTTTGATTTTTAATTTTTTATGAAAAAATTTGTCAAATCATAAAGGTTTATTGTGATTTATTTATATGGAAAGTGTATGCTTTTTAAGATTTTGCGTAGGGCACTTAAAATTATCGGACCGGCACTCCCTAGGAGCTATAGAAACAGAGAAGAGAGAAGAAGATACTCAGCAACTATTTCTGAGAGACCGACGATTTGATCGATATTACTGAATCTAAAAGAATATTTTGAAGGTTTTTAATCCCAATTTAATTTGGCAATGTTGTTGCAAAACATTATTTTGATTTTTGTTTTTTATATATGTAAAAACCTGTTAATAATAATTTTTCTAAAACATTTTTTTTTGGTTTTGCTAAAACTAATTTATTCAATATTCTTTTTCCCTTTTTGGTTTATTTAGTTTCCCTATTTTGAGATTTTTCTTGATTCTCAAATGATCTTTCTAAATTTTTTGACAGCATGAGCAATTAATATATTACTGCCTAAAAAATATTAAATGGATTCCTTTTTTTCTCTTATTTTGAATTAGTTAAATTCAATACATTTGTGTCCATTTTTAGGAACTGAATGCACATGGTCACATATGCCGAGAACACAAACTGTTGTATCCTCAGCTATTGCATGGCCAGCGAATATTGACGTTGACCAGCAAAAATATTTAAAAACCATATTTTTATTTATTTTTAAAATAAAATAAAAACAAAAAAAAATTATTTGGTGTTGTATAATTAAAAAACACATTATGTATCCAATATAAAGATATATATATATATATAATGCATTAATTCTTATAATATTTAGTTTTTCAATTTCAAAACTAAACTAAAGGAATTATAAAAACTAATAAAATTTGCGTATGTAATAATTGTGTTCTAGTAATTCTGTAACTGTCTTTGTAATAACTCTTTTAAATCAATGAAAGTTTGTTTTTGCTGAAAAAAAAGGAATAATAAAAACTAATTTATAAATTTTTAAGATATTAAAATTTAAATTAAAACTCAAAAAATCTTATTATAATCAATTAAGTAAGGAAATTGTTTCCTTTTATATTATCAATTAAAAAATATTAACTTCTTATGTATTAAACCTTAAATAAAATATCAATTTTGAATTAAATATTTTTTACCGTGCAAAATTTAGACTAAAGAGTTATACATTCAATTGTTTTGCATATTATTTCCTAATGAAAGTCATATGTATTGTGTTTGATTCTAATGATTTTCATTGTAGGAATTTTTTGTTGTTGAAAAATATTAAGTAGTAGAATTATTTTGTATTTAAATAAATCAAATAAGAAGTTAATGTCTTTTAATTGACAATGTAAAAATAAGCAATTCCCTTAATTAATTGATTCTAATAAGATTTTCCGGTTTTAGTTTAAATTTTAATATCTTAATTTATTATTAATGATTTTTATTATACTTTTAGTTTAGTTTTGAAATTGAAAAAAAAAAACTAACTAGTATAAGAATTAATGCTTTAAAAATCTATATACAAAAGGAGATCCTTTTTCCATAATAAAACAATAAACTAAACCAAAGGAGAAGCTTCATAAATTAAAACGAAAAGTTGGCATTATTTACTAAACAATAAAGATCAGTAAGACAGTTGGGATTCTGTTTTTTTTTCTTGAATAAGACCAAACAGCTTTGCTTTTGTATGAAAAAGATGAGAATATAAAAATAAGGTACCACCAAGTTCTTTATTATATAGGTTGCAGTTCTTGCTCAGCTACTATAGCTTCATCAACAGGTTTGTATGGAATTGATGTTTGTTTCCGTTTCCATATCAACCAAGCTCCATAAGCTGATAATCCGATAATTACAGGGATGATCCCAATCGCGATCACGGTAATGTTGTTATTCGTCCTAGACACGAAAGGAAAATAATTTTCTTTTTGAGACAATGAGTGATAATCGTTTAGCTACGGTTAAGAATGAATGGCGCGTACCATTTTCTTGGAGGCTCGAGTTTGTAATTAACCAGCTGATAGTTTCCGAAGATTTCAGGAAGCTTGATTTGATGATTGGTAAACCGGGATACTATATTCTACAAGAAGCATAATGGAATGTCATGTGAGAGGATAAAAATTGAGCAATGTAAGGCGAAGTCTGTTGTGTAATCGTTACCCTTGCTGTGACATTTGAAAACCAAGTAGAAGGTTCAGGAGGAACAACAACCATTCTGATGAGAGACTCGTTTCCTTTGGAGGTGAGATTCGATAAACTGACCTGTGACAGAGACATTTTCACCCAATATTAGCAAACACAGTGCTTAAGGCTTTACAAGTTATTGTGTGGTTATCAGTTTGGCTCACCTGTGAAGATTTGACATCGAGCTCCTTGGAGAATATCTTGGAGAGCTCTTCAATGCGAGGTTTCAGATAGGACGAATTGACTGTTAGTTGCAAATCAAGGTTTATTTGACCAATTTGAATCTCCCCTGAGGTAATTAGTGCCACACCGTTAAAAACATCAGGAGACACAGAAATAGTTTCTTTTTCAGGATGCAATTTCCAAGACAACAGAGTTAAGATGAAATCTTAGGGTGCTGCGCTAACCTTGGATATCGCTTGATGAATTGCGGGATGGATTTGAACCATTTGAAGGCAAAGTAGCAGGTGGTGGTGCACCATCGATATGAAGCCTATCCGATAACTCCGAACAATTGGTTCTCCAGAATCCAACCTTAGAATTCTCACGATCATACACAACAAGTGTATTGCGAACCACAATTCCTGATAATTTAAGATAATTTGTAACCAATAAATCTGTTGGCAATACAATGAAAACAAATGAAGGTAGCCAGAGAAAGAAAAATAACAGAGTCATGACATCTATTTACCTCCTAAAAGAGTTGTATGATCTTTTCCATTTGGAAAAACACCGAGACAGTATGCGCCATGCACCTTGGAATGCTTTTGTTGAATAAAAAGTAATCACATCAGAAACTTGATATCAGCTGCTGATTTCAGGCTAAACCAACACCAGACACAGAGAGACTATAATGCTAGCTATAGAGATCAAATGTAACTTCATAAGAGGTTTTAGAGCCAAAATTCTTACTCGAAACATGTAATTTTCAGGGGACAACAGCCATGACTGCCCACTCTTAAATATCATCTCGACTGATGGGAATATCTTCGAAAGTTCGGAGACATCATTACTTCAGCATAAACCAATTTAACAGTCAGTTACTTCCCTTGATTGAAAGTTATGATATAGATCACAAGTTTGCAAGAGATAACAAATACCTTGCAGCGACAAGGAAGCAAGTATCTTTAAAATTTGGATCAGGACCATCAATCTGCTTCAATGGGGAAACTTCTCTCATTACCTTCAAAAGAATAAGATAAGATCCTAATGTAAGAAAAGGGACACAGAAACAGGGAACTTAACCAAACATTAACAACTCTCAGAAGAGTTATAAGGGTATAAAACAAAAAAAGTCTTACAGCTTCCTCAAATGCCGCAAATGCTGCGTCTGGAAGATAAGCATATGTTGTACCACTGTCTAAAACGGCGCCATGTTCCCCATCAAAGACTCTAGAATTAAGCGACAATTTCTTCCCAGCAACACGTATCCCCGTCAAATCTATATTGTAATATGGACTGTCGCCATCCCGAAACTAGAGTAAATGTGTGAAATGTATTAAACGTATTTGTTAGGATTATACAAGATCCCATTCACCAATCAGACAAAGCATTCCCCTTGGAAACATACCTACGATCAGGGTCCGAGTCCGTGAATATCATATCAGATGGATAATCAAAACCGCCAAGAATCATCGAACCTCCACCAACATCCATCCCTCCATAACACAAACCAAAAGAGTTGCTTATCAAACCTTTATCCACCAATTGATCCACAAGACTAAGATCCCCTTGACCTAATCCGATAATTCCATCAGCACGTTGACTATAAAGATCACCGGTTTCAACAGTTTCACAACCGAAAACAGCTCGTTGAGGTGTCAGCTGGCTTTCATTGCCAAATGATATAAGATCTTCTCCAAGCACACCTTTACTACTACTATGTTCCGCATACTCTCTCTCGTAAACACATTGTTCCTTATCATCATCACAATTACAGTCCATGTTACACTTCACAGGTTGATAAGTACTAGACAATTCTGGCTGAAATTTCGGGTCCTGATCAATAACCAAAAGAAAGTCTAAAAAATTGAACTTTACACGAGACAAGACACAAGATTTGATATTTTGAATAAGTGAGTATTACCTGGTGTTTGCCACATTGTTCACAATCAGAACAAGGAACATAAGTAACAGTACTTCCAGAATCAACTATAAGAGCAAACATTTGTGGCGGTGTACCAATCCAAAGCCTCGTTGTGTAATACCTACAAATTTTGATAATAGTATAAAGGAGACATCTTTACACGGCCCAGATCGGGAAAATATCTGAAGTTTTTACCCGTTAATAAGAAGATCGTCGTAGAGTCTCATGCGAGAGTGAGGCAGTGATTTTGAGTCGGATTTGTGGAGTTTTCGATGGGGAATTGAGATGGATCTAGAAGAAGAAGAATTTGGTTGAGAGAGGAACAATGGGAACACCAAGGGACGTCGTGATCTAGCGGAGGGAGAATGGTGGAGGTTGTTTTCACCAGCTGTGATTGAATAAGGAAGAGAGAAGAAATAGATTAGGATTGAGAATGTAGCGCCGATTGATGAGATCGACGGCAGTGCCATTTGATCTTCCGGTTGAATTTTCCGATGTGATTTGACCGTACCGTCGGAGAAAATTGGAGGGGAATAAAAATAGCTGAGTGAGGGAAGAGGAGAGAGTCGAACGTAAACTTTAGATCTACGGGAAACAAAGCCGCTTTTGCTTTTGAGACAAAACCCAGAACGACGTAGTTTTGGGTTTTTACTTTTTAACGCGCTTTTCTAATCTTTTTCTTTTAACATCACTGTACAAACGTTTTTTTTTATATACTGCATAAATTTTAAAAATCTTCACAATAAAAAAAAAAAATGTAGAAACAGGCTTTATAGATTTAAAAAGTAAAAAAATGATTTTCTAGAAATTCATTAATTTTCGCAAGACTATAGAAAATTTCTGTAAATTGTATAAATAAGTATGTTAGAAAAATCTGATTTGACCGTGTAATGGTTTATACAGAAATTATTCTAGAATCTAAACTTTGGCTATGTCATGTTACAAGGTCTCACTAATCACGATTACTATATAGCACTATTACTATATGAGGATTTATATAAACATGGAATTATTCTAGAGAATATGTAAGAATATTTCTTGTTATCCTACATTTTGTTGACTAACTCAGTATAGGTCGCATTGTGTGATAATGTCTCACTAATCATGGTTCAATATTTAAATTTAGTTACTAACTTGTTATATATAGATTTTGGTTCTATATCATCAACACCAGTAACAAAAGAGAGACATTTGAGATTTAAGATTATTCCATAGAAATTTTAATTCCTCTGTACATTTTTTTTATAATTTATTTAACCATAAACCCAAAAATGAATGCTTTTGAAAATCCCCAATCGATTCGAGTTCCTAAACCAAAGTCCAAAACCTACTCAACCTTAGGTGTTATTATTCCACAATCCCTAAAACCTCCGACGACGAATCCACCACCACTCGTTCTCTGCATCTCCGCCATGTAACTCCTCACTTCAGCTTTAATCATCTCTTGCACCACCGTCATAAACTCACCTCTACGTCCTTCTCCTCCTCCTCTCTCCTCTACATTAATCTTCATCTGACTCTCAAATCTCGGAAACATCAACGCGTTGTTGTTGTTGTTGATGTTGTTGATGTAGCTCGAACTCGTGTTCTCAGCTCCAGGTAGTGACAAACTCAACGAAGTCGTCGGATCCTCAGAAGACGAAGACATTTCAACCGGTAACGGCGGAGGGGGAACACCGGAGAATCCGCCGGAAATCGGCATTGGTTTAAAAAGCTGAGCAACCGGAGACGACGGAGACGGAATCGTGCTTGAATCACTAACATCGAATCCATTAGGACTCTCAGTATCCACCGGAGCAAAAGCAGAATCAAAGCTAACAGATCTCCTCTTCTTCGGCCGATCCTCCTCCTCATCCGTCTCCGTCACCGTCATCGCCGTCACCGCCGCCACACCTCCGCTGCATTTCCTCTTAAGCGTCGAGTTCCAGTGATTTTTAACGGCGTTATCCGTACGACCGTTGAGAAGACGAGCAATCGTCGCCCATTTGTTACCAAACTTAGCACGAGCCGTTACAATAGTCTCATCCTCCTCCGGCGAGAAAGGACGATGCTCAACCTCCGGGGATAACTGATTACACCACCGTAATCTACACGATTTACCAGATCGACCTGGAATCGATTTGCTAATCGCCGACCAATTCCTCGGACCGTATTTCTCCACCATCCTACGTAGCTGCTCATCTTCTTCTTGACTCCATGGACCTTTAACACGATCCGCCATTGAAACAGATCTTTTTTTGTTTGTTCAGAGAAGAAGAAGAAGGTTGGAGGAAACTGAAGAGAGGAGAAAAAAGGTATTTATAACAGAGAGAGAGATAGAGAGGAGGATAATAACCGGTAACCGGTAGAGACGGTGGAGAAAGTCATGGCCCCAAGGGCACCGCTTCTTCCACGCAAGCGGTTTTGAAAGTTTTGGGATACAGCTGTAGGTGAACACGTGTCGTGATCTCGCTGCGTCTGTTTTTTGTTATATGGAGCGTGTGATACAGTCGAGGGAGAGAAAGCGAAAGAGAAGTGGATACACGCGCGTGAGAAGCGAGTGGGGTAAGTTGGGAAGTTAAAGCGACAAAATCACGGAAACCTACAAGGAAAGGAGCTCTGATATTATTCGCACAATCTGAGGTGAAAAATTAGAAAGCTGTTTTGAATTTTATTTGAAATTAATAAAATATCTGAAACGATAACGGTTAGGTTTGGCCGTTTGGGTAAAGACAGTTTTTTTATGCAGATTTCTGACTTTTTTGACTGGACACGCCAGCCTGTATACTAATTTACCTTTTTCTGAAACTTTTTTCCTTTTATTTATCTTGGAGAATACAAAACGTTTAATTTGAATTTTTTTTTTAACTACATAAGGTTTAAAGTAATGGACCGGGAAATATTGGAGATTAAAATTTGATCACAGTTTTTAGGAAAAAAAAAATGTTTTCTCATATATTAAAAAAAATTATATTTTTGTTAATATACTGTATTATTGTTTAATTGGCTAATACATTTGAATAATAAAAACAGAATTAGAAATTTTGTCAAAAATCTACATGAAAGTATAAAACGACATTTCATCTGACACAAAAAATTAAATCGAAAACGACATATAGTTTGAAACGGAAAAACTTTTAATTAATTTTTTAAAAATATTTGACTGGTTGAACTTAAAACTATATTCGTAACGCTCTAAATTGGTTGTACTTAAAACTATATTTGTAACGCTTCTGACCACTGAAATTATTATTTTGTATACTTTTTTCTATTCGTTACCGTTATATTTTAGTATGTTATTCATTTTTTTTTTATCTATTGTGAGAATACAAAACGTCTAATTTTGAATTGTTTTTGAATCACATATGGTTAAAGTATAATTATTGAGCAGGTACTAATGAAAAATTAAATTTTGATTAGATTTTTTTTGTTAATATTAACTATTTTTAACTTGCTGAATAGTAAGGATCTATTGGAAACGATTATTATTTTTAGTTTTAGTTGTTAAAATATTGACTATATATTTTAGATGTATAGACTTTAACTGATAAAATTTTAAAGTATTGAAAGTGCTTATCAATTAATATGTTTTGAGCGATAAAATTAATATGTTTTATTTTCCTGACTGAAAAAGTTTAGTTTTAAACTGCTGAATGCTACAAATTTAGGAATAGTAGCTAACATGGAAAAACTGTTAATTTTCATCATATAAAATAATGTGTATAGAAATGTAGTTCAGCTTTTTCGTTTTCGGTTTTTTTGAAAGACCATTTGTAATTAGATATGGTACGTTTTTAGTGTCCCAATTCAAAGTCATACACCATTTAGGAAACTACATTTATATGATTAAATACGATTAATATTCTCTGTTTCATAAACTTGTTACAAAGAAACGGCCACACAAGATAAAAAGTAAGTGGTCGGAAAAAAAAAAAAACATTTAATTTTGATGACATGAAGAAAACGACAAAAGAGTGTTAGGCAAACTGGAATGTGAATGAAAATCATACTATTTATTTATAATATATAGTTTTTGATTGGCAAAAATCCAGGCTGTAATCCTCAACAAACAACTAACTGTCGTCCATTAAGCAAACTGCCACGTGTCAGTTTTTTTGGACTGTTTTATTTGAAATTGTGTGTAACTGTCTCTAACGTTAGTAACGCACTTTAAATAATACTCTCAACGTCATTTGCACCTTCTTCCCAACCTTCCTCAAACGGTTTCACAACTATTTTTTTATTTTATCTTTTTTCCGTCTTTTATGTCAAATTAGTAACAAACTAATTTCAAAAACGATTTTTATAATGTCAAATTATAAACGGATTACCGAAATTATTTCAGTTTTTGATGTTGTTGGTTTTCAGTTTACTGACCAAACTCTCTCTTAATGGTTATTTCTTTCCTACTTATACATTCTTATAAAAAAAAAAAAATTATATATATAAAATAGGCGGACGAAACATGGTTTTGGCCAAAAAAATTTAAAGAAGTAATATGCATAAATCATCATATCCTGATAGACATAAAAATATCGTAAATATTTTTGGTCTCACAAAATTCATGGTCAGCCCTTGTTTATATACTCACTTGTTGATAAAAATTAACTATAATGTTTACTTTTTATTATTATGTGGTTTATTCACATTCTATCTAAGATTTTTTTTTTTTTTATATCTTTGGATAGACAATGTTCGATCTATAACTAATTTCTACTACGCGGGTTAATGTGATTTAGTGGAATCGAACTCCGATAAGAAAAACGGAGTCAAATGGACTTAAGCATTTGACTAAAAAGACATTTCCATTCTATCTAAGATTTCTAACATGTCCTATCTAAATAATGGTTTGTTTGGTCTATTTCGAATTGAAATCTGACTACATGATCCACAAAAATATCTTATTTAGGATTTTTTTAATTTGGATTAATTGAATTAAACAATAATACCATGTTAAGTTTTGTAAACTTTTAAATCAAAATAATTAGACATTAATGTATCATAGCTAAGCTATGGATCAAACCTGGCTTTAATACCGCTTCATTGGCTTATAATGTAAACTGATACGAGAATTACTAAATTAGTAAATCGGTTCGTGTCACTTAATACATTATTAAGATCCATTTTACTTCCGATCTAACATTTTATTTGGGTCAATGTATAATTGACACGTACTTTTGCTGTACACTTAGCTAGATTTTGAAAGATGCACGTGAACATTTGGTGAACACATATATCTGAGAGACGGTGCACGATGTGGAATAATTCCAACAATGTGTGTCTTAGAAAAATTGTAATTAGAATATTGGTAATAGGTTGTTGTCAAAAGGAACAAGACGGTGCACGATGTGAATATATAAATAAAACTACATAATCTGCTGTTTGTTGTTACGTTCCATGCTTCGATTGTCGGGTTTGTTCTCCTAATTTTTAATTAATTTTTGTAAGGTTTGCCTAACAAAATCGTTTGATATATCTAAACAACGATAAGCTTTAAATTAACAAAAAGATAATATTAACACACGGTGGTAGGCTAGTCGGTGTAATAGGCGGAAAACAAATATGTGACTGAGTTCATTGTATATATCATTATAGACTTTCGAGTTAATAGACAAACCCCAATTCGCTTAACATTTAGTGGAATTTTATATGAATGAATATTGTTAATCTTGTCCCCAAAAATTCGCATGAACATATATGTTTGATGTTTCCTAAACATATACAAGTAATAGATTTATTAGGATATTATTGTTGTTGCGGTGAGTCATATAGAGTGATAGTTGTTCCATTTAGCCAAGCTCACTTGGTAGCATGGGTTCGATACCACTCTCCTCCAACGAAATTTAATGTGTAATGAAGCTCATGTAAGGGCATGACAGTGTAGCTGCAAAGATTAATATTGATGTAGTAAGAGATTGTATAATCCCTTGCTCCCTCTCTGCGATGTAGGACCAATTCGAATCATATCGTCAATTGTAACTGCATTTTGGATATATTTACTAATCACTTGACCAACAATTTTATCTCTTTAAGAACAACTATGACCAAAACAACAACAAAAACTTAAGTTTGTATGAATGTATAAATTTATTATTTTAGAATGATATATATATATATATATATATATATATATATATTTGTGATTACTAATGTACAAATTTTGTTTTGTTTGAGAGCATACTAATGTACAAGTTAAACATCACTAAATGTCCCATCTTTTTGTTATTTTTCATATAGTCTGTTGATTCTTTTCTTAATATCTAAAACTTTTCGTAGCTAAAAAAATAATCACAAAATTCAGGAGATCAAAAGGCAAATACATAGAAGTACATGTAATGAGTCTAAAGACAAAAGTATCCATTACATTTTTACTTTTGACCGACGACACTATACATACCAATTTTTATTTTTACATACCATTTTTTTTTTTAATGAGATTTAGTGTTCAATTGGTTCTATATTATAATATATCATGTAATATGTTCAATCTATAAACATTTTATATTTACAGAAAACATTTCTGTTTAAATTCTTTAGAGAGGTTGTAGACAAAAAAATACTAAAGAAAAAAGACAAATTTTAAATATGAAGAACATTACATCAAAGAGTCTAAATTTTTAGATATAAAATAAACAAAATAAAATGAAGAAATTGAGTAAGAAATGGAAGTAAAATAAGAAGAAATTTAATTGTTTATTTTAAGAGTATGGTTAGTGGGTGTTGTTTCATACATGTTTCCATTTCTTCTTCTTTTTACTTCCTTTTATTAATTATTACATAATTAAAAAAGTCAAACTTAAATCCATGCAATATCATCTGCGCATAATTATCGTTACATACATTAAAGCTTATAAAAAATTTAAGGCCTTAATGTTTGTTTTTCATGGAAGGAGGCCGTAGGCTAGTGTTTCAAATTTGCTAACGTGGCCACGGCTCTGTATACATTAAACGGCTTCACTTTGAAATTTAGCCGCTTATTCGCCAACTAAAGACTTTTCCGTACTGTCAACAACACGTGTAGGATATTTCATGTGAAACACCCACGTGTATACTACTTACATGCACGTGTGCTTCTAAACCTGTCAATGGTTAAACCGGTCAGAATTCAGTATCAAGAAAACGATTTATACTGAATGGGCCGTATAAATCTTCCTTGGTTAACTTTTGGCCCAAAACGTATATCATCAAATACGTCATCATCTAGTGATGTCATCTAGTTTAAGTTGGTCCAAGTTAAGATTAATCATCATTTTGAGATTCGGAGTGCTATTTTATTTCAAACATTATGGAACCTCATATGATACTTAGTTAATAGTTTGCATGCTTGATTCAAGATTTAGGGTCTAATACGTCGACGAAGATATGACTTCTCGAAATGTTTGAGACTATGAGATTTTTAACTTTAGGACTGTGTTTCTTTAGTCGTCTCTTAGCTGTCTAGTAATGAATATTGGAAAGATCAAATGTTGGATTTTCAGTGGACTCATCATAATCAGAAATGATGATGAAAACTTTGGTTTGTAATGAATGTCATAATTTGATAATTCCAGGTCCCACCAAATTAATAGATTCATAAGTTTAAGATGTTTGATATTCAGGTTGGGTTCATGTGGGTGGACGGAGGTGCGATAGCCCGTACCCAACGATTAAAAAAAAAAAAAAAAAAACTCGAACATTCAAAACTATCCTACCCAAATTTTTCGGACTCCGAATTTGTTTTTGTTTTTATTGGAATTAGTGAGAGTGTTGTAAAAAAACCCGACTTGTTATCTGAACTAATGATCCAAAATTTCAAACTTTTTCTATTAGAATTTGCTAAAGAAAAATCACTCTGAAGCGACAAATAATCTTAATTAGGTCGATCCTGTTAATGATACACTGATTAATAATATGCATATGTTTGCCTTAGGGGAACGATTGACTCTTTAACATTCATGATTTATGTCTTTAGAGTTCATAATTTGTGTTGGGTTTTTTTCTCTTTGTTTCTTGAAGTATTAAATATAAAGTTTCACATAAGATCTCTGAGATGACAGAACCAAAGTTTTATGAGTGGTTTGGTTTTGGTACATTCACTCTAGTTCAACTAAAAGCTTCAATTTTGTTTTCTGTTGAATCTCTTCAATGCTATTTGGTCCTGTGTGATAACAAGACTCTTCATGGAAGGTGTTTATTTAATGTTTTGACATGACATAGCAATGGCAAGAAGTAGATAAAGTGATATGTGTACGTATGTTATGTGTATATCCCAACCTGTTTGCTTTTCACCACAACTGAATAGAACACAAGTACTTGGACCAACCCAAGTGTTGGTCTCTCTGCATTTCCTCTCAAATCAAACCCCCCAAAAATAGGAAGTTAGGAACCAAAATAAATTACAAAATATAAATATAAATATTGGAGGAGGAGCTAACAAACTCTCTAGTAGGCCTGGGCAAAATACCTGGAACCGAATACCCGAACCGAAAAACCCGAACAATATCCGAACCGAACCCGAACCCGATTTTTAAAAATACCCAAATGGGTCCTAACCTCCTACCCGAAAAAAACCCGAACCGAACCCGAACCGAATCCAATACCCGAATGTACCCGAATGTACCCGAATACAAATATACACCTAAAAATATTAGTTATATTTATATTTATAATACCCGAAATACCTAAAATTACAATCATAAATCCGAATATATTAGGTGTTTTAGATATTTTTGGTTATATTTGGGTACAGAGTAACCAATGTATTTTCGAGAAATCGGGTATTTCGGTTAGATTTGGGTATATATGAGTTAAAAACCCGAACCCGACCCGAACCCGAAAATATTTCGGGTATTTTTGGTTATTTTCGGGTATTTTGCTTTTTTTTTATTAAAACACCCGAACCCGAACCGAACCCGAACCGAATTTTTAGAATACCCGAATGGGTCTTGACCCCCTACCCGAATAGACCCGATACCCGAAAAAAAGAACCGAACCCGAACGGGTACCCGAATGCCCAGGCCTACTCTCTAGTTGTCCAACACTATTGGTCATCCAACTAACTCAATAGTTGTCTCTTCAATTCAAAGGACATAGTTCCACATACTTGTACTAAGTACTAAACAATAATGTATGTGATGTTTAAAACATCATGTTTTAGACCAATACCAACAGTGTAAATGGTAATGTTGGTGAATAATCTTTGACTGTTTAACTTTCTATTAGCAAAATGCAGAGATTTTGAGATGAAATTAGACCATCATCAAACCATGACACAGGTAGATCATAAAGGAAACTTTTAATGTAAACGAAAGAACTTTGTTTTTCGATTATCAAATAACGAAAAGAACACCATTTGCAACCGTCCATAAACACAAGAACCGAGTAACAACACATAAATGTTTCAACCGTACCACATAGCCGATAATATGTAAAACATGGAAACAGATTTTAAGTAACTAAATCGAGACATTATTAGCGAGGACTACTACTAAGCACATCGAGAAACATTCGGTTTATTGAAGATAACCTCATCTGCTGCTCTTGCACTCTTCTCCTCTTTAGCAAAGGCTCTGAAGATGGTGAAGACGACACTGAAGCAGAAGCAGACACAACCCAGGACTCATTCGAGCTATCAGAACTGAATGACGCATCAAACACCCCGATCGGACTAGCGGGTTGTTGCATCCAATTCATCATCCTTTTATTGCTTGGACTGTGGTCTAACACTAACTCATAGCATTTATTTACTTTCTCCTGTTTAAGTAAAATGATAATCGAATCAGTTCTTGATCCTTATTCCTTACACTTACTACATTGGCATTTATTGATACCGAAACCACATACCGAATCAACTTTGAGTAGAGTCATGAGCTGAGATTGGTAATCAGCTTCGTCACACATCTTGAAATCTCTAATGACAGAGACCATTATTGCAGTGGCTAACACAGAAGGACTAAACCTCAGAAACCTCGAATCTGAGAAAACCAAGAACAAGAATTTAGCATCCAAGATTGAAATCAAGTAAGCCTCAAAGAGATGTAAATCTAATGATAAACATTACCAGGAACAATGGAGAGCAACAACGATTCACATCTACTCAAGAACTCCAATTGCTGATGAGATTTAAAGCTGTATCGTCGAATAATGTGATCGAAAAACGAGATTGCAGTCACAGGATGCATCTTCCACTCAAGAGTAGACAAAACAAGAAGCTCCATTCTCTGTATAGTCTTAGCCTCAAAGACATATCTTGCTTCTTCCACCTTCAAAATAAAGTCTCAAAATCGGCAATTTCACAAAAAGATAAAAATTGAATCTGAGAAAGTGAGAAACTTTACTTGAAAATCTAAGAGTAAAGGAACTCGGATCTCTTCAACCTTAGCAGCTAAAGACAGACAAGCCAAAGCAGTAAGCTGAGACATCCATGGCTTATCTGTCTGAAACTTCCTGCTTGTAATAAACCTATCGAAGTAATTAACAGCTAAAAGAGCCGTCAATGAATTAAACCCATAATGAGATTTCACTTTGAAAATCCAATCAAGAGCCTTTTCACGACACAGAACCAGAAACTCATCATCTAAGATTTCGTCATAAAGACACGGTTCTTGTTTCGAAATCAAAGTTAATAACTCATCATCATCCCAAAACATATCATGATCAGACAAACCCAGATGTAAAAACGGAAACTTTTTGACACTCTCGTCGCACAAATCTGCTTCTTGTTCCTCAAACTCACTCTCTTCCTCACAGAAAAGACCATCAAGAACACAAAACGGTGCGTTTTGACTCTCTTCTTCTTCTTCTAAAGCCATGATCTTTCTCTTCCGAGAAGAAGGAGATTGTTAATTCCTTTGTTCATTCTGCCATTAGAGACTCTCTGGATTCTGCTTCTGTGTGTGAGAGAGAGAGATAGAAGAAGTGAAGACAAATGCCAAAGAAAGTGAAGGGTTTTATTTCACGCTTGTCCTCTTTTTTTTTTCTTTTTATTAAAAGATTTTGTTTTTATTTTATTATTTTATTTTCTCTCTCTCCATTTTTTTTTGTCTTTTATTATTCGGATGTTTGGCGCGCGAGAAAATTAATGAAACCGTACTTCTTCTTTGTTTTATGCACAGAAATGGAAAAATCTTTCTTTTTTATTTAATTTTCTAACTCCATAATTAATAAACTAACAGTATAAATTGAAATCATAACGATGAATTAATTGCGTTAAAATTAAAAAACTAATTAAAATCGTTGGTTTTTCAAAAAATACGTATTATTACGAAAAAGCTTATACTCACGCGCTAATCACGTGTGTAGTTACACGCTTTTGATCCCTGTTCGTTGGATACGACTAAAGATGCTCTCTGTTAGAGCGTGTGGTTCACGAGCTTATGAGGTGGTGGTGGGAAGTTTCAGTGGTGGATAAATGCGTTGACCATTAATTATATTTGTCACCTTTCGGTTTTGAGCATCGATGATTACAAGTAAAAAGAGTTTTTTTTTTTTTTCGTCATTAGTTCTTTGATTTTGGTATTAAAAACATAGTATAATTTTACTAAAACTTTGAATTATCGTAATGTGTAAAGTCAGTGTTTTTGTATTTAGTGTATAGAGATTTTTTAATTATTTTTGGGTAATTATTGTGTGTTACATCGAGTATAAAATGTTGGAAAAATCAAAATACAAAATTTATGAGTTCCATCAATTTTATTTTATTTTTCACTTTTTTTTGGTGAATTAATTTATGTTATACGGAAAGGAAGATTCAAATTTGATTTAATCATATAAAATCATTCGTGGGGTCACATATGTCAGAGAAAAGTCCACGTGGACGAATGGGAAGCTTTATATGGTCAACGAGCTGACATAAACCATTAGAAAAAGCAAAACATAGTTAATTAAAAGAAAAAGGACCTCGTTCTGTTAAAACGCTTGCGCTTTATTATTAAATTAGTTTAATTAATTTTCTTTATGTATCCTGTATAAAGTTAATATTTAAATATAATAGCTTGATCTTGATGAGCATTTCAATTTTAATTCTCACTGCTTTATATGCTAAAAACTAAAGACTGAGGACACAGAAAAGCCGATTAAAATGTAAATGTATTCGTTGTACACGTAAAAAAAGTTGTACCAAACTTTAGCATTCAAGATACATACATGCAACTTATACATAAATAATATGATATAGTTGTGATGGAACATACATTATAGTTAGTACTACAAAACAAGGGAATTAAAAAAAAAAGGGGTAAAATAAAGTAAAATTCGGTTTAAAATTTAATGCTGAATAGTGAACTACTGAAAGATGTATTTTATAATGTTTTAGTCGGTATATTTACATGTATAATTTTCTTATAATAGTAAAAGTGTTTATAAGCAGAGTGAAGTGAATGATCCTGTTGTCACGTTTACTGCGTTCCTATCGACCTAGACGCGGTTAACAAAGCAACAATTGTTATATTTTTATAACACATATATATATATTGATGATCTTTATCGATTGTGAAAGAAAGCAATGTGTGGTAAAAAAATGAAAAAGCAAAAGACAAATAAATAAGGGAATGGGGAAAAGTAAATCACGAGAGGAAGCTCAGGCCATTGGTAACAAGCGGGAGAGTC
Source organism: Arabidopsis lyrata subsp. lyrata (assembly GCF_000004255.2). Lineage (NCBI taxonomy): Eukaryota > Viridiplantae > Streptophyta > Magnoliopsida > Brassicales > Brassicaceae > Arabidopsis > Arabidopsis lyrata. Next base: position 14,942,135 of record NW_003302551.1, read on the forward strand.
TGAGATTTGTACAAAGTTTAACAGCGACTTCTCATTTCCACATTTCATATCTTTTCAAAAGAAAAAAGAAAAACAAAGAAATTCCTAATATCATCGCTTTAAAATGTTGTCTCTTCATAGTCTTTATAAAAAAAATATTCCATTTGTTCTATTATGTTTTTTTTTTTTTTTTTTTTGTGTATTGGCCGAATACTTCTACGATATGTAATTGTTTTACCAATGGGTCACACAAGTTTATAACTCTTTGATTGACGATTTTCATATTGAAACATTTGAACGATACAAATTTTCAGTTTTTTACTAATAATACGATAAGTATTGATTTCGATCCATAAGTTGATGAAAGTATATAATTCTTATGAAAATAATTGTACTAGTTATATTCTCTTGTATAATTATTGGAGCAACCGAAATTTACTAATTAAGAGCAATATAAATATAATGATATTTATTAACAATTTTTTGAATCTTTCTTGATTTTTTATGTCATCGGTTAGTCATTTTGATCGTTGATCTTACTTTAGAATTTAGATATATTTTATCGATCTTTCAATAATAAGATAAATTTTATAAAAAAGATTACATATATTAAAAAAGGTATATACATATTAAATAACGCTTTTTTTTTTTTTGGTGAGAACATATTAAATAACGCTTTATCTTTAAAACTTTAGCTCTAAATTTGGAACAAGTTTTCTTATTAAAAGAAATTATTAAATTATAAATAATGAAAAATAAAGGTTGCAATCTAGAGGAGACAAGAGTTATTTATAATAATGGTCCAAGAATCCGGACGGTAACCTTTTATTTAATGGTCAAGAAGCTAGAAGATAAGAAGTGTAAGAGGGTATTTTTGTTTAATAAAATAAAAACCAAAATGAAATTGATTAGATTAATAAGAGGATGTGTGTGTAAGTGTTGTGTTATGTTGATTAGATCGAAGAAGGTTTTTGGGTCATAATTAATAATGGCGTCTTGTCTGCCAGAGACCAACGCCGTACGCTAACTTTCGATCTCCTACTCTAACCTCTTGTTTCTTTAATTCTGCCACTAATACTATAAGATATGTGCACACATAATATTTCATTTATAATAAACTTATTTGATGTTAGGTGTCACCCATTTGCTGTTAAATGTATTGCATAGCTTTGCTCCTATTCCCCTTATAGTGTTTTGTGCATTTTCTTTTTTAATACTTAAGATCCCATGCGTTTTTGGTCTTCTTGTCCATAACATGTAAGACTAAATGGAGTGACACCTAACACAGTTCATACAGTGTTAACTAGTTCATATTGGGTCAAAGAACATAACATGCTAACTTAGTCTTGTTCATACCATCTTACTCCATATAAGTTTATATATAGTTGAAAATTCATACTCGTGTAAAATTAAAGTAAATTAAATGCACTCATTTTTTTCATTTTTTTTTTCAATTTGTTTTGTGCATGTCAACATAATATTTTTTCATGAAATTGTGTTAGCATATCGTTTACTAATCTTAATATATGGTTTAGAAACCGATTTAGATCGGTTTAATATGATGTCAAAAAGAAGAAGATCAGTTTATCATAAATGGGAAAGTTGATTGTCTAGTTTATTTGGTGTAGTTGAATGTATATATAAGCCAATGTTACTTTTTTCTTCGTTAACAAGAAGAAAGATAATCTCATAACCTCTCATTTGATTGTGTTACTTCTATTATTAATTGCTTGAGAATTAGGATATATGCGCTAAGAAAATAAAATTATAAGATACTTAATAATGAAGGGTATTTTTAACAACTGGTTACACAAACTTAAAAAAAAAAATTGCTAAAAATAACAGATAATTTGTGTAACCATTTCACAATTGGAATATTAAATATCAATCATGTCAATTGTGTTAGCAAACTGCTTACCACTCACATGATATTCACAATTTCTTTACATACAATACAATACTATAAAGTAATGTTTATACATTCCAAAATGTGTAAGATAATATTTTTTGCATTTTACATTCAAACACAACAGATAATTTGCATTATCTAATTAATTTTGCATTTACCTGTAAGGATAACAAAGAATAAAACAAATTTGCATTTCGTAATTTTGTTTCATTAAAATATATATTTTTGCTCAAATATATAGTGGCGAGTATTTTTCAGTCTCTATGATGAATTCATATTTCTAGAAAAATGGTTTAGTGATGTTGGTTCAATTTGGATACTAGTAAGCAACTAAGCATGATGAAAAAATGTTAGGTAAGAGGTAACATTATACCATTGCTCCAATTCAAATAAATTTGTTAGATATATTCATGATTTTCCATCATTTTGGTACGTTCTCATTATTACACAATCTAACATCATTACCACCAACCTAATTACTGGCACAAGTTCATAATAATGCATATAGTATTAAGATAAATATACACAAATGACCATGTGTGTCAGAATTCTCTTGAATCTCACCGTATTTTTTGAGTCAACCCTAAAACGTTGGCCGTTTATAGCACTCGTCACTGTTCTTGCTATAATTTTCGGTTGGAAAAAAAGAGACAAGCAAAAAAAAAAACTTATCAATATAAGTATTATTTTTGTAATGATTTTAATTTGTTAAGGAAATATTGTAGTTCTATAGTCATTTAACAGGAAGATATGCAAAAATAAGAATACCATAACACATCGTAGAAAATTGAAACATGTGTTTTTTCTTACTTTACCACAAATTAAACATTTAATTACCTTTTTTCCAGAAAATAGAATTAAATGGTAAAAGTGAAAAACAGGCTGGTGATGGGGCCATGGCTTTATTTTTAAATTTATATTCTATACAAAATTATGTACTCCATAAAAAAATAAAAAATCTATCAAATTGTAACTCCACGACAGAGGCACAGCTGAAGCCTGAAGCATGGGTGAACTTCTAAAGCAACCAAAAATTAAATTCAAATTGAAATAATTGTTACATACAGCTGCCTACCATCTGATTTCTCTAAATAGTACTAACATTTTACAATAACTCGAAAATAGAGGTTTGTTCAAAATATATATATAGAGAAACAAAATTTATTTTATGTTTTTTTTTTTTTTTTGTAAACGACAAAATTTATTTTATGTTATTTCCCAATTTTTAATGGTCAATGTTCATAGGTGGATATGAATGTGTAGTCTTCTTATGTTCTTAACTATTCCTCTTGGAATTATCTTTTAGGATATGGTCAGAATGTGCAATTTCATTTTGGAGTATCATTGTGGAATGAATATTAAACTTTAATGTCACAATTCAAATTCATATACACAATAAAGGAATCAGAAACTATAAACAAGAAGAAAAAACGAGAAGCCCTTACATATAAGGAACAAAACTTTCTGATTAAAATCTTCCAAAAACCAAGTCTAAAATTTGCACCTCTTGTCAAAGACTTTAGCAGAGAAGTCTTGCCAAAAAAAAAAAGAAAAACATAACGTTCATATATAAACATTTGATTTGATCTCCACTAAAATTGTAGATCTCTCTTTCTTTCTTCTAGATTCGTATATCATTTTATCATTTTTTGTCGTTGAAATGTATATTATGTGAGATCTCGTTATTTAAAAAAAATCATTTTATTGTATTGTATCAACTATGCTTTTTAATAGTATTAGTTTTACTTTGGATGGCTCAAGAATCTAAGCGAGATGTGGAGAGATGGATTCAACTTTCAAGTTCAACCTATAGTGTAGTGTATTCCAGCAAAACCCACCCAACTTCCCAAAAGTTTTCACAAATGTTCTTACCACAAATACTACTCCATATTCTTCTCTTTGCTTCTCCATTTTATGAAATTTACTTTATATTTATCCCATAATAAATTATTCATGTGTTGCTCTTAGTGTTTTCAATACTGTAGTACTTGCATCCGAAACCGAAACTATTGGAAGTTTGTAACTAGAGCCTTAGAACTTACAAGAAGCAAATAAACAATGGTTTTGTCGATTACAAATTAATATTGTTAGTGGGCTTTTTTGACCCATTGCGATCAACGACGACCAAATTTAGACGTTATGTGTTTTCGTGTTGCAACGACCATCAATTAGTTGCAACGAGTAAGAAAAAAAAAAACATATCGCTGATTGTTGTCGTTGGTCGCATCGCATTTGGACATAGACTACCAAACGACCATGCCTATATATGTTGAAGGTCAAAGTCAAGGAAAGCAACAAATTAGATAATGAATTGGTGGAATCAAGCCCATTGGGCCAAACGTGTGAGAAAAATAGTCGCCTCGAAGGATAGTTGTTGACTACTCGAAGAAAATAACTTGAAAAAAAAAGAAAAATATTAAAAACGAAAGGTACTGAGAAAAAAAAAAAAAAAAAACTCACGAGTCGTGGTGAGTCGTGACTCAACCCAACCTTACCCTTATACTCAACCACACAAAAATGGGCCAAGCTCCGTCGTCTCCGGCGGATTCAAGCGTACGCGATACTTCTTTATGGCTCTGGTCACCGGAATTTCTCGATTGCGAATCGATTGGTTTCGAAGACGGAGGTTACGATTTCACGGCAAATCTACCAGACGATTGCCTCGCTCATGTCTTTCAATTTCTCAGCGCCGGAGATCGGAAACGATGCTCTCTCGTATGTAACGGTGGTTACTCGTCGACGGTCAGAATCGTCACCGTTTATCACTTGACGCTAAAGCTGAGATTCTCCCTTTCTTGCCTTGTATATTCAATCGGTTCGATTCCGTAACAAAGCTCGCTCTTCGTTGTGATCGGAGATCTTTTAGCTTGAGCGATGAAGCTTTATTCATGATCTCGATTCGTTGCTCGAATCTGATTCGAGTCAAGCTTCGTGGTTGTCGCGAGATTACGGATCTAGGAATGGAATCGTTCGCTAGAAACTGTAGGAACTTGAGGAAATTATCGTGTGGCTCTTGTAATTTCGGTGCAAAGGGATTAAACGCGATGCTTGAGCATTGCAAGGTTCTTGAGGAGTTATCTGTGAAGAGAATCAGAGGAATTGATGAATTGGCTGAGCCAATTAAGCTGAGTTCGTCTTCTTCACTTAGAACGATTTGTTTGAAGGAGCTTGTTAATGGTCAGGTATTTGAATCTTTGGTTGCTACAAGAACTTTGAAAAAACTTAGAATCATTCGGTGTTTAGGTGATTGGGATAGAGTTCTTGAAATGAATGGAGATGGGAATAGTTCTTTGACTGAGATTCATCTGGAGAGGCTTCAAGTGAGTGATGTTGGACTCTCTGGTATATCTAAATGTTCAAATTTAGAGACTTTGCATATAGTGAAAACCCCTGAATGCTCGGATTTAGGTTTAGCTTGTGTTGTAGAGAGATGTAAGTTACTGAGAAAGCTTCACATTGATGGTTTGAGGATTAAGAGGATCGGTGATGAAGGTTTGATATCTGTAGCTAAACACTGCTTGAATTTGCAAGAGCTTGTACTTATCGGTGTTGATGCGACGTATATGAGTTTGTCTGCTATTGCTTCAAATTGTAAGAAGCTTGAACGGTTAGCTCTTTGTGGGAGTGGTACGATTGGGGACACGGAGATTGGTTGTATCGCTGAGAAATGTGTGGCGCTGAGGAAATTCTGTATCAAGGGATGTCTGATTTCTGATGTCGGGATCAAGGCGTTGGCTTTAGGCTGTCCTAAGCTGGTGAAACTGAAAGTGAAGAAATGTAGATTGGTTACAGGTGAAGTTAGGGAATGGCTGGGTGAACGGAGGATGACGTTGGTGGTGAGTATGGATGATGATGAAACCAGTGGTGTGGGTATTGTGGATGGTGGTGATCAGAGAGTTCTTGAGACGGTAGCTGAGGAGGATCCGCTGCCGGTGACTGATGGTGATGGTGGTGCGGGGGTTGCAGGTGGTGGGAGAATAGGGTTAGCTATCTTAAAGACAAAGTTAGGGTTACTTGCAGGAAGGAACTTGGTTGCTTGTACGTTTAGGAGATGGTCTCAAAGTGAAGCTACTAGTTCCATTTGATTGAAAACAAAGGGTCTTTGTGCATTCAGAACAAAAACCTACTTCTGTATATTATTTCTTCTTTCTTATGTTGATAATCTTCACAATTCATTTTCAAATTTTCAAGCCTTAAGGTTATTATTGCTATTTTTTTTTCACTTGGTACTTACGTAAGTCCTCCCTCTGATTCAGAATATATAGGATGTTTTAGAGTTTTTATTTTGTTTCAAAATATATGATGTTTTGCAATTTTCTATGCAGTTTTAAATATATTTGATATTTTATTACTGTTTGTATTCTGCAGTCTTTTCTCTAATTGGTTGAATTTTTAAAACCAAATATTAAATGATAGTTTTAAGAGTGCAAAATAAATTTTCTTAAAATGTGTGATTTCAAACAAAACATCATATATTTTGAAACAGAGGGAGTATAAAATAATTTAAACTCAAAATTATTAGAATGAAATGTGAAAGAATGATCCGTATGTAGAAATCAATTTATCATATTATCATATGGTACATATTGTACTCTAGTTATTTTTCTTATATTATTTTCTTCAAATGATTAATAAAAATAAATAATTAAAATTAAGCTTAAAAAAACCAAGACATTATGTAACCTCAGTTTATCTTAGTTAAGCATAAGGTTCTATGTACTTTAGGATTTTGATTTGGCTTTTTATATTTTGAAGCTGTTTTGACTTTGATCTTCTATCTTTTATGTTTGGTATTTTGTTCGAAAAATCAACAACTTTAGAAAGATTAGCACGTATATTACATGTTAACGCAAAAATATATATATATCATCTCTTAGAACTGTATTTTACGACATAAACTATTACTACTATACTTCTGCATTGAAGAATTTGTTGGAATGTTGGATAATTACGTAAATTTAAGGAACTTGGTGGCTTGCACGTTTAAGAGATGGTCTCAAAGTGAAGCTACTAGTTCCATTTTCGTTGCATCTCTTTTGAACTTCATTATTCAATTTCAAGTCAACTAGTCAAGGAAAGCACACTCTACTCAAAATTTTGAAAAATGTTATTTTTATTTTCTTACAGTACTGCTAATTATGTACATTTTGATATCGTGAAACTAAAAAGCAATATGTAAAAGTAAAACATTAATTTCTCATATTTATTATGCCTAGGTAATACAAAACAAAATGGTTGACCGACCAAAATACAAGTTCATTTTGTTTTTCTAAACCTGTTTTTGTTATTTTTACAAATCACAGCATAATTGACAATTGATGTCAATACTTTTAGAAAACGAGGAATTGATTTATTTATTTATATTTAAAAAATCTAAAAACGATTGATACAAGATTCTCTTAAAACTGGTTATTTTCTTATAAAATGTCACATTACTATCATTTCTATATATAATAGAATAAAACATATATGATTTGTTAGTGCTGCATCATCATTATTTTTAGAAAAGAAATAGTATATGATCTACTATATTTATCTCTTCTTTTTTTTTGTTATTTATTAACAAAGCGTGCTGTTTCCCAATTTTGCATTGAAAATCAAAATTCACACATTTACATCACATCAGTGAAGTCAACAATGACAATTGGTCGAGTATTAAAACAGTTTCGAAACAACTAACTCTCTATATATATATATCAACATCACCACTTGAAGTTTCTATAGAAATTAAAAACACAAACAAATTGGTATACTTTCTCAAGAGAAAGCGAACTAAACAGGTACGTACGTAATTAGTTATTTTTAAAATTGTAACAAATGTATTTCTCTAATCTTAATTTCTCTGCATAAAATTGTGATGAAGCGGAAGCTTTTAGGGATAGAACTATATCCATTGATTCTGAGAATACCCGGAAACTAGGGTTTGACAGTCTTCCTCTCAAGACTTTTGCAAAAGCTCTTAGGGTTGTAAATACTCTTCACAGTAGTTTATAAAAACCTATTTAAATCTTTCGATTAATCAATTCATCAATAACTTCTCTATAATACAATAAGCCTAAGTGGCTATTTATAATAAAACCCAAAACCCTAGATAAACGCTAAAATAATCTAATAATTATCTAAACTAATTAAAATACAAATAATAAATAAATAGAAGATATTTGGAATTATCCAAATATCACGCTGCATCAAATTGATACGGAAGATAATATATCTATATTCTTAAAAATTTCGCATTTTGTATATAATGAGGATATGTACGTAAAAAGTTTGATTTGAATCGTATAGTTTTGAACTTCACTCTGTCTCATCTTCCTCTTAAAAGGCCCCGGCGCTGGAAAAATTGATTGGTCCTTAATTATGGAGAACTATAAAACAACTTTGCAAGTAAGTGAAGATAACACAATGTGATTGTAATGACTAATGAGTTATGGTTTTTTAATTCTCTGCTTTTTATGCTAAGGCTATGCAACGCCAAGCCAATCGTCTGATGATTGAAAAGTTCAAGCAAGAATCTCATGACAAAGACACTCCTGAGCAGGTGTGTTGGAAATCAATTTTAAAAAACATGTTTTTATGAATGTTTGTATAAGTTTACAATAATAATATGTTTGAAAATGTTGTTGGTTGTACAGAGGCTAATTCGATTGACCGTTGAGCATCCGCAATACCGTGTCGACTTTTCGTTTCACTCACACTCCAAGGTTTGTTTCCTCTCCTAAACAAAGGTCTTTTGCTGTTTAATATATCCAAGTTAATTTTGTGTATTTTATGCGGTTCTTTAAGACTTCTTTAATTTCTAAGCAGGATTGGTTTGTATCCGATGTTGGAACGAAAATGTCGAATGTGATGATTTCAAACCAAATGGTAGCTCTTGACTGTGAAATGGTTCTTTGTGAAGATGGAACCGAGGGTGTGGTTAGAGTTGGCGCTGTTGACCGCAATTTAAAGGTATAGCTTAGAGTTATTTTGAGAGTTTTGAATCTTTATTTCTTATTGAGGTCTTGGCAATATATCCTTAACTCGGGTGATGAAATGCATGTTTATGGCTTTAGGTGATCCTTGATGAATTTGTGAAACCGCACAAACCTGTTGTTGACTATAGGACAACTATTACAGGAGTTACTGCTGAAGATGTCATCAAAGCTACTCTCTCTTTGGTTGATATACAGGTAATAAATATACCATGTTGTCTCTTTTTTTTTTTTTTTTTCCTAGAGACAACACATACAAGTTTTGTTGACTGTGTTGTGTAAAATGTGCAGGAAAAATTGCGGCCGTTTCTCTCTTCGGGTACAATTTTGGTAGGTCACAGTTTGAACCATGACTTGGAAGGTAAGTAAAATTTTCCTACTAGTTCTTGTTAATTATTATTATTGGACTTTTGCTAAAATCAGGAGTATCTTGTTACCAGTGTTGAAGATAGATCATCCCATAGTAATTGATACTTCACTTGTATTTAAGTATCCTAATTCAACAAAGCGAAGAAGACCTTCTCTTAATACCCTTTGCATGGTAAGTCTATACTCTGAAGGGATTCACGTAAGAATAACATTCTTAATACTTTCTAACAAATAATTATTTCCCAGTCTGTGTTGGGGTACGAAGTCCAAAAGACCGGTGTTTCTCATCACTGCGTACACGATGCAGTCGCTGCGATGAAACTTGCACTTGCTGTTATAGAGAAAAGAGTTGACACAACAATCACACTAACTAAAGAGGTGACAAAAAATACGAATTTACCTAACTTTTTTTTTGTTTTATCATGAATTACAATTACATTGGTTTTTCTATAGATGGTGGAGGCCGAGAAATCAAGACTCTTTCTACATAGAATCCCTCACTATCTGTCATCTGAAGAGCTGAAAAAAGATCTTTCTCTAAAGTTTTTTCCCAATAAGTTTACAGTTGATGTTAAGGTTGAGAATTCAAACCATAAATATATTTTTCTTTTCTCTAAATCTGAACCTTTTTTTTTTACCTAAGTTTTTTTTTTCTTTTGGCAGCCAGCAAAAACACAAGGAGGTTACTATTGTGCAGTTGTTGTCTTCGGTAGCTCATTAGAAGCAAATCAAGCATTTGAGAACGTTAATGGATACCAAGAAACGGTATTATAGAATCTTTGATTTGTTTTGAAAGGACCCGAATTAAAATCTGTGATTCAGAGTGATGAAATAATAATTTTTTTTTTTTTTTTTTTAATATTTGCTTTTCAGGATTCATCGGGGCTGCCACAGAAACTCATTTCTTGTTCAAGAGCCACTTTTTATGTCCGTAAAATGGCTTAAGATTGGTGATGCAACCTAGGGTTGGTTGAAGGCTTGAAGCTTAATTTTTTTCTTTTTAATATGCTTTTTATGTTGGGAGTTCTGAAGCTGTTTTTAACATTGATTAATAAATCTAAGCTAAGTTTTTTTTCTATCCTTTATTTTTGGTATTTATTTTGAGTTTTCTGATAGATTTATATTAAATCATAGGCAAAATTTATAAACAGGATCACAGTATTAGAAAACAACTCTAATAAATAAATCCATCATTTAAATGAAATTGAAGAGTTGAGGCAGAAACTAAAAGACAAATTCCAGAATCTATGTATAGAAAGAGACTCAATAGCTTTCATAGTCTTCTTCCTCATATCAAAGGCTGGCGTTCCTTATGATTGCATATACAACGCAGCAGCTGCAATGAAACTTGCACTTGCTCTTATAGAGAAAAGAGTTGACACAACAATCTTACTATTTGAAGAGGTTACAAGAAGTTGGATTTACCATACTTGTTTTATCATAAGTTAACAATTATAATTACAACGTGGGCAATTTTTTCATAGATGATGGAGGTTGAGAAATCACAACTTTTTTCCACATGGAATCCTTCCCATTGTGCCATCTGAAGAGCTGCACCAACTTCTTTCTCTAAAGTTTCTTTCGTAAGAATTTACAGTTGATGTTAAGGTTGAGAAATCAAACCATAATATATAAACTTCTGTTTCTTGAAACAACCCCAAAAAAATATAAAAAAAAATCCAATTAATTTTTTTTTTTTTTTAAAGGAGAATTTCACAAAACAAAAATACAAAAGATATAAAAACCCTAAACCCTGTTTCTTCTTCCCCAAACAGTTTGTGCCAAATTCACTCCCAGCTGAAAAAAACAACTCGTTCAGCCGCCATTGTTTCTTCCTATGGAGCTTAAACTAGCCACCGCCGAGAAACAAGTTCGTCTCTTTCTTTCTCTTATTTTCTCCCAGCCAAAGTTCCCATTTTTTGTAAAAGAATAATTCACTGTTTTTGGATTCGTTTCCCATTTTTGTGAAGTCGAATTAGCTTCTCTGTATGACTATATCTAACCATTTCATCGAATTATCCGATTAGGTGCTTGAAGAGTTGGTGAAGCTACTTCAGAGTCGAGATTTGCGTGGCGAAAATGGAAACTGGAAGGAATTTTTACATGTTCACGACAAAAATGCCGAATCACCAAGTGACCCTTCGAGGCGTTCTCATGAAGATTTGGTTCAGTTTCTGACAACTTTTAAGAAGAAAGAAGATTTGCAAGTTAGTGAACTGAAGAAAAAACATAATGTGATTGTAATTTTGGCCACTAAAGTTTTGTTCTTTTTGCTGCTAAGGTTCTGAAATGTCACGCCAATCATCTTCTCCTTGAAAAGCTGAAGCAGGAATCCGAAGATGAAGACACTCCTGAGCGGGTGGGAGATGATTTTGTTATATTTGTTAGGAATATGTTTGAAGTGAGGTTTTAAAATGTTGTTGGTTGGCAGTACAGAGGCTAGTTCGATTGACCATTGAGCATCCGAATTATTCAGTAGACTATTCATTCAAGCCATACTCTGAGGTTTTTGTTTCCTTCTCCTAAACAATGGGATCTTGTTACGTGTTATATGCGGTTCTTTAAGAGTTGTTGAATTGCTTAAGCAGGACTGGTTTGTATCCGATGTTGGAATGAAGATGTCGAAGGTGATGAAATCAACTAACATGGTAGCTGTTGATTGTGAGATGGTTCTTTGTGAAGATGGGACTGAGGGTTTAGTTAGAGTTGGTGTTGTAGACCGTGATTTAAAGGTATAGCTTAGAGGATCTCTATTCTTTAGTTACCGCCTTTTTGCTATGGATCTGGTTTTGTGACTCGGGTGATCAAATGTTAATGGCTTTAGGTGATTCTTTACGAATTTGTGAAACCGGACAAACATATTGTTGACTATAGGACAGACATTACAGGGATTACTGCTGAAGATATCGAAAATGCTACACTCTCTGTGGCAGATATACAGGTACCATGTAGAGTCATTCTATTGGTTTATCTTCCCCGCATTAACGTATAATCGTTATGTTGTTAACTTTGTGAAATGTGCAGGAAACTTTGCAGCCCTTTCTTTCTACGGGTACGATTTTGGTCGGTCACAGTTTGAACAGAGATTTGGAAGGTAAGTAAAAAGTTCCTAGCAGAGTGAGTTGGTATTGATTTTGTCATTTTTATTGGTTTTAGCTACTAATTTATGGGTATTTTCATATTTTGATCCCAGTGTTGAAGATAGATCATCCTAAAGTAATCGATACTGCACTTGTATTCAGGTATTCCAATACACGAAAGCTTAGAAGACCTTCACTTAACAACCTTTGCAAGGTAAGTCTATAATGTGTTTCTATACTCTTGAGGGAATATCACAAAAAGATAACATTTTAAGTACTTTTTTTGTTTGAAATTAATTTTCCAGTCTATTTTGGGTTACGAAGTCCGAAAGACCGGCGTTCCTCATAATTGTGTACACGACGCAGAAGCTGCGATGAAACTTGCACTTGCTGTTGTAGAGAAAAGAGTTGACACAACAATCAAACCATCTAAAGAGGTTTGAAAAAAGAATGGATTTACCAAACTTAATAGTTTTATCATCATAAATTCCAACAATTACAAATGACATCATTTTCCTTAGATGTTGGAGGTTGAGAAAGCAAAACTCTTTCTACATAAAATCCCTAACAATGTGCCATCTGAAGAGCTGGATCAAGTTCTTTCTGGAAAGTTTACACTTGATGTGAAGGTTGAGTAATCAAAACCATGTACTTCTTCTCTAACGCTCCTAACATAAAACCTTTCTCTGACCTTGGTTATTTTTCTTTTGGCAGCAAGCGAAAACACAGGGACGGTACTATTGTGCATTTGTTGTTTTTGGTAGTTCAGAAGACGCAGACCAAGCATTTGAAAACGTGGATGGAATTCAAATGACGGTATTTTAGAATCTCTTCTTTTGGATCTGAAACTATCTTATCAAAAATGATGAAATAAGTTTGTTTTATGTTTTTTTTTTAGGATTCATTAGGCTTGCTACAAAAAGTGGTCATCGTTAAGCTGAGATCGGGATCAAGAGCTAGTATATTTGTCCGTAAAATGGTTCAAGATGAATGATGCAACCTAGGATTAGATTAACTATTTTGTAACGTATCATTATAGTTTAGGAGTTTGCGCTGGTTTGACGTTGATTTTTAAATCCAAGAGAACTCTCTTCTATCCGTGTTTGGTACTTTGATTGAAATCCAATGACTTTTTTTCGGATATTCGAACAAGCAATTGGCAAAACCCTTGTTTGAAAAATCGCTAGGCGCTAGTCGGGCGTTCGGCATGGGCCTAGCGATTAATCGGAAAATCGGATTAAAATCGGGGATTAATCGGGGATTAGTTTTAGGGTTATTTTAATATTTTTAAAACATATTAATCCAATATTATTTTTAAAATTGCAGTAAACACATAAAAATGTATTTTTGAGACAAATATTTATGATTTTTATTAAAATATGAACATAAATTATTGTAAAACATTACAAACTCCCAATTCAAATGATTGAATAACAAAAATAAAAAGTTTTTTTATACTGGCAATCTAAAAATAATCGGGGTATGTAAGATTAGGCGGGAAATAATCGGATTAGGCGGGGAATAATTGGATTAGGCGGAGAGTAATCGGGTGACTGATTTCTTTAAGGGATTAGTCATTAATCGAGGCGGACAGGGTGGGCCTAGCGATTAAGCGGGGAGTAATCGGGTCTAGGCGGGGATTTTTAGAACAGGGGGCAAAACTAGTACTTATTGTCACAGTACTAGAATACAACGCGATAAGGAAATTGAAAAGCTGCAGATGCAGGAATGAGATTATTTCCAACCACAAATGCAATTGGGAAACAATATAAAGTTTCTGTTGTTTTTTTGCAATTGTTACAATTGTTATCTCTTATAATGGGAAGCTATATAGAAACAGAGTCAATACAGAGTCTATTATACTTGTTTGTGTATGATAAGTGTGATAAAACCTGAGTTTCAAGCTCAGTCGCTTTCATAGTCTTCTTCCTCGTCGCCAAAGGAGAATACGGATGCGTCTGCAGCAATAGCTTTGATATCACTAACTGCTAATGAGTCGTTCGGTACTGGATTATAATGACCCGAGGAACTTGTGACACTTCTGTTTGCGGCAGGATCATCTGTCTTTGGTGGCTCATTGATCTGATGAGGCTTACTAGTTATGTGCATTGAGTCTGAGGTTTTCTCGGTAGTTGAATAAGAATCGATGGGTTTCGAGTTTCCTTCCTCTTCCCCATCACTGTCGGAGAATACATCATCGTCTTTCTCATTTGACTTGAGTTTGCTGGAACCAGCACTGGAGCTGCTTTGAGATTGTTGTTGGGTGGAATCAGATTTGGACTTTGTTGGTTGTGAATTGTCGGGTTCTATCATTACGATCTCGACATGAAAACCCGGTGCAGGCAGTTTTCTCTGCAAAAACCATCAAGGAATCAGGTCTAAAGGAAAGCAACCAGGTTTGTTTCTTAGATCATTAAGGCTATGAACATCTCTTTTACCTTTTCAAAGCCATCAAAGTCACTACCTTTCAGCATTGTTCTGTTATCAGTCAGTGTAGTATTTAGCCAACTGCGATCAGAAAACAGTAAAAGTTGGTGAATTTGTCGATTTGGAAGATGTCTGTGAAGGAAGAGAGTTTACCAGTAGAAATCTCCATCACTATCTTGAAAGTGGATTTTGAAGTCGCCGGCTAATTCTGTTAAACCAGCTTCACCAGGTATTGCAAAGACAACAACTCCTTTTTTGGGTGCCTTTATCCAAAAATCTTCAGGCTACAGCCCACAACCACAAGTTTATATGTCAAGACGAGTTGTGGTTATGTAAAAAATAACATCAGACGAGCGAGAGAGAGAGAGAAGAACCAAGGAGAACAATGCCTACCCCCAAATCCTTGGTTTTCTGATGTTTCTTTGTTGAGAAAAGTATATCTGTTCAATAGAAGAAAATGGAGCATTTTTTCAAACGTATGTGAATATACAAAAGACGAGAAGAAACTAGCTCTGTACCAGTGTGGTTGGAGATCGTAATGGCAGGTCTAATCCAGTAAGGGCAGTTGATTAGGCGAAACCCTCTGAGCATGCATCTACATAAACGTTTGTTCTCTGGTTAGGGATATATGATTATCACCACAAATAAACTACCTGATTGGTCAGATATATCTGAAGCATACCTTCGTTCGGGTGGAACTTTCCCGTCAAATTGATTTTGAACACGTTCATAGTACTTGACATATCGCTGAAGGAAACAGGAAAGCTCGTTTTATAGGATGAGGGAGAATAGAACAAGCACATTAAAAAGATTGGTGTGAGCTCAGAACTTACAATCTGACTTGGTAGGACGAGAGCTTTCCCATCAAGACATCTCTTTTGGTTATAGTAATCAATAGCCTCCTCAGCTGTAGGAAAGAACTGCAATGGAGTTACCAGTCAGATCAGTCACAGGAGTCTTACAGAGAAGGAATGCGTGCATCGACCAAGACTTTGCTTCATTTAAGTCTCACCTTGAGATATAGAAGAAGACAGCAAATCATTAATCCGGTTCTTGCCATTCCAGCTTTACAATGAACTACCACTACATTTTGGATATCTTCCTTCAACCATGTGTATGCACTCTGACAAAACGATGGTATCAATTGGATAGGAGGACAATTATGGTCATCAAATGGGAAAGATGCAACCTGAAGAAAAGGAAAACAGACAAGTGATTGTAAGAGGTCTATAAACACTAGCTTTGGAAATAAGGGCACAACAGAAACTGCCTGCAAGATATATGGTCTGAGATATCAATAGCATAGAGTTTGTATATACCTTCCCCTCAAATCTTGAAGCATCGTACAATCTCTCTGAACAAAGATTGTAGACCTTATATTTGTCCTGCATATTGGTAACAAGGTTTAGAGATCAGTAACGAGATGATCAAACATAGCCAAGTAACACTACAAGTCTGGTGATAAAATCCAACTGGTATGAATCATATAAAAGTTGGTGGAATTATCAGAAACTCATATGGTTTAAGAGGCTTCCAGTCTGTGTCAATGGTTACCTTGTGATGAGTTTCAAAAAACTTGATCACCTCTTCCATGTGATTACGATATAGTCCCTGAATATGACATTTGTCAATGAGAAACTCAAGGCTAAGAGAAGAAAAGAACTGGCTGGGGAACTTATATTTCGGACCAGGACAAGCTATCTACCTCAAAAAATCCGAAAAGACCAGAGCTTATGTCACCAGCTGGGAACCCCATTGCGATTATATTCTCAGTTATATATGTCATGTCCAAATCGAATTCCCCCTCCTGAAGATTGGACCAGATGCCAGAGATGTAAGCGATACTGATCTGGGAACTTATACTAGAATCAAGTCGATATATTATACTGGATAACAACTAGTTTTGGGAAAACATTTTGCGCCAGCCCCTAAAGAGGGTAGTGTTACTGCAACAAGCTGTTGTGACTAAAAATGTGCTTCAGTACTCACTATTCATGAATCTAACAAAATCAAGGAAGACAATATGACTATACCTGATATCTTCTTTTGTTCTGTGAGACAATGTGGCGTGCTTTCACCTGCATTGCTTTTACGGCACCACGAGATGAATCAACCACAGCTTTTGTGAGCGACTCAAGAGCACCACCAACTTGTGTGTTTGATGATCTAGAGTCACCAACCTCCTCAGACCCTTTCGTTGGCAAATGCAGACCAAGTTCAGAGGTGAATCTTGTGAAAGCTGACATCCCAGAATCTGTACCGTTTGGATCTTGCTGCTGGAATTTAAAACTTTTGGCCCAAGAAGAAAGACCAGAAGAAGAAAATATAGATGGCGGTGATTCACGTGGGGAGGAACCTGGCGGGCATGGAACTATATCATCCGCTTTACTTAAAGGTTCAGAGCCGGTAGAACTAGCAGGCATTTGAGTATCATCAACCTTTGCAATTGAAGCTTCTGTACTAATGGAGTCTTCATGAGCTTCTCCCGCAGAGCTCACAGGATCTTGTACAACGCCCATAGTATTTTCAGAATTACCAGGAATCACTACATCTTTCTCAGATACTATAGCTGAAGACTGAGATGTAGAGTCAGCAGGATCAGTTTCCATTTTAGCAATCCGACGCTAGCTCAGACAACGATTAGCCTTACTTCACGAGGAAAAAACATCCTAAAAACAAAGGAAATTTCACATTGAGAGTATTAAGTCCAGCTTCTCATTTAATCAAACACTAGCAAGAACACAGAAACGACTCCAAATTCCCACATTATCCATGTTTGTGTGCGCATAAACAAAATCTAGCTAAAGCTTTTGGTTAAATTCGCTTCTAGAATCATCTGAAAGAGCACTGAATACGAAAAATTGCTTCGCGGGATAAGGAATCTAAGACCGTATTAGTGCACATTGCTATAATCCAAAAGGTCAGCAAATTCGGTCGCATCCATTTTCACACATCTCTCTCTTCTCTCAACGCCAAATCAATGGAACTAGATCTCTCAAATTCGACAAGCATTGGCCGAGAAAAACAAACAACGAGAGAGTAGAGATTGATTACCGGAGAATGCAGGACGATTAGCTTCGAGTTTTTTTTTTTTCGTAGCGAAGAAGAGATTCAATGGATGAAGAAGAAGATTGGCGTTGATTCAGAGCAGCAGCGTACGAAATTTCCGATGAACGTGCGGAGAGATTAACGATCAAGTCCCCGTTTTATCATCCCCCGCTCTTGCCGGTCAGAATTTTGTCTTTTGTTTATTGGGCCTATATGGGCCGAAACAATTTGCTTGTTTCATTTTTAATTTTTGTTTTTGGTCTGAAAATTTACATAATTGTCAAATACAAAAATACTTTAATTAAATCAAATCAGTAATCAATCTCCACCGTTGATTAAAGCAGAACTAATGGCAGAGAGATATCAATACAACAATAACAAAGCAAAAATACAATCGAATTTCTAAATTTTACCTAAGCGATTTCTTTCTTAAAAGTTAAAATTAACATCATATATTCCCACAAATATTTACATAAATATTTTAAGTTTATCTACTTTAATAGATATTTTGTTTGTATCTACTTCCCATAGCTAGAAATATTTATTCAGACTTGATAATTTGTTTTCTGCAATGTTAATATCCATAACATTCTTTTTCTCAACTGCTAACGTTTTAGTTATTTTTTCAATGATCGCAAGATATGGATTGAATAATATTTAATCTTGTTTGCCCAAAAAAATAGAATACTATGTAATCATAAACTTTATTTATATATTTAAAAAATTACCTTCATGACAAAAAAGTATACCATGGTATCAAAACCCAAGTTTTACAATATCAATGTTCTTTCTTAGCTTGAATAAAATTTACTACATAGAACACAAAAGCAAAAATCCTTTGTAAATGAAAACAAGCGTATAAGGTTAAGAAGGTGGTTTATAATAAGCATATACAGCGTAAAAACTTTGAGAGAAAGTGAGGACTAGTAGAATAACTGCAGCACAGAAAGAAACAATTGCCCATGGATTATTGAAGTACTTATGTTTCAAAGTAGCCCTCCAAGCATTCCACTTATGATCGTAATAACGGTTAACCTCAATCGATAACCGAGATAGATAGCTATCTTCGGTGTCGAATACAACTTCTTGACATAAACGGTTGAATAAATCTGCGACTTCAGAATCGCTCCCTAGCCAATGTTCGATGATACCACAATAGTGTAAGTAGCTAACATCTTCATGAGAATCTATTAGATTGTCCATGAAGATTATGTAGGATGTTATGTCATTACTGGAATCGATATGGCACTGCTCAAAAGCTATAAGATTCAGGAAAAGAGATTTGGTACCTACAAAAATAAACAAGAAGGGGTTTATTTAGTATAAACGAATTAATAGTTTCGTTAAAAACGTGTATTTGTTTCATTATCTAAACTTTTTGCCAGTCTAAAATCACACACTCTTTTCCATTGCTTAGATCATTCTGAATTAGTCAATATGGAATAAGTAACTGATGACATTTCTTGTATTCTAAAAGTAGCATTTTTATGCAGCATACTACTACATCATTATTCTTAACTAATATATATTCTTTAGCAATCGAAACCTATACAAACAAGAAAACATCAATTTTATACGGGTTTTATCAATTAAAAAGGCGTTAAAAAGAAGAAAATGTGAAAAACGTGAACATACATACCGTCATGGATAAGTAGCCTCGGTATTTCTAGATAACCGTTTTTGAATTGAATATCCCAAAACCGGTCGGTTTTCCTTCTCCTGAATTTAATACCGGCCTCTCTTAGTTCAGTCACACAATGTATCAATTGTTGCCGGCGCTTGTCCGCCACACGCGTGTTTCGAGGAGACCATCTCTTTCTTGTTAACCTAGGCTCCGGTTTAGGACTAGACCGGAGCAAACTTCGACGGAAAACATCTAGACAATGTAATTCTCCCATATCGGCGAATGGGTCAAAGGCTTTATCTCTTGCCAACGAGTTCTCGAGTTTTGACTGGCCAGATTTGGTCAATGGCTCGTCCGTTGGCATTAGTGGATCAAAGAACCGAACCGCTAATTGTGCCACTAAACCGGTTTGGTTCCTTGTACCAAGCTGTAGCTCTAATAATCGGTTTAAAACAAACAAAGGAAGTTGATTTTCTAGCATTACCATGTCACGTTGAATCGAATGCATTGATCCTCTCATCGCAAAAACTGGATCGTTACGTGCATATCTACACAAAAATGATTGAGACCGGTTTAGCAATGATTTGAAAGAACCGGAAATAACCAGCAATTGAAAAAAGGTTACCCGAGTTCTGTGAATCCTTCAACGGCTCCTCTAAAGAGCTCAAGAACAAAACAACCATCAAGAACAAGCATTTCTATAAATTCGTTACTGTTCAAACTTAAGGGACCTTCGTAACAAGCTCTAGCCTTTTCCTCTAGCTCTCTCATGGCGTCTATATACATTTTAATGCCTTGGTTCGTACGTTTCAAGACTCTACTGACCGCACGCCATTTGTGACGGTCCATATACCGGAGACGTTTTTTACCGTGATGGTACGGACCAAGCGAGACGGTCTGAGGGAAATACGATTTGTTGTCGTTTTCTTGAAGGTAATATGGAACTCTGTAGATACAGAGCTTTCCCCAGAGTGTCGTGTCATCGTCTCTATGCGCTTGTTCGAGCTTGTCAGTGATGGAGATCACCCAATCGTCTCGTGAATCTTTTGGACTCTCTTTGATCACATCTATCTTACCGGGCTCAGATCTAGTCTGCTCGAGGTTATGATTGTTTTGGTCTTGATCGGATCTGATTTCGGGTAAACTGGGGAGGTTTTGATCTTGATTAACCGATTCGGATTCTTGGTTTTGGGTTTCGAGTTTTTCGCGGATCTTGAGGGTGAGTAAGTACCAACTCAACATGTCTTTATAGAAGACAGCCACCATTTTTTTGTTGCTTGAAGCTTTTTCAAGAAAATGAGAGAGGAGGAAGAGAGAAGTAAGTATATGTGAATGATTTGAAGATATAATTGGTTACTTATTGTACTTATGGACCCAACTGATCTGTAATGACAACAACCATAATTAGATATTTCTAAACACGCACACATATATTAATAACTTTGAAGAAAAGTAACAACTAAAATTTAAATACGCCCTTTCTTTTAACTACTAAAATACACAAATTAATTGGAATCGTGCGGCTTAAGAAGGAGGTGCTGTTTTCACGGAATTACATAATAGTCAAAACCTTATAATGCAGTTAACTCAACTAGAGAGACAAGCTGAGTTTAAAAAAAAAAATGCATTTTTGTTCTTCAATTTACCGTATACACGACCATTCTATTTAAGGATGCATTCATTGTAACAAGGTTTTTTGGTTGAATAAATTTTACATTCATAAAAAAAAATAACAAAATTTTGATATACCCTTTCTTTTCGGTTTGAGTACGACGAGTCCATAACGCATCAAAGATGGGTAAGAGGTATCATTGCCCAACTATACTAGAAATGCTCGTATGGGGGAATATGAGAGTCGTTGGACAAGATAAGATTATTTGTCTTGTCAAATTTGGGTAATTTCTAACGATAAAAGCACAAAATAAAAAGCTCTTCTTTGGTGTGTTTTTTTTTCTTCTCCCTTTTTCCTTTTTGCTTTATGTGTCAACTTGAAAATCACATTTCATCATGGTTATTGATATTTGGTGGTTTTTGTTTTGGTACATTATGGATTTTTCTTATATCTCATGCACAATTTATTACGAAAAATAGAAAATAAAAAAAATGGTGAGAGCATAACGGAACATGTACACTACACAGCTAGTGAGGAACATGGCACGACCTCACCATTTCTCGTATGGATGATGATTGCTCTAACAAACTTAAAATCTATTGGTTGACGGGACACATTTTATTTGCTTATTTTCATTAGCCAAACTTTTAGGGTGTGGCCAATGGAGACTAATCTATGATGTATAAGAAAATACTTATTCCATGGAAAACCCAATTAAAACACAAAGAGAAATGAGAAAAAAAAAATTCTTAGGTTAGAAATGTGGAAAATATTTCCTCTAGTGATCACTTCCCATTTTTCACTGTTTAGTTCCTCTTGTTTTTCTTTTGTCTTTGATTGCACCCAATCAAACTTTTATATGATTTTATTTAAATTACTGTACATAGTACATTCGACAAAAGTAAAAATTGAGTATCCAGACTCTTTAGTCTTGATACATGAGAGTGTCGAGGAGATTTTTTGTCATCTTGGAAAGTGATTCAAACTTTGGAATATCCATCAATAGACAACGGTCATTAATGTTTTGGAACACAAATGAGAAGCTACCGAGTCACAGCGAAAATTTTGTGCTACCGCAAACAACGTGTCATGATCAGGTTCAAGACATACGAACAATTGTTTAGTTTAGTTTCTGATTTTCTTTTTGCAACACAATAGAAAATAAATTAAAATATAAAACAAAAACGTTCGAAAAATGTTACAAACATTCCAAGTTTAATGACGGAGACTATAGAACAATAATGAAAACTAGGAAGGTGGGTAAAAATAAGGATAAGCAGTGAAAAAACTCTGAAATAACGTGAGAAATAGCAGGACAAGTGCAGCAAAAAAAGAGAAATATGCCCAAGGATTATTGAAGTACTTGTGTTTTAAGATCGCCTTCAGAACATTCCACTTGCGGCTATAATTCCGATCAACTTTATTCGACAGTTGCGATAAATAACTATTTTGGGGGTCGAAAGCCACTTCTTGACATAGCCGGTTGAACAAATCCGCAACTTCATAATCATTTCCTAACCAATGTTCGATGATACCACAATAATGCAAATAACTAACATCTTCTGGAGAATCTATTAGATTATCCATAAAGATTATGTATGATGTTATATCGTTGCTCGAGTCAATATGACACTGTTCGAAAGCTATAAGATTCGAGAAGAGAGATTTGGTACCTGCAAAAAACACGAGAAACCATGGTATATATGTATAAGCTCATCAAGAAGTTAAAGGATTGTATAAAAAGAAGTGTATTTATTTGATATTCTTAATTTTAGCCATTGCTTAAATCATTCTGAAATGGTTAATAAGGAATAATTGATCCTGACAATTCATTTGGCAACTTGTGGAGAAATGTTGGTTTTATGATAAAAAAAATTGGAAGAGAAAAATAGATCATGTTGGAGTGTAAAACATGATTTTAAAATACCATTTATATGGAGGTGGATATCCCTAATTATGATATATAATATATTTATGTTCTTTGTGACTTTGTCTATCCATATAAACGTGAAAAACAAGATTTGAAATGTGAACTCAATTACCGTCATGGATTAGTAGTTTAGGTATCTCGAGATAACCGTTTTCGAACCTAATATCCCAAAACCGGTCGGTTTTCCTCCTTCTGAATTTAATACCAGCTTCTCTTAGTTCGGTCACGCAATGTATCAGTTGTTGTTGGCGCTTATCCGCCACACGAGTTTTCCACGACCATCTCCTTCTTGATAACCTCGGCTCCGGTTTCGAACAAGGCCGAAGTAGATTTCGACGGAAAACATCTAGACAATGCAACTCTCCCTTGTCCTTATCGGCAATCGGGTTAAAGAATTTATCATTTTCCAATGAGTTGTCGGTTTTGGTCAACAGCTCATCGGTAGGCATTAGTGGATCAAAGAACCGTACTGCTAATTGCGCCACTAAACCGGTTTGGTGCCGTTGACCAAGCTGTATCTCTAGTAACCGGTTGAGAACGAACAAAGGAAGTTGATTTTCTAGCATTACCATGTCACGTTGAATCGAATGCATTGATCCTCGCATTGCGAAAACTGGATCGTTACGATCATATCTACATACACACACACAAAAAAAAAGTCAACAGTTTAGCTTAGCGGATCTGAAATTATATACATTATGACCTTATGATTAGGTATATTAGATAACCAGATAAAATAGAAATTTAATCAAATTTACCCGAGTTCCGAGAATCCTTCATCAGCTCCTCTGAAGAGCTCGAGAACGAAACAACCATCAAGAACCAACATTTCACAGAACTTGTTGCTGCTCAAATCTATAGGACCTTCGTAGCAAGCACGAGCCCTGTCTTCAAGCTCTTTCATGGCGTCAATATACATTTCAATGTCGTGTTTGGTACGTGCCATGACCATATTGACTGCACGCCACTTGTGACGGTCCATGGGTAGGAGATGTTTGTTGCCATGGTGAAACGGACCAAGTGAGACGGTCTGAGGGAAATAGGACTTCTTGTTGTTCTCTTGAAGGTATTGTGGAACTCTGTAGATACATAGCTTGTCCCAACTAGTTGTGGCGTCTTCTCTAAGCGCTTGCTCCATCTTGTCTCTGATTGAGATCACCCATTCTCCTCGTGTCTCTTCGGGTTGTTTGTTTCGGTTATGGAGTTTTTGGCGCATCATGAGGGTGAGTAAGTACCATGTCAACATGTCTTTCTGGATCGTAGACGGTTGTAGTCGATTATTCCTTTTTCTTTTGACAGAATACCGCCAAGGAAGAATCGGTCCAAATGGTCGCGCTGGCGGTAGCGGTGGTGGTGGTGGTGGTAGACTTTTGCTTTTCTTTTTGAAGAAGTGCCGCCGAGGAGGAATTGATCTAAACGATGGCGGTGGTGGTGGACGAGGAATTGATCTAAACGATGGTGGTGGTGGTGGAGGAGGCGGTGGTGTAAATGAAAGAATACGTACCATTTTTGTTGGTTAAAGCTTTGAGAAAGAAAAAAATGTTGAAAAACTAAGATGTAACAAAATGATAGATCTGTGCACAGCACACACATTAATAAGTTTGAATATCTAATCATACACCTACATTAACTATAACTTTGTCAAACTTAAGAGCTGTTAAATAACACCTTGACGGGCCACGTTTTGTTTGTTTTGATTTTACAAATCTTAATAAAAAGAACTCTTAAAACACTCGTCCCTCACTAGCTCAATAATGGTGTATTATGAGAGCCTTAAATGAAGAATTTCTCAAGATCATTACAACTTTGAGTCTTGTGTGGTACAGAGATGGTAAATACATTTCAAGGATTGAACTTGAAACTACCAAACTATTATTAAATATGCTTTGTAGTCGCTACAAAAAATATCTGTATTCTGGAAACATTGCCTTGTAAAGCAGTTTTTGTTTTTGTTGATTAATTACAATTAAAGAAAAAATCTATATTCATGCAATGTAAAGTCCTTTAAAAATCGCCAAGAGACGAGAATTTGCAACATATAACATGTTGAATCTTTTTTTTGCAATGGAAAATTCTGTATTGATTTGTGACGGGCTATACAATTTACCATGGTATAGAAAATTACCAGTAAGTTGCAAACTCATTTGTTACCAAAAAATTGTAATGGATATAAAAGAGTTCTAGTAACCCAGTTTGTTAACACACATATCTGTACTGAAAAATCTCTTCCGTAGGTCTAACAAATAAATAGCTTCAAAATAATACAGTGAAGTACAAGAGAAAAAACAAAGTAAGAAATTTACAAAACATTCAAAGTTCATGAGAATCAAGAAGGTGGCTTAAAATAAGGATAACTAGTAAAAAAACTCTGAAATAATGTGAGAAGTAGCAGAATAACTGCTGCAAAGAAAGAGAAATATGCCCAAGGATTACTGAAGTACTTGTGTTTCAAGGTTGCCTTCAGAACATTCCACTTTCGGTTATAAAAACGGTCCACCTTATTTGACAATTCAGATAAATAAGTATTTTCGAGGTCGAAAGCCACTTCTTGACATAGCCGGTTGAAGACATCAGCAACTTCCGAATCATTTCCTAACCAGTGCTCGATGATATCATAGTAGTGCAAATACCTAATATCGTCAGCAGAATCTATTAGATTGTCCATGAAAATTATGTAGGATGTTATATCGTTGGTTGAATCGATATGGCACTGCTCGTAAGCTATAAGATTTGAGAAAAGAGACTTGGTACCTACAAAAAACACAAAGAGAGACCATATAGTGTTTTGGTGAAATAGGCAACAATCGATGTCAGTCTATTTACTTTAGCAACTTGTGGGGAAATTGTTTTTAACAAAACCAATACATGTCGCACAAATTTTTGGTTTTGTACAAAATCGTTTATATGCAGATGTGTATCACATTTTGATTCTTAGGTGGGGGTATTGGATGAAAAACTTTAATAGAATTCAGTTGGATAGAATTAGAGACGTAAGCTACAGATTTTTAAGGAATGATTTAATTCTAACTATTGTAATTTTCAACATTTTAATAGAATTTGCTAGAAATTACAAACCGAAACTTTTAAGAAAATAGAAAGAGAATGTCAAAAATCAATTGTATCTAACCCATCTACCCAATCTATACTATTCATCTTCTTCCTCTATTGGTTGGGTTCATAATCTGGTCATGAACAGAGGAGGAATCATCATCTCTCTTTCGTCACATAATTCTTACACTCCCTGATTCAATCCTCCCAGAGATAATTTTGTCTCCTTCAAGACATAATCGCACCTAGTTTCCGGCCACAGTATCGATGTCAGTCCCGGAGATGCTCCCACCTCCACCGTCAAGATGCTAACTGCACCATTCTCTGGTGAAAGTCTCCATGTCTCCCCCATATATAGACGTCACCGGAGACGTCAAACACTAATTCTATGTCTATAATAATCCACGCTAAATTCAAATGATGAAATCACAAATTCCTAATATGATTCACAAATTCACAAATCACAGATCCGTCATTTTATTTGAAGCCCTATTTATATATTTCTGTCCAATTCTCAACCTAAAAGCTCAGAATTTTTCTTTACATTTTTACACTAGAAATTCTATTAAATTCTCGTCAAATAACTTTTTCATCCAAAACTACATAATATTAAATAACACTTGCATTTGCTAGAATTAAGAAACTAAGAAACTGAATAACATTGGAATTTAAAAGAATTCATGAAATACCTACTTGAATAACACTAGAATTTAACATTCCATTAAATTCTACCAAATTCACTCGTCCATTAGGCAACAATATAAGCGAGGAGTAAAAAATATAATTAGAAGGACACTGATCATAAGAATGAATGTAAAATAAATAAAAACGAAAAACGTGAACTAACCATCATGGATAAGTAGTTCGGTATCTCTAGACAACCGTTTTTGAATTGAATATCCCAAAACCGGTCGGATTTTCTTCTTTTGAATTTTATACCGGCCTCTCTTAGTTCTGTCACGCAATGTAGTAGTTGTTGTTGGCGCTTGTCCGCCACAAGCGGTTTCCTAGACCATCTACTTCGCGATAACCTTGGCTCCGGTTTCAGACTAGGCTGGAGCAGACTTCGACGGAAAACATCCAGACAGTGCAGCTCTTCCTTCTCCTTGTCAGCAATTGGGTTAAAGAATTTATTGTTTTCTTGCGAGTTGTCAATTTTGGTTGATGGCATATAGGTTGGCATCAACGGATTGAAGAACCGAACCGCTAATTGTGCCACTAAACCGGTTTGGTATTGTGTACCGAGTTGTAGCTCTAATAACCGGTTTAAGACAAACAAAGGAAGTTGATTTTCCAGCATTAGCATGTCACGTCGAATCGAATGCATCGATCCTCGCATGGCAAAAACGGGATCGTTTCGATTGTATCTTCACAACAACAAAAGTAGAAGAAAAAAAAAATTAAAGAAACCAAAGTCAACAGTTTAGACAACCGGATCTGAAATCAGACCGGTTTAGCAGAAAATTAAATTATTATGCTTACCCAAGTTTCAAGAATCCTTCATAGGCTCCTCTGAAGAGATCGAGAACAAAACAACCATCAAGAACTAGCATTTGGGTGAACTTGTTACTGCTCAAACCAATACGACCTTTGTAGCAAGAACGAGCCCTCTCTTCGAGCTCTTTCATGGCGTCAATATACAATCCGATGCCTTGCTTGGTACGTTTCATGACCATATTGACCGCACGCCATTTGTGATAGTCCATGGTGGTACGGACCAAGAGAGACGGTTTGAGGGAAGTAGGAGTTATTGTCGTTTTTCTGAAGGGAGAGTGGAACTCTGTAGATACAAAGCTTGTCCCAGCTAGTTGTGGCGTCGTCTCTAAGTACTTGCTCCATCTTGTCTTTGATCCAAATCACCCATTCTTCCCGTGTCTCTTCGGGTTGTTGGTTTTGGGTTTGATTTTTTTTGCGCATTATGAATGTTAGGAAGTACAAGGTCAACATCTGTCGTAGTTGATAGTTTCTTCTTCCTTTCCTTCTTATGATAATATGAGGTAAAGGAAGATTCGGTCCAAATGGTAGCTGGGGCGGCGGGGGTGGTGGTGGCGGCGGAAGTGGTGGAAGAGGCCGCGGTGGTGGTGGTGGAGGTGGTGGTCGTCGTTTACTAAGAATGGCCATTTTTGTTGGTTGAATGTTTTTTAGGAGATTGAGAATGACTTAGGAAAAGTCCAAAAGCAAAGATGTAACAACTGAATTAAAGCTGTGATTGTATTAGAATGTCCCACATTGCTTGAGATTAAGATCTTTGGGTAGTATATAAAGGATGTGGCAATCCTTAACTCTTGAGCTAGCTTTTGGGTTAAGTTAGGCCACATTCCTAATATGGTATCAGAGCCCAAGGTTGGCCCAACAAGCAAATTCCCACAAAAATGGTTTTCCACCTATGTGGCCCATATAAGTGGCATGTCTTGTTGTATTTCCGAGATGTTGGGCTTGGGCTGTTTCCCATTGGACCGTTTCCCACCCACATCTCGAGGAGGCCTATTAGAATGTCCTACATTGCTTGGGATTAAGATCTTTGGGTAGTATATAAAGGATGTGGCAATCCTTAACTCTTGAGCTAGCTTTTGGGCCAAGTTATGCCACATTCCTAATATGGTATCATAGCCCAAGATTGGACCAACAAGCAAATTCCTACACAGATGGTTTTCCACCTATGTGGCCCAAATAAGCGTGATGTCTCGTTGTAGTGCCCAGATATTGTATTAGGGATGTGTCCCATCTTACCGTATCCGCCCCCTCTCTAGAGGAGGATTACTACATTGTTTATTTACTG
>NW_003302551.1:14971030-15109310 GCF_000004255.2 Arabidopsis lyrata subsp. lyrata
CGGGCTTGGGCTGTTACACATTTGGGAAACCATTTGTGTGGGAATTTGCTTGTTGGGCCAACCTTGGGCTCTGATACCATATTAGGAATGTGGCCTAACTTAACCCAAAAGCTAGCTCAAGAGTTAAAGATTGTCACATCCTTTATATACTACCCAAAGATCTTAATCCCAAGCAATGTGGGACTTTCTAATAGATTGGTGGCTTACATTTCTGTACTTGTTTGATCAGTAATGACAACAGCCAATGATTGGCATCTAATCATACTCATACATGTTGGATAATGCTTTGGCGAGCGATGTTTTCTTTGACTTTTCTTCTACATAATAGAAAGACTTTAATAAAAGTCTTTAATGTAATATATATATTTCTTAGAGTGAGATATTTATTTCATATTCAGACTCTTATTAAAAAAATTGGAAATGCTTTGTACTCTTATAGAAATACTATATACTACAACAGATTTTTCATTATTGACATTTGACAATGATTGATATTTGAATTATCCATATGAAAAAATCTATTTTTCTTTCGAGATGTCAATAGAAACAGCAAGTTTATAATTTCATAGCATGATTAACAACCGTACCGGACTATATAACAGTGATTAACATACCTCTATGTATTAATTGTTTGAAAAAGAAACCAAAACAAAAATAGAAATATATATATTGTCATCCTCTATATTTATTGCTTAAACGTTATATTCCCTTAATCCCTTGTACCCCTCAAGATAGGGTCGGGGAATATTCCAATTGAGATGTGTTATCAACCGTGGACATGGGAATTAAACTCGTCACATGGCACGACTTCACCATTCTCGAATGGATGATGGGGTGCTCTTATAGAAAGACTCCAAGAAATAGTGTTCAGACATGCCTTGAAAATCTTATTTTTAAAAACTATTATATTAAGACTTGAATATTCAAAACCTTATGCCTTAACAAAACTAGAATAGCTAAAAATAGTGTTCAGACATGCAAACCCAAAAGACTCCAAGAAAGTCAGTCATCTATAATATTTTATGACTTAAAAAATTGACGAGCCAAAAGATAGTGTTCAGACATGCAAACCCATTTCCAAGCATAGGGAGCCTAATCAGCCTCGACCCTGGTTTGGTAATTCTATAAATACTCTGTGTTTTTCTAACAAAAATTTTTCTTTTAATGGTTGGAACAATATTTACTACTTCTTAATATTCACTACGTCTAGGATATGGACGTCAAACAAATATAGTCCAAAATTAACATTTTAAAAATGTTTTCAATACACTAACTATTCAAAAATCCAAATTCTACAACCTCAATGTTTTATTTTGAATAGACGAAAATATAAAATGTTAAGAAAGCAAGAAAATACAAATCTTTGTAATTTAAATGAAAAATAAAAATAACAATGAAAGTTAAGAAAGTGGCTTATAATAAGCATAGACAGCAAACAAGCTTTGAAAGAATGTAAGAATTAGCAGAACAAGTGCAGCTGAAAAAGAGAAATATGCCCAAGGGTTATTGAAGTACTTTTGTCTTAAGGTAGCCTTCAAAGAGTTCCACTTACGACTATAATAACGGTTAACTTCGCCAGACAATTGAGATAGATAACCATCTTTTGGGTCAAAGATCCCTTCTTTACATAACCGGTTGAACAAATCTGCAACTTCAGAATCACTCCCTAGCCAATGCTCAATGATACCGTCATGGTGCAAGTAGCTAACATCTTGAGAAGAGTTTATTAGATTATCCATGAAGATTATGTAGGATGTTATGTTGTTGCTTGACTGTGTATGGCACTGCTCGAAAGCTATAAGATTTGAGAAAAGAGACTTGGTACCTACAAGAAACATGTGAGACCACGGTGTTTTAGTAAGTTTAAGGAGTTATGGGTTCTATACATAAATTTGGTTAGTGTACAAGAAAATAACATGACACTAGACTTTATGAGTGCAAGATACACCATTTTTCAGGAACTAGTAAGACATCAAATTCTAGCTTGTAACAAATATATTCTTTGTCAAACTGTAAGATCTTAAAGATAATGGATAGGAAAGGAAAATAGTTAAACATTTTGAGGAACTAATAGGAAAGTTGACCGGTTAAGTACTCACCGTCATGGATTAGTAGTTTGGGTATCTTTAGATAACCGTTTTTGAATTCAATATCCCAAAGCTGGCCGGTTTGTTTTCTCATGAACTTAACACCAGCGTCTCTTAGTTCTGTCACGCAATGTATCAGTTGTTGTTGCTTGTCCACCATCCTCATATCCTCATATGGAGTCCCCCGATTCGTTGTCTCACTAGATTGGATGAGACTTCGATGGAACACATCCAAGCAGTGCAACCCGCCATTGTCAGCCAGTTCATCGGATTTTTCCTGCGAGTCCAACGGGCTTTTTGATTTGGTCAGCGCCTCGCTTGTTGGCATTAGTGTTTTGAAGAACTGAACAGCAACATCTGCCACTATACCGGTTTGGTTCGGTGTACCGGGCTGTAGCCCTAATAACCGGTCGAGAATGAACAGAGGAAGTTGGTTTTCCAGCATTATCATGTCACGTTGAATCGAATGCATCAACCCTGTTGATCCTCAAAATCACACAAGTACGTATTCGAAGTCTTAAGGGTGAAAGAAGAATCTCTTATTTAATGACGAGCCGACGATTTCAAAAATAGACGAGCTAAAAACTGAGTATACGAGCCGAGCCGCAAAGTACTCTGACGGTTGTACGAAATTCTCTGTGAAAGCGGTTATTTCGGGATCCCTTTACAAACATTCTTTTTTGCTATTTATAGGATGCATGAGTAGGGTACACTGTGCGTGCGAAATGTCCTTTTTGCCCTTTGATCGGTGGAAAATCGGACTGGGCCTTTCTTGGGCTTTTCTGGGACTAAACTCTTAATGGGCCGGACCCTTAAAATCTGATTTTCGGCCCGTCTCGTCGAGTTGAAGGCCCAAGATGGGATTATGGGCCCGGGCCCATAATCTACCATCAACAGTAGCCCCCCAACCCTAGTGCGTAGCAAACGGCACGGCTAGGGTTGTAATCATTTCGTCGCCCCGGTTTGATTTCTTGCGTACGTCTTCGAGGCGCGTGTGATGAACGCCCTCTTCCGATTCGTCTACTGCTGCTCCCGAGGCCTCGATTATTGGGTCGCTTGCGTGTTGAAGGCGGCGAGGTCGTCTTGAACTCCAAGGACGTGATTGAGAGGCTTGAAGCTGATGCGGAAGAGCTTAAGAACGAGGTCAATGCGTTCGACATTGCCGAGCTGGAGGAAGGCTAGAATGACGTCGGAAATCTCTTCACGGGCTCTCTCGCTGCTGAGGAGTTTGCGCCTTCGGTTGAAGGTGTTGACGATGAAGTTTTTATGTTATTTTTTTTTAAGTTATTTGCCGCGTAGTCGGCTTTTGTAAGACTCTTGCCACTTCTGTTGGCTTTTCCTTTGTTGAATATCTATTTCGTTTGTTATCTTTTTCGTATGCCGTCGAGATCGTTCCGCGCAGGTTATTGAGGACGACCTCAATAACTTGGTCGATAATCGTGTTTGGGTTGGATCCAAGACACTCGGTGGTACGACCTACGAGGTCGTACCGCGCAAGTTATTGGGGACGACCTCAATAACTTGGTTGATAATCGTGTTTGGGTTGGATCCGAGACACTCGGTGGTACGACCTACGAGGTCGTACCGCGCAAGTTATTGGGGACGACCTCAATAACTTGGCCAATAATCGTGTTTGGGTTGGACCCAGAACAATTTTAGGTGCGACCTCCGGGGTCGGCTTATCCTGTTCGAATGATTAAAACGAGCGTGATTGCGAGTTCGGCCTCGGCTTACGTGACCAGTCGTTTTAATCGTGCGAGTATGGAACTCGGCTTTCGTTCGATTAGACACCGGGCCAGGGTGCTAACGTATTTCGTTTCGTTTGTCTTTAAAAAGATAGATTTTATTAATATTTGCAGCTGTGCCTCGTAAACGAGGCTGCCTACGTACCCTCTGATCGGAGGGATCAAGCCGCTCGTAGTTCACATTACATAGTGAGGCGTCGGTAAGGCCGAGCTCTCTTTTTTTTTTTTTTTTTTTTTTTTTTTTTTTTTAATAATAGTATCGCTTCAGATGCATCGAATTCCATGTGCGGGGGACTTCGACGCCGGACATTGTGAGGAGTTCGTAGTCTCCGGGTCGGACGATCTTCGATATCTGATAGGGACCTTCCCAATTCGCGCCTAGCTTCCCGGCGTTGAGTTCGGCCGTGTTTTCGAACACTTTTCTGAGGACGAGGTCTCCTTCGCTAAAATGCCGATTATGGACTTTCTTGTTGTAGTATTTCGCTGCGGCGAGTTGATAATTCTGGATTCGACATAGCGCGGTGTTGCGGTTTTCTTCCAGGTCGTCGAGACTGTGCCTCATCATTTCATCGTTGAGATCATTATTCTGTATCATCATGGAACGTCGGAGGCTCGTACACCCTACTTCGGTCGGGGCCATCGCTTCCATTCTGTAGGCTAATGAAAACGGAGTTTGTTCGGTGGCGCTGCGCGGGATCGTTCTGTATGACCATAGGACGCCGTCGAGTTCGTCTGCCCAGACTCCTTTTTTGGCTTCTAGCCGTTTCTTGAGTCCGGCGAGGATTGTTTTGTTTGTTGCCTCAGCCTGGCCGTTGCCTTGGGGGTAACGCGGTGTTGACTTGTTCAGACGAATTCTCCAGCTAGCGCAGAAATCTTCAAACTGTTGCGAAATAAACTGCGAGCCATTGTCCGTGATTATTTCGTACGGTAGGCCGTGCCGACAGATGATGTATTTCCAAACGAAGTTTTGTACGTCTTTGGCTTTGATCGTTGCATAGGATTCGGCTTCGACCCACTTGGTAAAGTAATCAGTCATGACGAGGATGAAGCGTTTTTGCCGCGAAGCTGGAAGTGGACCAACGACGTCCATGGCCCAACGCATGAAAGGGTATGGCGCGGCGCCAGCTTTCATCAGTTCGGTCGGCTGGTGGATGACGGGGGCACGCCGTTGGCATTGCTCGCACTTGAGCACGTAGTTTTTACAATCCGAGATCATCGTCGGCCAGTAGTAACCGAGCTTTCTGATTTTGAGTGCGAGAGATCGTCCTCCTGAGTGGTTTCCACCTGCTCCCTCGTGTGTTTCTTTCATGACTTCTGCCGCGTCCGCCTTATGGAGGCAGCTGAGCACTGCCCCAGAGGCATTGTACCGAAGTAAGCATTCGCGGTATAGAGCATATTTTGACGATTTGGCGCGTATACGCCGTGCTTCCCATTTGTCTACCGGAACCGTCCCATCTGACAGGAAATCGCGTATTTCAAGGCGCCAATCGTCGGGGTCGCTTATCGGATCTAGTGCGGCGCGGCTGCACACAAGGTTGATGGATTCGATCCCTTCAATGCTGGGGTGGTCGATGCTTTCGACTGGTATGACGCGGCGAAGGTCTGGGTCGGACGTTGAGGCTAGTGCTGCTAGGGCGTCTGCGGAAGCGTTATCTCCCTGTGGTATCTTGGTTAGCTCAAACTCTGTGAATTGTTTGGACAGACGCTGGACGACCTTGAGGTACGCGTCCATTCTATCATTTCTTGCTTCGTAGTCGCCGCTATATTGACTTGCTACGAGCTGTGAATCGATCAAGGCACGGAGTCGTCGGACGTTCATCCCAATTGCGAGTCGGAGTCCAGCGATGAGTGCTTCGTATTCGGCGACGTTGTTTGTCGCCGCGAATCGTAGCCGGAAGGACTGCTCCAACATTTCGCCGGTTGGGGACACGAGCCTGATGCTGACGCCCGATCCATGCGAAGAGGACGAACCGTCTGAATAGAGGGTCCAAGTACCATTCGTCTGATTGGTGTTTAGTGCGGTGTCGTCCGGGTCTATTACTGGTAACTCGACGATGAAGTCGGCGAGGACTTGAGATTTCATGGCTGGTCGAGCCCGGAAGTCGATATCGTATTCACTGAGTTCGACGGCCCACTTGGTCATCCTTCCAGACAGGCTCGGACTGTGTAACGCGGCTTTGATAGGTTGGTTTGTAAGCACCGCCACGGTATGAGACTGGAAGTAGGGACGCAACTTCCTTGCCGACGTAACGACTGCTAACGCAGCTTTTTCCATTGTAGGATAACGGACCTCGGCCTCGATTAGCGATTTACTTACATAGAAGATTGGTCTCTGTTCGCCGCGGTCGTCTCGTACTAATACCCCGCTGACGGCCCAACTTGATACATCTATGTATAAGAATAAAGTTTCACCGTTCTCAGGTTTTGCGAGTACCGGTGGCGTCGTTAGATATGTCTTAAGTTCGGCAAACGCTTTCTCGCTTGCGTCGTCCCAGGTAAACTTGTCTCTTCGCTTTAGGAGGTTGTAGAACGGCAAACATTTGTCCGTCGACCTCGAGATGAATCAATTGAGGGCCGCGATCCGGCCGGTCAACCGTTGTACTTCCTTGGCGTTTCTGGGAGAGGGTAACTCCAGTATAGCGCGAATTTGTTTTGGGTTGGCTTCTATCCCTCTCTTGGTGACGACGTAACCCAGGAACTCACCGGAAGTTACCGCAAACGTACACTTGGCCGGGTTTAACTTCATTTGGTATTTGTTTAGCACGTCGAAGCTTTGTCGGAGGTTCTGAACGTGGTCGTCAGCTTTCAATGACTTAACGAGCATGTCGTCGATGTAGACTTCAACAGTTCGGCCGAGCTGTTCAGCGAACATTTTGTTGACGAGGCGCTGATACGTTGCTCCGGCATTTTTCAGACCGAATGGCATTACCTTGTAGCAGTACGTTCCGCGATCGGTGATGAAGGACGTCTTTTCCTGATCGTCCTTATGCATGAGAATTTGGTTGTATCCAGAGAAAGCGTCCATGAACGATAGGAGCTCGTTCCCTGCTGTGGCTTCGACGAGCCGGTCGATATGCGGTAAAGGGTAGCTTTCTTTTGGACAGGCCTTGTTCAGATCAGTGAAGTCGATGCACACTCGCCACTTACCGTTTTTCTTTTTGACTACGACGGGATTTGCCAACCACTCTGGATATCGGACTTCGATGATGGAGCCGGCGCCTAGTAGCTTTTCGACCTCGTCATTTACTGCTTTGGCTCGTTCCGGACCCAATTTGCGTCTTTTCTGCTTCACAGGTTTGAATGTCGGATCGACGCCTAGCTCGTGGGACGTTATCGATGGGTTGATTCCAGGCATGTCCTCAACGCTCCAAGCGAAGGTTGACGAATTCTCTTTGAGGAGGGCCACAAGGGCCGCTTTGATTTCTGGACTAATTTCAGCTCCGATGCCGACGCACCGCAGTGGATCCGACGCGTCGATATTCACAAGTTCCGTCCGACTTAGTTCCGATTCCTCGTAGGATTTGCCTGGTGCCTTTGCTACAGCGGAGCGGGGCGCGGGCTCCTCTTTCTTTGGTTGCTATAATTTCTTTTCGGCGCGGTTCTTGTGTTCGATCAGGAAACACGTCCGCGCTACTTGCTGATTTCCTTTGAGAGTAAAGATTCCCTGATGAGTAGGAAACTTGACGCACTGGTGGTAGGTGGACGCGACGGCCTGCATTTGATGAAGCCACGGCGTCCCCAAGATTACATTATATATCGTCGGTTTATCGATGACAACGAACTTAACCCAGGCGATCGTTCCGCCAACAAATGTGGGTAGTTTGATGGTGCCGAGAGACATGATGAAATCGCCATCGAACCCAGCCAATGGTCGAGAACGCGGCTTTATACACCGGTCAGCTACGTTCATCGCGGTGAGGGTGTCTTTAAAGATTAGGTCGACTGAGCTGCCTGTATCAATCATGACGCGCGTAACTCGGCTATCGCTGACGATTAGCTCGACAACCAACGGATCGTTGTGGGGGAGATCGACTCCGACGAGGTTGTCTTTCGTGAAAGAAATGGGTTCGATCTCCACGGAAGGTTGGCTCGGCGCTACTGGCCACGTCTCCATCATTTCGGCTTTCTTTCGACACTGCTTGATTGAACGGACCGAATCGTTGCAATTTTGAAGACCGCCCATGATCATATGGATTTGTCGAACGACAGCGGGGGCGTCGGCGACAGCTTTGCCATGGCGTTGTCTTTTGGCCGAATCGTTTGCTTGATCGTCGCCTCCAGCTGCTCCGTCGGCTCGATCCTGGAGGAATTGCCGAGCAGTGGCCTCGTTTCGTTTTTGGTTTTTATTGCTCCCTTGGGCTCGGTCACATTCGATGGTGATGCCGCCGCTCTTATGCTTAGCCATGAGGAGTCCTTGCAGGTAGCGACAGTCTTCCGTCGCGTGAGCCTTGCTTTTATGATACTCGCAATACACCGGCCCGGTAGTAATGGCATCGGTATCTCTTGCCCATTTGTTCCATTGTTTGGGCGCCGTGTCTTCACTATTTATGACGAATGTGGCCGGCTTTCTTCCTTGGCTCGTATTGCGGTCGAGGTGCTGTCTTGGCTCCGCAGGTTTTACCACAGGAGCTTCTTTCGGCGCCGATGCCTTTGTTACTCCGTGCTTTCGTGACAGAATGAGCCGTTCCTCCTCTAATTCGATGTACCTCGTTGCTCTATGAAGTGCGTCCTCGAGCGTGTTCGGGACATGGAGCGTGATATCGTCCCTAAACCTAGAATCGTACCACACTGCGTTGCGCAGAGCTACGATTGCGGCTTCATCTGGGACGACGATCCGGGTAATGACGTCCTTGAAACGGTCGATAAATAACCGGAGCGACTCCGTGGGTCCTTGCGCAAGGGACCACAGGTCGGCATTGGTTGTCTGGTTCTGTATGAGCGGCGAGTAATGCTTGAGAAACGTTACGGACAATTCACGATAACTGCTGATTGAGTTCGGCTTAAGTCTTGAGAACCAGTTGAGGGCGGCACCGATTAGATGCTCGGTGAAAATCTGGCATTGTCCTGCTTCGAAGTTCTCGTCGGTTAGTTCGGCTCGGTTGATCGCGATGCCGAATGATGTCAGGAATTCTTTTGGATCGCCCTTTCCGTTATAGGGCTCGAGCTTTATCTTTTGGCGCCCTCGGAGTGAGACGCTGGTTATTCTTCGAGTGAAAGGAGTTTGCTGCGTTTCTTCAAGGACGCGGTCGAGTTCCGGTGCGGCACTTGTGGCCTTATGAACCTTTGTGTTCATTTCCTGGACAATGCGTCGCAGTTCGGCGAGCTCTAGGTCTCGGGTATTTTTGCTTGACGAAGTGACAGGATGGATTTGCCGGGTCGGCACTTGGTTTCCTTGAACGGATCGCACACCTTGCATCTGACTTGCACTTAGGCGATTGATTTCATCCTGAGCGCAAGCTTGGGCTGCTGCCAGAGATTCAAGTCGCACGTTCGTCCTGGCTTCTTGCTGGCTCAGGTGCGTGAGGATGTTTTGAAGCAGGTCGTCCGGTTCGCTGCGGTCCTGACTTCTTTGGTTCGTCCCGGCTCTAGTGTTAACCTGCGGGTTCGTCATGTTACGCCCGTTCGAGGGAGTTATCTGAGCATCATGATGTGGTGCAGGGTGCGGTCCGATAGCTGCCGCAGTAGGTCCTTCCGGCGTCGGAGGTAGCGAAGGCGGTGCGGCTGCGGGCGTGCATGCTTCTCCTCCCGAGCTGGAGGCACTTGCGCCGAGTGCGTTGTGGAATGCGTCTGTCATCTTTGCTGTTTCGTCGGTTCGTAGTTATGAGAGAAATTTTCGAGCTTTTCCCCTACCTGGCGCGCCAACTGTTGATCCTCAAAATCACACAAGTACGTATTCGAAGTCTTAAGGGTGAAAGAAGAATCTCTTATTTAATGACGAGCCGACGATTTCAAAAATAGACGAGCTAAAAACTGAGTATACGAGCCGAGCCGCAAAGTACTCTGACGGTTGTACGAAATTCTCTGTGAAAGCGGTTATTTCGGGATCCCTTTACAAACATTCTTTTTTGCTATTTATAGGATGCATGAGTAGGGTACACTGTGCGTGCGAAATGTCCTTTTTGCCCTTTGGTCGGTGGAAAATCGGACTGGGCCTTTCTTGGGCTTTTCTGGGACTAAACTCTTAATGGGCCGGACCCTTAAAATCTGATTTTCGGCCCGTCTCGTCGAGTTGAAGGCCCAAGATGGGATTATGGGCCCGGGCCCATAATCTACCATCAACAAACCCTCGCTTAGCGAAAACCGGATCGTTTTGTGCATATCTATTCAGCACACAACAGAGTCAATAGTTTTAGCAATAAAGGAGATCACCGGATAAAATTAGTCAGGCTTACCCGATTTTCTGGAATCCTTGAGCTATTCCCTTGAAGAGCTCGAGAACGAAACAGCCATCAAGAACAAGCATTTCGGTGAACTCATTACTATTCTTCATATCAATGGGACCTTGGTAGCAAGCACGAGCCTCCTCCTCGAGCTCTTTCATGGCGTCAATATACATTTCGATGTTGTGCTTGGTACGTGCCATGACCATATTGACGGCCCGCCACTTGTGGCGCTCCATGGGCAGGAGATGTTCCTTGCCATGGTGGTATGGACCAATAGAGACAGTTTGAGGTAAGTAAGACTTCTTGTCGTTCTCTTGAAGATAAAAGGGAACTCTGTAGATACAGAGCTTTTCCCAGCAATTTGTTGCATCGTATCTAAGTGCTTGCTCCATCTTGTCCTTGATCGAGATCACCCATTCTTCTCGTGTCTCTCTTGGCTTCTCTTCTTTTACTTCGATCTTACCGGGCTCAGAGGCGGAGGCAGTATAGAATCACATGGGTCAAATGACCCTGATGACTTTTTGAAAATTAGTTAGACGTTTATTAAAAAAAACTAGGTTATGAACCCCGCGATATCGCGGGAAACTAATTTTCAACAAATATATTTTATTACGTTTATATATTAAATTATTATTATAATATATTCAAATAATTGAATTATTATATAAAATTAACTATGTCTTAAAGTTATATCATAAATATTTTCTAAAGATATTAAAAAAAAATTTATGAATAAAAATGTAAAAAACAAAATTATGATTAAAAAACACTTTTGAAACATTTTTTGTGAATGTAAAATTATTTATAAGTGACAAAATAACTAACGAAGAGTTATAATATAGAGAGGAAAAATTCTAGCGGGTCAAAACCAAAAAGATATAAAAACACAACCAGAAAAATAACCGTCAATACAAAAATAACCGTCAATATTTTAACGGAAAGTTGCGATAAAAATACACAACCAAAAAAATAATCGTCAACAAAAAAAAGAACCGTCAATATTTTAACGAAGAGTTGCGATAAAAAGATACAACCGAGAACAAATAACTGTCAATATTTTAGCAAAAAATTGCGATAAAAAGATACAACCGAGGAAAAAATAACCGTTAATATTTTAACAGAAAAAAAAAAGACACAATCGAGAAAAAAATATCGTCAATAATTTAACAAAAAGTTATGATAAAAAACAGAAACGAAAAAAGTAACCGTCAATATTTTAACGGAAAGTTGAGAGAAAAAAACACAAATAAAAAAATAACCGTCAACGAAAAAAGTAACCGTTAATATTTTAACGAAAAGTTGCGAGAAAAAGACACAACCGAAAAATAACCGTCAACTAAAAATTAACCGTCAATATTTTAACGGAAAGTTGCGATAAAAAGACACAACCGAGAAAAAATAACCGTCAATATTTTAACGGAAAGCTGCGATAAAAAGACACAAACGAATAAATTAACAAACAATATTTTAACGGAAAGTTGCAATTAAAGACACAACTGAAAAAAACCCGTCAATATTTAATTGAAGAGTTGCGATAAAAAACACACTCGAAAAAATAACCGTTAATATTTTAACGGAAAATTACGATAAAGAGACATAAGCGTTCAAAAGTGCAAAATACATTTATTGAGGTTGTTATTTTGGTTAATAAAACCAATTTGATATGTAGTCTAATGGTTGATGTAAAAAAACTTTGTAGTATTACTAACTATACAAAAAATGCAATGAAATTATATAATGTAAAGACGTAACTTTAAATGAATAAATGCAACTATAAAGATATAACTGTAAACTGAAAAGATACAACTGTAATTGAACAAATATACCGTAAATAATTCAACGAAAATTCAAAGAGAAAATTCAATAAAAAAACATAACCGTAAAAAAATAACCGATTTAAACGAAAAGTTGCGATAAAAAGACGCAACCGTTCAGATGTGCAAATGGTATTTATTAGATTGCTATTATATATAGATTTAATTGACCCATACCCATCAAGACAATTGACCCTTGTAAGATTTAACAATACAATATTTTTACATAGTTTTAAGCCCAATAAAATTTATATTAAGTAAATATATCATAATTAGGCCCATTAACATAAATAAACTTAAATATTTTAACTGTTGATAGCTTAAAAACGGTTTGACTTTTTCTTTTTTGTTTTTTTTGTCGAATATATCTTTAAAATTTGTATATGTGATGACATTTTTATTTTTTAACTAAATTTATGCAGTTTTAGTTTAAAAAAAATTATGACCCCGATGAGTAGACTTTCTGGCTCCGCCACTGACCGGGCTCCGCGTAAGTCTCCTCGTGGTTGTGCAAGTTTTGGCCTAGATCACGTCTGGTAGTTTCATGGAAACTGTGGATTGGCACGAACCATGACAACCGTCTGTACCTTTTGTGGGTGGAAGTTGAGCGACCATCCGAAAACAAAACCATGATTGAAGCTCAGGAGATCAAGAGAGAGGTAGTAATTGTCAAATGTCAAAGCAACATGTAATTGAGTTAAAGTTGTAATCTAGCCATATACAAAACTCTTATAAATAGGCTAACAATTAAAAAGATAGTAGTAAACAACTGCATTTCCTTAATTATTAACTAAGCCAATGACATGTAATCCACATGGTCTTGAATTCTTGATCCTAATATAATTGACTCAATTATGATTAAAATGACCATTTATTACACAACATATTTTCTTTTTATCTTATGTGTAGTCCGAAAATGTGCCCCCTCTTTTATTTATTTTTCTATTTCAACTTCTTTGTAGAAATTAATTAAATCTCGTAAATTTACTAAAAAAACATTTAAGTATTTTTTTGTCTGCATATAGTATGCCATGATTTGAAAACTTTAAAGTAAATAAAATTTATCTGAGGAATAAAGTGTGAATCTCAGTGAAAAATCATCATTCTAGATTAAAAAAAAAAAAACATAATAAAGGATTTATTATAAGGATTTTACATGGAATAATCAATCCATTTGAGTTTGACCAATAGATTAAGGGGTTTGGGTATACATTTATATAGCTCCAACCCATTTGCATAAGGGTTGGGTTGGATTAGTTGACACCCCTAATAAAACCATATCCCAATTATTAATATACTTAGCGACCAAAATCAACCTTATTAAAATTGCTTTGCAACAACATAATTATTCTAAAACCCAATTGTTACAATGCAAAATTCTAAATAGAAAACATAGAAA
The DNA here is from genome assembly GCF_000004255.2 of Arabidopsis lyrata subsp. lyrata. Lineage (NCBI taxonomy): Eukaryota > Viridiplantae > Streptophyta > Magnoliopsida > Brassicales > Brassicaceae > Arabidopsis > Arabidopsis lyrata. The sequence goes on from NW_003302551.1 coordinate 14,984,459, forward strand.
ATGTTGAAAAACAAGAAACTACAAACATTCCAAATTGAAGGAAAAAAACGACTAAAGTTTAGAATTTGGCTTATAATAAGCATACACAGCGTAGAAACTCTGACATAATGTGAGAAGTAGCAAAATAACTGCAGCAGAAAAAGAAAAATATGCCCAAGGATTGTTGAAGTACTTGTGCGTCAAGGTAGCCTTCAAAACATTCCACTTACGATTGTAATAACGGTTTACATCACCAGACAGTCGAGATAGATGACTATCTTTCGGATCGAAAACCACTTCTTGACATAGCCGGTTGAACAAATCCGCAACTTCAGAATCACTACCAAGCCAATGCTCGATGATACCACAATAATGCAAGTAGCTAACATCTTCAGAAGCGTTTATTAGATTATCCATGAAAATTATGTAGGATGTTATGTGGTTGCTCGACTCAATATGACACTGCTCAAAAGCTATAAGATTTGAGAAGAGAGACTTAGTACCTACAAAAAAAAAAACATGAAGGGATATGTAAGTTTATGGAATTTAGGGGTTCTATAGTGTTGCATTTTTAGGTTCTTCCTCTATTTAACCTTTAGATGTTCACCATCTCTCACACTCTCTTTAGTATCTCTCTGTTTCTTTTGTTGTTGAAACAGAGATTACCTTGTTCTCTCTTTACTCTCTTTGATTGTTACACAAACGTTTAGTAAGAGAGAAGAGAGAAACAATTAATTGTCTACATCTTGTTTATTGGATCAAAGGATACTTTTCTTATAAGACACACACACATAGATATAGTGGTTTTTCTACTGACCACACACATTTGCAACCATACTTCTACTTAGACCTAGACCTTACTTCTAGACATCATTACCTAAGCTTATAACCAAGCTCACAAGCAAGGTTAACCAACAACTCTTACACAACACAACTCTAATCTTTAGCTAGCACTTTAACTAACAAAACACACTTCCTTTAATTTAGGCCTTAACCAAAAACGTAGCCCATTAGTCTTTTTAGGACCAAACCACACAAAGCCCAACACCTTTCTTCTTGTTGACTTTGCTCCTTCTTCTCTATGTGTCGTTGACCTTGTCACGACTTCTTCTTCTTCTTCCTTTGCCTTTGCTCTATGAGCACTTCTTCTTCTCGCTGAAGCTTCTTCTTCTTCTGCAGGTTTAATCAAAGGTTCAATTCCAACACTCCCTCTTGAACCCTTTGATTAAAACCCCAATTTCAATTTAGGGATTTTAATCCCATTGCTCCTTGCTTTTTCTTCATCATCTTCCTCTTGCTTCGATTCTTCTTAATCGAGCTTCTTTCTATATCTGTGGTTCTTAGCTTCTCCGACGACAGCTAGAGGTCACAACTCTCACCGATCACCAGTCACTTCCGCCGTCTTCAACCACCACTTCCGTAAGTTTGCTCTTCTCCCTCTTAAGCTGAATCTCCATGGATCCAACCCTTTTCTTTCATTTTTTTGTGCGAATATCTTTGCCATCTCTTGGCTAGTTTTCTTCGCAATTTCCTCTGTTTCTTTGATCAATTTCTGACCAAAAACTTTTCTTTGCAGGAAAGATTTCAGCTCTTCCGCTTCATGTCTCCTCCAAGTTTTCTCCGTGAGCTCTTCTCACGTCTCTTGCTCGGCTGACGTTGCAACCGGCTTCAGCTCCCACTGTGGTGAGCTTCTTCTTTGCTTGGTGTCAACTGTGATCACCAGCCTTGTTCTCTCTCTTTTTTTTTTTTTCGATTCTCCGAACCATCACCTTAGCTTTAGCCTTGGACTTTTGACTCTGGCACCATCACCCGGCTTCTCTTACCGTAGTCTCTTAGGTTTCTCCATGAGTTTCATCCTTGCTTTCTTTGCCTTAGTCGTTTGGTTCTTTGAATCTCCACCTCGGTTTTTCTCTAACCTTAGCTTGTTAGGCTTTTGAATCATCAACCTCCGCTTTCTCGGACTTGGTTTGTTTGACTCCTTGAACCGTTGGCTTTGGTCTTTCTCTAACCTTGGCTTCTCTTTCTCCTTCTCGTTTCAGCTTATGAACCACTCGGATTCTCAGCCTCAACAAGCATCTTCAAGCTTCACCAATACAATGTCGAAGAAGGATTGAATTCATCACCTTTCACAACACCATCTCCACACCGTTGTCTTCATTGCTTCTTCCAGAAGATCTCCACGTCTACTTGGATGCACCTGAAGCCCTCCTTCTCTAAGGTACGGTGTGAAATAGTTAGTGTAGGTTGGTGGTGCTCTTTTTTTTTTTTGTCACCACATCTCTTTCCTTCTCTTCTTTTCCGACATAATCTCAGCTTTGCTCTTCTTTTCCCTCAGCCTTACACTTCTCTTTCTTGTGCAGGCTCTTCTCTTCTTTTGTCTTGAGCACAGGTCCACTCAAGATTTAAATCTCTTGCCTTGAGCTCAGGTCCACTCAAGGTCTCACTCTCTTCTTCTTCTTCTTCTACGGCTTCTTTGCCGTCTCACTTACAGCAGCTTCTCGGGCTGCATCATCTCTTCATCTTTGCCGTCTTCTTCTTACGGCCAGCTTTCTTCTTTGTTGATGGCTGTCTCCATCTTCCTCACAGCTTTTTCTTCTTCTTCCTTGGAAAGGCTCCAAGATCAAGTAAGCTCTGATACCATGTTGCATTTTTAGGTTCTTCCTCTATTTAACCTTTAGAGGTTCACCATCTCTCACACTCTCTTTAGTATCTCTCTGTTTCTTTTGTTGTTGAAACAGAGATTACCTTGTTCTCTCTTTACTCTCTTTGATTGTTACACAAACGTTTAGTAAGAGAGAAGAGAGAAACAATTAATTGTCTACATCTTGTTTATTGGATCAAAGGATACTTTTCTTATAAGACACACACACATAGATATAGTGGTTTTTCTACTGACCACACACATTTGCAACCATACTTCTACTTAGACCTAGACCTTACTTCTAGACATCATTACCTAAGCTTATAACCAAGCTCACAAGCAAGGTTAACCAACAACTCTTACACAACACAACTCTAATCTTTAGCTAGCACTTTAACTAACAAAACACACTTCCTTTAATTTAGGCCTTAACCAAAAACGTAGCCCATTAGTCTTCTTAGGACCAAACCACACAAAGCCCAACACCTTTCTTCTTGTTGACTTTGCTCCTTCTTCTCTATGTGTCGTTGACCTTGTCACGACTTCTTCTTCTTCTTCCTTTGCCTTTGCTCTATGAGCACTTCTTCTTCTCGCTGAAGCTTCTTCTTCTTCTGCAGGTTTAATCAAAGGTTCAATTCCAACATATAGATACAAACATATGGTTAAGGAATAAAAAGTAGGAAAGAAAAGAGAATAATTTAGAAAGCTTACCATCATGGATTAGTAGTTTGGGTATTTCTAGATAACCATTTTTGAATTCAATATCCCAAAACCGGTCGGTTTTCCTTTTCCTGAACTTCACACCAGCTTCCCTTAGTTCCGTCACGCAATGTACCATTTGTTGTTGTCGCTTGTCCACCACTCGCGTATTTCTAGTTAATCTCTTTAGTAGAGATCTTGTATTCGGTGTAGGACTAGAGTGAAGTAGACTTCGACGGAAAACATCCAAACAGTGCAACTCGCCCTTGTCACCAAGTGTGTCCAAGGATTTTTCCAGCCAGTTCATGAGCTTTGACTGGTCCGGTTTGGTTAACGCCTCTCCCGTTGGCATTAGCGGGTCAAAGAACTTAACAGCTACATGTGCCACTATACCGGTTTGGTTCTGTGTACCAAGCTGTAACTCTAGCAACCGGTCGAGAACGAACAGAGGAAGTTGATTTTCCAGCATTATCATGTCTCGTTGAATCGAATGCATCAATCCTCGCATTGCGAAAACCGGATCGTTGCGCGCATATCTACTCAGCACAGAAAAAATAATCAACTATATAGATTACCGGTTTAGCAGGTATATTAGATAACCGGAAAAAACCAGAAACGCTTACCCTATTTCGGTAAATCCTTCAACAGTTCCCCTGAAGAGCTCGAGAACAAAACAGCCATCAAGAACAAGCATTTCAGTGAATTCATTACTGCTCAAACTAATGGGACCTTCATAGCAAGCACGAGCCTTCTCTTCAAGCTCTCTCATGGCATTAGTATACATTTCTATGCGCTGCTTTAAACGTTTCAGGACCTTATTGACCGCGCGCCACTTGTGGCGCTCCATAGGCCGGAGACGCTTTTTACCATGGTGGTACGGACCAAGCGAAACGGTCTGAGGGAAGTACGACTTCTTGTCGTTCTCTTTCAGGTAATGTGGAACTCTGTAGATGCAGAGCTTTCCCCAAATTGCTGTGTCGTCGTCTCTATGTGCTTGCTCGACCTTGTCTCTTATTGAGATCACCCAACTGTCTTCTCCTGTGGTATCTCCTGGCCTCTCTTCTACCACCTCCTTACCGGACTCGGAATGAGTCTGTTTGTGGTTCTGAAAGTTTTGGTCTTGAACCGGAATCTCGGATAAACCGTGGAGATTCTGATCTTGAACCGGTTCCGAGTGTTGGTTTTTGGTTTGGAATTTTTGGCGGAGCTTGAGGCTGAGCAAGTACCAAGTTAACATGTCTTTGTTGATGATAATTGGTTGTCCATCGGAATGAACATTAACTAAAACCATTGGTTTTGCTGGTTGGAGGTTTCAGGAGATTGAGAGCAAGAGCTGTAATTGCGAAATGTTAAATGCAAACGCTGTAACTAATTTAAAGCTGTGGTTTCGCCATGTCCCATAGGTTTGCTTATTTTCCAATTTACATAACTCTTATAACAAGACTTCGTACTATTATTAATAGACTCTTCATAAATGCTTGTAGAATTTTCTATAAATGAAATTCAAACACCCAACCTCCCATAGTAAAGAGTAAAGACTCTGCCGTACTCTTACTAAAAGACTCATCATAATTGCTTAATAGTATAATGTTTTTTGAAAAAATATACTCTTAAAAGACTCATGAGTCATGAGTCTTTGAAAAATATACAAACTCTTAAAAGTATAATGTTTTTTCCAATCTATATTTGTATACATACAATGATATATATTTTTTTAGTCACATGTATTTATAAAATTTATTATTTTAGTTATTGAGTCTCTCGATCGGTAAATGGGTTGGACACTTGTCAACTGTTCTCATGGACTACATAGATCGTAGGTTTGGTGCAACTAGAGAGTCTAGAGCACATTACCAGAGAAATTTGGTCTGATAAGTCAACGTGAGGATGGCATCCATACTATATACTATCTTGATAGGTGTGACCCTCGCATCCTGTTTTGTACTTGTCTCATATATGATGGTGTCGAATATAGAGAATGCGATGATATTATTAAGATCAATCCAAGCTCATATATACACAGAGAATACTTGCAGCCTAGGTATACCGACATTAATACAAAAATACACTTTACATATTTGGATTGATATGAATCTTCTACATCGAATGCGCTACTCTTGTGTATGTCAAACAAGAGGCCTTCCAGATTACTAACGCGGGAAATTTACTTTGATATGTGTTCAGAAGCTTCCATAGATGGTGAATTTCTAATGAGAATTATAGAATTCTCGTTTGGTGACATGCGGTGTAGTATATATTATCTTAATTATTGGAGATACGCAAGATGTGTATCTTGCGGACCAAGTAATATGGACCGTTAAAGTCTATTATGAAGTGAAGCTCAAACCGAAGAATATTCTAGATGTTTATATTACTTCTTGTACAAGCTATTTACTTATGTGTTTAGGAAGGTTTACATTATATGGATGTTAGCATTATGTTAATGTTGACACTATATATATGTATCTTGTATTTTTATATTGGAGACAACTCAATAATATATTCTATTCCATATTATTTTGACATGGTATCAGAGCAGTCGATCTTTGTGGATCAACGTTAAAATTTTATTTGGTTGGATGCAAGAATGATTTTGGAGATTCTATTGAAAACATGTTTAAGGAATGGGTTTTCACGGGTTATTATTTTTTTCATGTTTTTGGTTTCTTTTATTATGGGGAAGTTTGATTATGGTTTTAATATTACGGGGGAGTTGTTTGGAACGCTCATGTTTTAGGTCATTTTTTTTAGTCCGGTTTGTGAACTGTCCGAGATAGGACGATTATTTGTGGAGTTGCAGGATTTGTGCCCACGGGATGTTGTTATTCCCTTTTACCAAAACCAAAGACGAGCTGAAGTTTCACCCTCTTTTTTGAAGATTGAAGTTTATACCCTGAGAAGTCTGTTGACATGATTTGTCCGTCCTCGGCATGATGTCCACGACATAGGTGTTCCGCTTTGTGATTGCATATTTTGCGTTTCGCGTCTCACCTTTGTCGTGCGGGGGAGTATTGGAGATACGCAAGATGTGTATCTTGCGGAGCAAGTAATATTGACCGTTAAAGTCCATTATGAAGTGAAGCCCAAACCGAAGAATATTCTAGATCTCTATATTACCTCTTGTACAAGCTATTTACTTATGTGTTTAGGAAAGTTTACATTATATGGATGTTAGCATTATGTTAATGTTGACACTATATATATATATATGTATCTTGTATTTTCATGTTGTTCACAACTCAATAATATATTCTATTCCATATTATTTGACATTAATACTCCATTCTTTCTAGCGTCAAATAATTTGTGTAAGAATTTAGCTGTCGCTTGTTTGCACCATTGGGAAATAGATGAACATACACCATGAAAGAGGTGATCGAGGTCATTAAGGTACTGGTGTTGTGCCTTACAAATATCATCCGACACTCAAAATTATATAAATTAAACTCGAAGAGAGCGTTTAAGCATGGAAGCAACCACTCAAAGAGGTAGAAGCGATTGTTCTTAGGTTTTGAGTGGTTTTAGTTATCTTAATGAGATGTTAGTGACAGATTGAGTATTTTCTCTCTCTATTGAGTAATTTCAAACTTTTAAAATTTGAATAAAATGTCATTTGTCCATGCATTTTGCAAGTTTTCACATATTAATATATATATTCAATAATTCTACGATATAATACCATATAATATGTATTGTATAATGTATATGATCGATTTTACTAATCTTTTCAAAGATAGTTATATATATATATATATATGTATATTGAATCTAGATATATATATTTTTTATATAAACTTTGGTTTTTAAATTTGGTAATTTGTATGATCGTGTGGCACGTGTTATTTCTATCTATTAGATTTTATTACATGTAAAAAAATTATATAATAAACTAAAATTCTTAAAAGTAATTGGAGTACATTAATTTTTACACGTGTCTATAAATCAGAGTCCGAAGCAAATAATGACAATATAAAATTTTATTTTGATAAGAAGAAAATACAATTTGGTATATTCCAGATTATATTTAAAATCCTTAAATCAGGGTTTTTGCTTAGGCACCTCTAGACGAGTTAGAGGGTTTCAACCTTAGTCACATAAGGCTTAAGTCACTGGGAATATTTCCATTTTTCGCCGGATTTTGGGAAGATCTTCTTGTTAGAGTCGTATTTTTAAGGAATATTCACCTTCGTTGGAGGTTTTTAATCTACTTTTGACAATCTCCGCCGCAGCTTGCTTCAAACCTTCAAACCCTTGATTTTTGAAGTAGCTACAGAGGAGAATTTTAGTCTGCGTGTGTCTTACGTATGGAGTTTGCCTTGGACAAAGCCTTACAAGAGATGACACTGGAAGATGACAAACCAATAGTTCTGAAAAACCACCCTAAGTATAGCTCTACGGTGCGGAATGGATGCAGTATCATAGGAAAGCTTCTATGTCCCGAAAATCAAAAGATGTCAAGTTTGATACATGAGATGCCACGTCTGTGGCGAGTTAATAACAGAGCAAGAGGTATCGCTCTACCAAACGACAAATTCCAGTTCATCTTTGATTCAGAATCAGACTTGTTGACGATTCTAGAAGCCGGAGCTTGGACCTTTAATGACTGGAGTATGACTTTGGAGAGATGGATTGAGAACCCGCCGGATGATTACCTAAAGATCATTCCGATTTGGATCAGGTTACGAAACATTCCGATTAACTATAATACTGAAGAAACAATCAAAGATTTTGCTGAACACATCGGCCAAGTAACAGATGTGGCCTTTGATCCCCTGAAGCCGAGAAGCAGAGGTTATGTCCGGGTACGTGTTCTGTTTGACATTAACAGACCATTGAAGAACTGCAGGGATCTCCAACTCCCGACGGGGGAGATAGTGAGCATTGGAATCGAGTATGAACGAATCAGGAAGAGATGTTACCAATGTTTGCGCCTTACTCATGACAAGGAACGATGTCCTTTTAATCCTTCAAACCGGCAAGTAATTGCTACGGGTGAAGTTAAGGCTGCGAACATTATTCCGAGTCGCTTAATTCCTAAAATCAGCAAAGATGATCCCTTGTTTGGAGTGCTCACAGATGATGATGTTGGAATTGATCTAGTATCGGGGAAACCAAAAATCGCTAAGGAAGTGCTTGATGAGATGAGGCAGTATTTATCGGTTGTTGATCAACAGGAGAAGAAGATTCGAATTGAGAGAGTCCGCCAATCAGTTTGGGGTCTCGAGAATGATATTCAAGGTCAAAAGACTCTTCTACGGTTGGAAGCTCCTGCACGGGTTACAACTGACATGAATAAAGGGAAAGGTTTAGTGTTTGATTTTCAACATTCAAGCAACAACTCAATAGCTATTGTGAGCTCAACTCGAGTGGATGCCACTGGAAAGAAACAAGACAATGAATCAGTAGCAAGACATTCTGCTTCCAATTCCTATACTACGGCCTCCGAGAATTCTTGCGGTTCTACGGTGTTTCGGGCTGGTTCTGCACCTAGCCCATCCGGAACCAAAGCTAAACTTACTAAGACTAGGAGGCGTCCTAATCAATGGAAGAGGAAGGCTCAAGCTCGTGCAAAGGCCTCAGGTCAATTAGTATCTCAAGAAGGAAAGAAGACTGAAGTAACCATGGTGTACAAGCGAAAGGCTACTGATGAAGCCGCAAACTCATCAAAACTCGCCAAGTGCGATGAAGTTAAGGTGGTTCCGAATGAGGAACCGCCGCAGCAAGTATGAGTTTTATGAGCTGGAATTGTCAAGGCTTGGGGGGCACTTTGACAATTCCTACCTTGAAGGAAATGCGGCGTGAGCATTTTCCGGATTTCTTGTTCCTCCTGGAGACCAAAAACTCCAGCAATCACGTGAAGAAGATTCAACAATGGATGGGCTATGAACACTCTTATATTGTCGATCCTATCGGCTTAAGTGGTGGATTAGCACTATTTTGGAAGACGGCGTATGAAGTTGACGTTATTAGTTCGGATCATAGGATCATTGATGTACGAGTTAAGCTTGGATCACAACATTTTTTTGTTTCTTGTGTCTATGGTGATCCTGCTTCTCATTTAAGACAAGGAGTATGGAATAGTTTAATTGATATTGGAGTTTCTAGAGATGATCCTTGGTTGGTGTTGGGAGATTTGAATGAAATTCTTAATAACACAGAAAAACTTGGTGGACCAGCACGGGCGGAATCATCATTCTTTCCTTTTCGGAATATGATAAATGATTGTCGTCTACGGGAGGTTCCAAGTATTGGTAATAAGTTCTCATGGGCTGGAGATCGCAATAATCAATGGGTACAATGTTGTTTGGATAGAGCACTTGGAAATGAAGCTTGGTTTCACCTATTCCCACGGGTTCAAGCTGAATTCCTAGAGCGTATCGGGTCAGATCACCGTCCTTTATTTCTCAGATTTGTGAGTGAAAATATTTCTAGAACGGGCCGGTTTATGTTTGATAAAAGATGGACGTCTAAACCGGACCTCTTAAATATAATAAAAGAAGGATGGAATAAGGAAGGCAATGTAGGCCAGAACGATGTTTTGCATCGCATCTCCGAATGTAGGAAGCTCATCTCGAAATGGAAACGCAACTCTTCTCAAAACTCTAAGGACAAAATTAAACACCTCCGGAATCAGTTAGATAACGAAGGTATGAAGCTGCAGCCCCATCACGGTTTAATGCGATCGCTTAAGTGGAGTTTAGCTGAGGCTTACAGGGAAGAAGAGTTGTATTGGAAACTTCGTAGTAAGGAAAAATGGCTGCGGGATGGTGACCGGAACACAAAATTTTTCCATGGAAGTGTTCAAAGAAGACGAGTACAGAACCGGATTCTCTCCTTATTTGATGACAATGATACGGAGCAGTTCACGGAGGGATCAAAAGGAGAGATAGCGGTTGAGTATTTTAGGAAAATGTTCGCAAGCTCTAACCCGGCTCTTATTTTGGAAGCCTTGGATGGCATGACACCAAGAGTTACGGAGAGTATGAACAGAGATTTAACCAAACCGGTGACAAGTGAAGAAATCAAGAAAGCAGTATTTAGTATTAGAGGAGACAGTACTCCTGGGGCGGATGGCATGTCAGCTCATTTTTATCAAACATATTGGGACATTGTTGGCCCGCAAGTGGTTGAAGAGGTGCAACAATTTTTTCAATCTGGTATACTTCCATCTGAATGGAACTTTACACAGATTTGTTTGATCCCAAAAAAGGTTAATCCTTCAAGAATGACTGATTTACGGCCTATAAGCTTATGTTCGGTGATTTATAAGATTGTATCGAAGGTTTTATGTGCGCGCCTTAAGGTTTTTCTACCTAGTTTAATCTCAGCAACTCAAGGCGCCTTTTTTTCTGGAAGACTCATCTCTGATAATATCCTACTAGCCCACGAAATGATCCATGCGTTGAAAACAAATGCACATTGTGACGAGGATTTCATAGCCATCAAAACCGATATGTCAAAGGCTTATGATAGAGTGGAATGGAATTTCTTAGAAGAGTTGCTTCTCCGGCTTGGCTTTAATATTACCTGGATACAATGGATAATGAGCTGCGTTAAATCGGTCTCCTATTCGGTACTCCTCAATGGCTCCTCTTATGGTTGTATTAAACCAGAAAGAGGTATCCGTCAAGGAGACCCGCTTTCACCATTTCTTTTCATTCTATGTGCTGAAGCGTTAGTACATATAATGAATAAGTCTGAACTTGAAGGCCGATTAACAGGAATGCGTCTATCACCAAGTTGCCCGTCGATACAACACCTTCTATTTGCGGATGACAGTTTGTTTCTTTGCCAAGCTACCTTCAAAGAATGCTCTGAATTTAAGCGCTGTCTCTTACTCTACGAAAAAGCATCAGGGCAAATGATCAATTTTAATAAATCTGCTATAACGTTTGGGAGGAAGCTTGACCCATATATGAAGCAGCTCATACGTGATTTTACCAGTATTGAGCAGGAAGGTGGTACTGGTAAATACCTAGGTCTCCCGGAATGCTTTAGTGGATCAAAGAGCGCACTTCTTGGGTATATTAGTGATCGCTTGAAATCAAGATTAAGTGGATGGTATGAGAAAACTCTTTCATTGGGAGGGAAGGAAGTTCTTATTAAATCTGTGGCTTTAGCATTACCGGTCTATGCTATGTCTTGTTTTCGATTGACTAAGTATCAATGTCAGCAAATTACAAGTGCGATGTCAAGCTTTTGGTGGAATGCAAGTGAAGACAAACATAAGATGCATTGGGTTTCTTGGGAAAAAATCTGCAAGTCTAAGACAAATGGTGGCTTGGGGTTTAGAGATATAGGTCGTTTTAACCAAGCACTCCTAGCGAAGCAAGCTTGGCGCCTCCTTGATGACCCGCAGTCACTGCTCTCTAGAGTATACAAGGCTAAATATTTCTCGAATAAGAGTTTCTTGGAAGCTAAGATTGGCTATAGACCCTCTTATGCATGGAGAAGTATTTTATTCGGCCGAGAACTTCTTGAAAGAGGTCTCATGAAGACCATTGGAGATGGCCAGAACACAAGCGTGTGGGTAGATAAATGGATCTTAGACACTTTTCCTAGAAGACCGATAAACAAAGATCTAATGATGGATTTGAATCTTAAGGTATCTTCCTTGATAACAACACAAGGTGAATGGAATGTTCTAAGGCTTGCGGAACTGTTTCCTCCCGATGATGTCACCCACATTAGATCATTCCCTCCAGAGGTTAGTGTACCGGATAGATGTGTATGGGCTTACACAAAGGATAGCAAGTATTCAGTCAAGAGTGGTAATTGGGTTCTAACGAGGGAAGCAAGTTTACTGGAGATTGTAACGGCGGACGCTCAAGCCATTAATAAGACCAAAGAAAGAGTCTGGAAGATTGCCACTGCTCCAAAAATTAGATTATTTTTCTGGAGAGCATTATCTGGTGCTTTGGCAATTGCAGATTGTTTGCGAACTCATGGCGTCGCTGTTAACCCGGGCTGCCAACTTTGTGGAAATGGGAATGAAACAATTTCTCATGTCTTGTTTGATTGCACCTTGGCTCAAAATGTCTGGCTCATCACAGGCCTTCCTAGGTGGTCCCAGGGTTCGACGTTGTCCATTCATGAACAGGTTGATTATATTTTAAATCTAATGGAAAAACAAGATATCGATAGAGAGTTGAGAGAGGCTATTCCCTGGTTGGTTTGGGAGATTTGGAAGGCGAGAAACTCCACCTTATATGCGGCAAAGACAAATTCTCCACATTTTGTAGTAGCCAAGGCTTTGGAGGAAGCAAAGGAATGGTTGCAGCAACAAGCTCTCTCTCAACAGGAACACTCTCAAAGTTTGCAGCGACAAGTTATTGGTGAAAGATTCTGGACTAAGCCGGCGACAGGTAAGCTTAAATGCAATCTACATTCCTCATGGCTCACGGATTCATTCCACATAGGAGGAGCTTGGATCCTACGAAATCATGAGGGTGATGCAGTCTTTCACGCTCGGGATGCTTTTCTCCCAATGGTGAATCGATTAGCTGCGGAACTTCAAGTTATACTTTGGTGTCTTCGGAGTTTAAAGGAGCTGCGGATAGTTTCTTGTGAAGTATGGTCAGACAGTCGTGCGGCCATTGATGCGTTAACTTCTCCGGAAGCGTATCCTAAATATCGTTCTCAGATCATCAAAATTCAACAAGTAATACGGGTGATGTGGGAGGTTAGTTTTCACCTCTCTTCACCGAAAGCCAACTCTTTGGCCAAGGATATTGCTTGTAGTGTTACTCGAGAAGGACGATTCACATCGTATTTAGCACGCGGCGGTCCGGCTTGGTTACATAATCGGATTGAAAGTGAACGGCGAGGTCGAAGATGAATCTGGTTTATTACGTCTTCCCCTGGTTTCTTTGTTGCTTTCCCCTGTTTTCATTTTACTCTGCTTTTGTAAACTCTGGTTTTGCATTTTATTAAAGACGACAAAAAAAAAAAAAAGAAGAAGAAAATACAAAATGTCACAAAGACCAAGCATTACAAAACTGAATGGAACAAAAGAACAGAATAGTTATGAAGACTAAGAGGATGGATTAAAATAAGCATAAGCAGCAAAATAACTTTGAGATAATGTAAGAATTAGAAGAATAACTGCCGCAATGAAAGACAAATACGCCCAAGGGTTATCTAAGTACTTGTGTTTCAAGGTCGCTGTCAAAGAATTCAACTTCCTGGAGTAGTTTTGTTCATAGCAACGATGAACCTCACTCAACAATTGGGATAGATAAATATCTTTGGTGTCGAAAACCACTTCCTGACATAACTGGTTGAACATATCCGCAACTTCAGAATTACTTCCTAGAGAGTGCTCAATAATACCACGGTGATGCAAATAACTAATATCTTCAGGAGAATCTATTAAATTGTCCATAAAAATTATGTAGGATGTTATATCATTGCTCGACTCGAGATGACACTGCTCAAAAGCTATGAGATTCAAGAAGAGAGATTTGGTACCTACAAAAAAATGGACAGTGGGTGGACTTGTAAGTTTGAGAAGTAACTGGACTCAATTAAAAATAAAACATTCTGCATTTAAATTTATATGATGTATGTTCTTGACAAACAAAATGTTAGAGTGCAATAAAATAATTATACCACATTATATAATAAGATCTACTATTATTTACAAAAGAAGGGAGTATAATTTACCATCATGGATAAGTAGACTGGGTATCTCTAGATAACCGTTGCTGAATATAATATCCCAAAACCGGTCGGTTTTATTTAGCTTGAACTTAAAACCGGCATCCCTTAGTTCGGTCACGGTTGGTATCACTCGTTGTAGATGTTTGTCAGCCACGCGTGAGCAATTTGCCTTTCCGGCTGATCTTGGGAAGAGCAGACTTCGATGGAAAACATCAAGACAGTGCAATTCGCCATTGGATACGCCTCTTGGCGGCGAGTTCTCGGCCAACGTCTCGGCCGTTGGCATTAGTGGAACGAAGAACCGAACCACTAATTCCACTAAACCAGTTTTGTTCTGTGAATCGGGCTGTAACTCTAATAACCGGTTGAGTACGAACAAAGGAAGTTGATTTTCCAGCATTATCATGTCACGTTGTATCGAATGCATCGATCCTCGAACCGCGAAAACTGGATCGTTATGATCATATCTACGTAACAGCCAAAATGAATAATCAAAAATCATAACACGATTACCGGATTAGCAAGATAACCTGACAAAAACAAGAAATTGAATCACACTAACCCGAGTTTCAAGAATCCTTCAGCGACTCCTTGGAGGAGCTCGAGAATAAAGCAGCCATCAAGAACAAGCATTTCTGTGAACCCGTTACTGTCCAAAACAATGGGACCTTCGTAGCAAGCACGAGCCTTCTCTTCAAGCTTTGTCATGGCGTCAAGAAACACTTCAATGCCTTGGTTCGTACGTTTCAGTACCATACTGACGGCACGCCATTTGTGGCACTCCATGCACTGTGTTTGCTGTCTCCCATGGTGGTATGGACCAAGCGAGACAGTCTGAGGGAAATACGACTTCTTGTCGTTTCCATGTAGGTAATGTGGAACTTTGTATATACAGAGCTTGCCCCAGCTAGTTCTGTCATCGTCTCTATATGCTTCCTTGAGCTTGCCTTCCATTGAGATCACCCATTCAAGTCGTTTACTCCCGCTCCTGCTCCCTTCGACCACCTCGTTCATTCCAGATTGTTCAGAACGAGTGTCTTGGTGGTTCTCCAAGTTTTGGTCTTGATAGCTGATACTTTTGTTTAAAAGGACAAGTTCGGATTCTTCGTTTTGCTTACGGACATTTTCGACGTATTCTCTCAACTTGTCGTATGATTTTCCTTTTTTGACATCATGCCCAGTAAGCCAAGGAATCGCTCGTGGTCGTAGTGGCAATGATTGGGGTAGTAGTGGATGTTGCTTTCGTAATCGTAATAGTTGTTGTCGTGGTGGTGGTGGTGGTGGTGGTTGTCGTCGTAATTCTAGACGGGGTAGTGGTGGTGGTGGTGGTGGTTGTGATAGTAGTCCTAGTCGTAGTCTTAGAGGTGGTGGTGGTGGTGGTGGAATAGTACCAAAAGGTTCCATTTTGTTGGTTGAAGCTATTCCAAGAGGAAGTGAGTAATGAATTCGAACCAACAACGTAACAGAGCAGAAATAGAAAGCTTCAATCTTTTTAACTCTTATAAAAAGACTCATCATAAATGGTTGTCATACTTTATGAGAGATCACTTGGGGAAGGTTCTGTTACACAGTAGAAGAGCTTTTGTGAGGCTGTCTGATAAGCAAGAGGCTCATTTTATAGGTTTAATGTGGGCAATTGAGAGTATGCGGAGTCACAGAGTAGAGAATGTGATTTTTGGGCTGCAGGTGGAGTCTTTGGTTAAGGCTATTAACAGACCTATTGCTTGGCCTTCTTTTAGATATCAATCTATGGAGGCTGGTTTGGTTCTTAAGTTTTTTAGGCGATGGAAAATTATTTTGGAAAACTCTTCTTCAAACAGGTGTGCTTTTCTTATTGCGAAGAGTGTTACTAATGATTGTAGACTTCAATCGTATGTTGCGGTTGGTCATCCTTTTTGGCTTGATGGTGTCTTCGCAGTGGAAAGAGCTTTGGCGTCTGATTGAATCTGAGTTTTCGTGGAATCGGCTTCGGAATGGTGAAGTGTATTCCTTTGTATTAGCCCAGTTTGTTTTAGTTTGTGGCTCCTTTTGGCCTGTGTTTTTTGAGTTGTATTGCTCTTATGCATTGGTTTGGTTTCTCGGGGTTGTTATTGTTTGTAGCTCTACATCTCTTTCTAATATAATTCCAGATGACAAAAAAAAAAAAAATGGTTGTCATACTTTATATTTAACGAGTTTTAGTGAAAAAGTCTAACTTCATTAGAAAGATCCTGATAAATTCTTGTTTTATATTACTAGTAAGATGATAGGGGTTATTAAGGATTTTGCCTTTTTTTAGTGTCATCTATGGTCTCTATGGATTTTGTCATTTTAGCTCAAATCTTAAGGATTTGTTATTTTTAAACATTCAAAAATGTATATATTTATAACAAATACTAAACCCTAAAAATAAATACCGACTAAACTCAAATATAACGGATAAAACACATGTTAAATCGTATTTTTGTACCCTGATCATGAAAAATGGTAAATCCATAAATGTCACTAAGTAAAATGGCAAATTCATAATTGATTCAAGATAATATCCCTCTTACACTTTTAAAACATTGTATTTTCTCAAGATATAAAAATATAGCAAGTGTATACTAAGTTTATAGCATTGTATAAAACCAAATTGCAGTTACGAAGTCAACCTGTCTTTGTTGATGAACATAAACTAAAACCATTACTTTGGGAGTTCCCTTGTGTTTGCTGGTTGATGCTTTTTTCCAGAGATTGAGAACGAGAGCGTAAATTGGGAAATGTCAATGCACCGCTGTAAGTAATTTAAAGCTGTGATTAATGGCCCATGTGTTTGCTTATCTTGAAATCTACAAAACTCTTATAAAAAAAACTCTAATAAAAAAAAAGACACTCTTAATAAAGTTATTAAAAGACTTTCATCTGTCAAAAAAAAAAGAAAAATAAAAGACTCTCATAAATGCTTGTAGTATATTTTTAAAATTAAGTTTAAGAAGGAAAAATCTACTATACATTTTAAGGATCCAATAGGGTCGGATATTTTTGAATTTTTGATCCGAAAATCTTCAATCGGATCTTCCTAAAATTTTGATAAAATTCAAAAACAAAATTAATTAATTAAATCTAAATATATTTATATTTTCTCAACTAATTACTATACTTAAACTCTTTACTTATGTCATATTCTCTACGCTTTTTATAGATAAGGTAATCAAATATGATGATTTAATGCTAATATAACAAAGTTGAGCTAATTTTCTAAAACCTCTCTACCTAATTTAAACATAAATATATGATTCTCATTTCACTTTTATATGATCTTATATTTATATTATTTTCAACTATTATGAAATATATATAGTTAATAAAATTTTTGATTTTTTTCTGCATATGGTATGATTCAAATTGTTTTAAACGGACATATATTACTCAATCGATGAAGAAAAAAATATGTGTACAATCTATATTAATATTTTTGAATAACAAATTTGCGCGTTTAATCAGGTCGTATTTTTTTTTTACTATGACCGGAATTGAGTCATTCGAATAATATTTTCCTTAATTTCTACAATTATCTAAAATGGGACAATATACTACGGGTGAAATCCTAAAATTAACAAATCAAAATACAATTATTTAGTATTTTAAGATACAAATATAAATTATTTTTACGGGTTAGTCCAAAAACACACACTAATTTAAAAATATATATATTATGGAAACCATTTGAAAGAAAACTTTTAAATTGACTCGAATTATATGTTTTTTAAAATTAAAAGAAATAACAAAATGATGTTTAATTTTACGGGACGGAATTATATGGTGGGACGGGTTTGGATTGATATTAATACGGGACAATATATCACGGGTGAAATCCTAGGATTAACAAATCAAAATACAATTATACAATATTAAACACTAAACAAAACAAATACAACTTAAAATTTCTATTTTTTAGTTACAACGCATGTGACCCGCGGTGTACAACAAAAAATATTATATACAACAAATTCATCAGTTTATAAAAAGATAAAAAAAATCAAATTATTAACCCTCGGGTCATATCCTAGTAGTAGTACAAACTCTTAACCATATACATTACTGCTTTTTTTCGAGGTGAATTTATATGCACTAAAACAAAAGTCATGAGTGAAAAAAATGTTACCAGAGTTGAACAAGTAAATGATATCATGTGAAACAAAAAAAATTGTTTGGAGATAATGTAAAACGAACTGTTCGTCCAAAATGCAAATCATCTTTTCAAAATTTTCGTTACATAATTTCTTAAAAAATAAATTATAGATATAAGTTTTGTTAATTATTTCTCATATATTCAATTAATAATCAATCAACTATGAAATGAATATATTATAAACAAATCATACACTATTTTTTTTTTCTTGAAACAAATCCACATACTATTATTACAAATTAAACTTGAGGCTAAAGTTGGTGGATTGTGTACAAAAGAAGGCGAGAGAGATCTGCCTTCCATTACATAGCAAAGTTGGTCTGGACTTTACTAACGAGATGCTCTCCGTAGACAGCCTTTTTGAAAACTTGGGATCCTCCTCTCCCTGCAGGGTACTTCTGCTTACATATATCCAATGGCTCCACTACCGCGTCGAAATTAGTCTGTTCATTCAAGATAAAACATGATTCCAAATCCAAATGTGGAAAACACACACAAGAGTGTTAAAAGTTTATCACCTCGTAGAAGAATGCGACACAGACACGGTATAGAGGAGAGTTATTGATCACTCTATGAAGTGTCGATTCGTACACTCCGTTTGAAAGTATCTGCATTTTACGATTCCAAAAGGTTTCTCAAAAAGGTATTCAAGAGAAAGGAAGTGAGATGGGAAGAACAAACCTTTAACATGTCGCCGATGTTGCAAACAAACGATCCAGGGATTGGAACGGCTGATATCCAATCGCCGCCCAAGTTTCTCACCTTTTCAAAGTTAAAATTTGTTATAGAGCCAAGACAACTTCTTCACATAAACATAAAATCAAAGGAGGATCATCATAAGAATATTAACCTGAAGAGCAGTTTTGTCATCGTCTTGATTTACAAGAGTTAACAACCCTGCAGAGAAAAGTGTTCCCCATTGAGAATGAAGAGAGAATCAGAAATTCAACATGATATCACTTCAGGGTTAAACTTAATTACCATAGTCAGTGTGAGCTCCACTGGAACCATATCGTTGTAAGCAGCAATTATTCGGAAAAGGTGAGTAACTCGAGCTGATAAGCGAAAAGGGAACCGTAGTAAACAGAATGAGAAGTAGAAGAAAGTTACCATCCGATATCATTTTCCGGTTGGCCATTTGCGAACGGAGCACCTGGATAGCCAATAAGACGCATCACCCAAAAAGGGTCACCAGCCATCTTTCCCTCAAACTCATACGGTGATCCACCAAGAGCTAAAGAGATTCCCCTCAAGATCTTTCTAGAAAGATCTGAATGAAACCATGAAATGAAATCACAAACTAAGAACACTATTAGAAACAAAACACATAAGAAACAGAGAAATGGTAAAAACACACCTGTACATAGCTTAGTATACTCCTCCATCAACTCTTTAAACTCTTGAGGATTCTCTGGCCTTCAAGAAAACGCCACAAATACAAAAGATAGAAATAATCAGAAGACGAAACAACATAACCGGATAAGAAATCGGATACATAGATTACCACTGGTTTGGCCCTTCCATAACTTTGCCTATATCCCCATACTGCCCTTGCTCAAACTCTCTGTAACACTGTCCATAAGAGTATCAAACTCATCAGGAGAAAAACATGGAAACACGGCTAGTGAGACCTAGTGAAGACACAAACACACTTACATCAATGGCTTCGTGGATATCTGGTATTCCCTTAGTTACATTTTCTCCAATTCTCTGATATCCTCTGTTCACAAAAGATCAATGAACAATCTCAAAACTGTTAGAATTTTGGAAGAAAAAAACACAATTGTAGAGACAAACCTGTATCCAGCAGCTGGAGTCATCTTGATCTGAAGTTTCTCTTCATAAGGAAGCTTAAAGAACTCACGAGTGATCTCTCTAACTTTATTTATAAGACTCTCCGAGATTCCATGGCCTATCTGCTCTCCACAAAATCAGATCAAAAAGAAAAAAAAAAAAAAAAGTTGTTCGACTACAAAGCTAAAGAATGAAACTCAAGTTTGTACCACGTAGAAGAATCCGGCGTCCCGACAAGCTTTATCCAGTTGCCGGACAACATCGGCCACGCCGGGATCATCAGCCATGTCGGGATCATCACACTTGGCCAATAGAGGAGATATGTCTGCAATATCATCGAATTTGAATGAAACTGGATGAAACTAAAGAGAATGGAATTTAGGGTTTCGTTAGTACCGATGACTGGTAAAGATCTGAAGGCCGTCGCCATCTCTCTCTCTCTGTCTCTCTCTGCTTTAGAATCTGCTTCAGCTTTTTGTAAATGGGAATCTTATCTGATCTAATGTAGGTGGCGGTGACTTTCTTAATCAAAAACGAGGATCTTTTTGGTAAATAAAGATTGTTTCTTTTTTATTATACTTAGAGCTTTCGATTGCTCTTTTTTGGTGTAGAGATTTGAAGTTTTTAGTTATTCAGGTTTGAGAAATTTTTATCGAAAAGGAAACGAATTTGTTTTGGTGATTGATTTAAAGAGAAAATTATATTTAATCACTATTAAATTGTTCAAATTACCTCTATAAAATTTTGTAATTAACTTTAATTTATGCAGTAGAGTTGTACTAAGTGAATTCCTAATCCGGTTTTTGACAACAACAAAAACAATTATAGTTGAGCGTTGGAAGAACAATGAAAGATCCTCATAAGATATCATTATAACGTTTTTAGTGATGTAAAGTTTATTTATTTTTTCAGTAAGTGATTCTTTAGAAAATATTGTAAGCATTGACATAAGACAAAATCTTAAATGACTATAATTTTCTAAATCCATGATCCAATTAACGTATTATATATAAAGAAAAAAAAATTACACATGAAATTTGAGGTTTGTGGTTTTCAGTTTTGAGATGCTTTTATCGAATTTGTTTTATTATTTCAGCTTGTATGATATTTTAAAAAACAGTACTGGACAGATTTTAAATATAATTGTTATGTTGATTAAATCAAATCGTTTATTTTTAGGAATAAAACAGTTCTTTCAACTTGATTTTGGTTTGAAAGTTCGGTTTGCATTTGGTTAAAATATCCATTCCTCGATTTTACATCAAATCGTTTATTTTTAGGAATAAAAAATGATTTGATTAAATTAAAGTCTTCAATAAACTTTACACCAGCAAAAAAGCAAACCTTCAAAGGGAAAAACTTTATTTTTTACATTAAGCAAATATGTATGACGACGTCTTCTCACGTAAGTTCTAAGACAAAGACGAAACCGAACGTTTCTTACGACCACTGCAAAACGTCGTGCTGTTTTTATCCATCTTATCCAACACGTAGTGTGCAAGCAAATCATTAGACTCAACAAGATTCTCACGGCACAAGAACTCATCGCCACAAAGCCTCTCAACGTCTCTATAATAATCATGCACAAACACATGCGTCTTCGGATTCCCGCCCTTTTTGCTCCGAGCAAGAACCGCCGCCGTGAAAATCGACGACATCCTCCCCGGTCCTTCGTGAGCATCGCCACGTGGCCCGTCCACAAAGATAACATCCCAATCAACATCGTAGACGTGATTAGGCAAATCATTAAGACCTAGTTTACAATCTGAGAAGAGAAGATTTTGCACGGGACGACACTCGTTTCCCGCGGCTTCTTTAGCCGCGGTAACGAGCTCTCCGGCCTCGTGAGCTTTCGTCGTGTATTGAACGTCGAAAACGTCTATCTCCGGGTGGATTTCTTCAAAGTAAGCCGCGTAGTAACGATTCTCCTCGATGAAGACTGTTCTACCGTTGTGGTTTAACGATTTCCAAAGGAGAGTCTCGTGTGTTAGTCCGAAAACGAGAAGATTACACGGCGGAGCGCAGCGGCGGAGGACGTCGGAGATAGATTTCATCTCTCCGTAAGACATGTGGAAACTGTCGTTGGATCTTGACGCGTAGTGAAGCAATGCGTTGATTGCACTCGTTGGTAAGTTAGAGTTGGAGATGGGAGATGATGATGAAGATGGTGATCCTCCGGTGACGACGGCGGCTACGGCGGCGGCGACGGAGGTGTTTTTGGAAGGGATTGTGTCTCTAGTGTAGAGGAGAGTTAGGAGGAACACGATGGTGAAGAAAGAGACGAAAGCGAGAAGCCATAAACGAGTTGTGCTCGTTTGTTTTTGGATGTAAGGATGAAGAAGGATTAGCTTCGTGTTCGTGTTCCCTGATCCGTTCTTCATTGTTCACTCTTCTTCTTCTTCTCTTTCCTCTGTTTTCTTCTTTATTAGAAGATTTTCAGAGGAAGAGGACGATTGAAGAATGATTTAAGAGTTTTCAAATGGAAGAAAAAATGGGATTGATTTAAAAGAAAGTAAGTAGTGAGCTGTTTCGTGAAATGTGAGCTATAAGCAAAGATTTGTGTTAACCTAATAGAGAATTGAATAAAAAACATTGTGATATATTTTTTCTTTAACGTTCTCGAAGTTTTAAGTCTTGGAATTTATTTTCTTTTATTTTCTAATGAAGTGTTTACTTTTGGGAATCCATTTTTTCTAAAATTATTTGCTTTATTTCGCAACATATCAAAATAGAACCGTGGAAACTTAAAGGAGTATTCAATTTTCTTTAGGTTCTTATCTAATTACTCGATTATGATTAAGTAAATAAGTTGGAAACAACTTGGTTTACGTCCATCGCTATTTATGGATTTAATTGTAATTCAGTATAACTAGTTTTTTTTTTCTTTTCCAAAGAGTGTATAAAGATTACTTCTATTTATAGCTTGATATTGTGATCAAACAAACCAAAAATATTATTTGTTATGTGAAAACAGAATTAACTGCAATAGTTTATGTAAAAAGGTATTAAAATATATAAACGATGATGTGTGAGGTTTTTTTTGTTTTTGCTAAAGATGATGTGTGAGGTTGGTTGTTGTATGTATAAGTGTTAAGAGTTTTGGTCATTGCGAGAGACACCAAATCTAATTACAGACCAAAAGTCTCTATCCCTTATTGCTTTGGTTTAGTTCTTAAGGAAGCAGCCCAAAAGAACGAGATACACCCACACACAAAACATGAAAACAATACAATATTGAATAGATAATGATAAAAAAAATCATTTCGTTTTCTTTGATTAACCATTGGATTGAGACAAAACATATTGATTTATTTGAAGAAATATAATGCTTATATTTGTCAATTTTTTTTTTTTTTTTTGTCAATCGTCATATTTTAATTACAAGAAATGCAAATCCTTAAAACAAATAACTCAAATATAGTTTTTTCTGTAAGCTATTATATCATCGTTGGTAAATTTCATCATTCATAATCTAACTTTTTGCAATACTACAACTTAACAAAAAGTTTTACAGACGGCTCTACGACAGATGATTCTTTTTGAATCACAACGATCTACGAGAGACGGTTCTACATACACCATATTAACGATGAATTGCATAATTTGCATTTTCTAAAAATCGAACTCCATATTTGCATTAATATAAATATTTAGTCAACCACTCTATATTATCAAATGACAATTGCGTTGATAATCAATCTAAAATTAGGTTTCTTTTTGGTTCCTTAAAACTATATTGATAAGCTCCGTTTAATTCTCTTCAGCATGTTTGCCTTTGGACTAAAGGCGCTTGCTCTATTGATGATCCTCATGAAAGACGTTAAATAAGAAAGAACCCTATTTTTAGATTGGGCCTATTCCGTTGAGGAAAAAAACAAGATTTGGCCCATTCAGAGTTTTGAAGGTCTAGAAACAACCCAAAGCACCTCGCATCCACGTATGTTCACAAGCCCAATGCGACCCCTTTCATGGTCGCATAAATCATTTAAAAATTCGTGATTACTTTTGTATAATGGATTAAGGGTTGGCTGATTTTATAGCCATAAACTAGTTGCATTCTCAGCTTTTTCTTTCAACTTTTTTGTCCTTGAAAATTCTACCATAAACTTAGATAATTCTTACAATTGCAACATGTACTTTCGGATTCATCCTTAAAACTACGCCTCCAATTGACCCGGCCAATAAACCGGTATCACATAACCCGGTTTGATTTAATTCAAATTTAACCAAACTTAAACCCGATTTTGACCCGAATCTTCTTCTTCTTCACCCGATTTTGACCCGATTTATTTTTTCTTCTTCCTCTTCATTTCTAGAACGACCAATAATCCCAAAACCCATCACAATCAAATTTGCAATTATTCTACCATATAGATTCTATTCTTCGATTTTATGCACAATTTTCTTACGATTCTATTATTCAATTTCTACTTCGTTTACCTCTTTTCTCTCCTCGAATTTCATGAGTTGTTAATCGATCTTTGACTCCAAATTGTTCGACGTTTTGATTTGTTTCTTTGTCGTTGCTCTTCGACCAACCAAACAAAACCAAACAAGAGAAGATCGTGATTGAATATGATGTGGATTTCAGGCTTCAGAATCATGATATTGGAGCGTCTATCCGGCGAGGAGCAGCAGCAAAGGAGAATGCTTTTGCGTTTTCATTGGAGCTTCTCTCCGGCGAGCAGCACCAATCGACGACAGCGCCAATTGAGTAACATGTTCCATAAGCAGCCTGAGCGGCGGTCATGAGTTTAGTGGCGAGACCAAGCTTGCGATGGGTACGAAGAACGGCGAGAGAAGTGATATGGCTGATGATTCACACTTAACAATACTCCCAATCAACGGAATCGGAGAAATCTCCGGTTTGATCGCCATCGCCAGAGACAGAAAGTCGGGAACATGAAGAGGAAGAAGAAGAAAAAAAATTCTGGTCAAAATCGGGTGAAGAGAAAGAAGATTCGGGTCAAAATCAGGTTTAAATTTGGTTAAATTTGAATAAAATCAAACCGGGTTATGTGGTACCGGTTTATTGGCCGGTTCAATTGGAAGCGTAGTTTTAAGGATGAATCTGAAAGTACATGTTGCAATTGTGAGAATTAGGCCTGGGCATAAAACCAGAAATCCAAAAACCGATCCGAAACCGATCCGAAAAATCCGGAACCGAATCCGAACCGAAGAGTCACAAAACCCGAACGGATAATGAATTCTCCTATCCGAATTACCCGAACCGAATCTGATCCGAACCGAAAACCGAAAGGATATCCGAAAACCGAAAATAAAATTAAATATCCAAAAATATTAGTTATATTTAGTTTTAATTTTATAGCAAATAACAAAAATATCCTAAATAACCTATATTTCAGAAATCTTTTAGTTACATTTGTTAAAATTATACATATTTTTATAAAATTTCACCAAATTTTAGTAAGATTAAACCAATTTTTATTTAAATTGAACAATTTTTTAGTTTTTTTTCCCGAAAACCGATCCGAATCCGACACACATCCGAACCGAAACCGAATCGATGACTCATAAAATCCGAACGGATAATAAATTCTTCTATCCAAATTATCCGAATCCGAATATATCCGAACCGAAACCGAACCGAAAAGTCATAAAATCCGAACGGATAATAAACTCTCATACCCGAATGATCCGAATCCGAATATATCCGATCCGAATCAGAATATATCCGATCCGAATCCGATCTGAAATCCGAATGCCCAGGCCTAGTGAGAATTATCTAAGTTTATGGTGGAATTTTCAATGGCAAAAAAGTTAGGGGGAAAAACTGAGAATGCAACTAGTTTATGGCTATAAAATCAGTCAACCCATGGATTAATGGTAATAACAGTATACGATGTCCTTTTCTTTGTACCAATACAAAATTTATACAACTACGATCCAATTTGGTTAGGTATAATTTGCAAAACAAGCTATGCTTCTATCTCGTTTTCATGTATATTTTTATTTTGTCATCGTCTACTTATATGTTTTATTGTCTACAACAACAAATCATATCTACGAAGTACGAACACGTTACACATGGACGGTTCTGAAATACACACTCATTAGTGTGTGTTCTAAAAGATTGTTTATCAATCTCTGGAGTTCTTTTATGTATATAATTCACTAATCGAGTTCATTTCTTGAATATCATAATATTTTATTGTTCATTTCTTGAATATATATCATAATTGATTTTTAAAAAAAAACTCACAGTAAAATGATTCAAAAAGAATAAAAAATCATCCAATGCATAAATACACGCGTGCCATCTCAAGATTATACATATTGAATAAATCTTTCAGAATAATAACTGACACAGATGCTCTGCTCCGTAACACAAAAACACACACACAAAATGACACTCTTCTTCTACTCTCTTCTCTTCCTCCTCCGTATCTCCGCCGCAAACTCCCTCCCAGCGACGAACTACTTCGACTCCTTCTTACCTTCCGACGCCGTCGCACTTCTCTCCTTCAAATCCACCGCTGATCTCGACAACAAGCTTCTATACTCTCTCACCGAGCCTTACGATTACTGTCAATGGCGCGGCGTCGACTGCTCTCAAGATCGCGTCGTTCGTCTTATCCTCGACGGCGTTGGTCTCCGAGGACGTTTCTCACCGGAGACTCTTAGTCGTCTTGATCAGCTTCGTGTTCTTAGCCTTGTGAATAACTCAATCTCTGGTTCGGTTCCTGATCTATCTCCTTTAACCAATCTCAAAACCCTAACCCTAAGCAAGAACCGTTTCTCCGGTACTCTCTCTGGTTCGATTCTTTCTCTTCGCCGGTTAGTCGAACTTGATCTATCGTTTAACAACTTCGCCGGTGAGATTCCGTCGGAGATCAATGCTCTGAGTCGACTCATTTCTTTAAATCTCGAGTTTAATCGATTCAGTGGTCCTCTCCCGCCGTTGAATCATTCTTCTATGACGTCGTTTAACGTTTCCGGTAACAATCTCACCGGTTTAGTTCCGGTTACAACGACTCTGTTACGATTCAACGCGTCTTCGTTTTCGTCAAACCCTGGACTCTGCGGTGAGATCATTAACCGATCTTGCGGTTCACGTTCTTCTTCTCCATTCTTCGGTTCAACTAAACCAAACGCCACGTCATCATCTTCTTCGTCTCAAGCACCGATTAGTCAAAGCGAGAACGGTGAAGCAGCGATGATTGTTCCACCGGTGGTTAAAAAGGTTAAAAATGGTTGGTTAGTACTTGGTTTCACCATTGGTCTCGCTTCTTTGATAGTCCTCGGTCTTTGTCTCGTAGTGTTCTCGTTGTTTATGAAGAACCGGAGAGACTACGACGATGACGTGATAATGACGCAACCTAAACGAGAAGAAGGAAACAAAGAAATCAAAATCCAATTCCAAACCACTGAGCCGTCGCCGCAAAAACGAATCTCAAGAAACGGAGATTTGATTTTCTGCGGCGACGGAGGAGGAGTAGCTGTGTATACACTTGATCAGTTGATGAGAGCTTCTGCGGAGCTTTTTGGAAGAGGATCAGTAGGTACGACGTATAAAGCGGTGATGGTTAATCAACTGATTGTGACGGTGAAGAGATTAGCTCCGTCGAAAACAGCGATTACTAGTGATTTAGTGTTTGAGAATCAGATGGAGATAGTTGGTGGACTTAAGCATCCGAATCTTGTTCCGGTTAAAGCTTATTTTCAATCAAATGGAGAGAGACTTGTCATCTATGAGTACCAACCTAATGGAAGTCTCTTCAATCTTATTCATGGTAATGTTCTTCTTCTTCTCCTCCTCTGTTTTTTTTTTTTTTTGGAACGTTTTAGTTGAAGTCACGTAACACATAAGAGTTGTTGCTTTTTAGGTCCAGTTAATTAAGTACTCCCTCCGTTTCTGAAAGTTTGATGTTCTAGTATTTTAGGTTTGTTCCACAAAGATTGATTTTCTAGCTTTTTATTTTATTTTTTATTAATTGATATTAACAAATCGTAGATTTCAAGGCGTAATGATTACAAATAATTAACTGTTTTAGATTACTATTGGTTCATACATTATTAAAAATATTTAATAAAAAGAAAAAATTATTAAATAATTAAATCATGATTGTTTCTTAATATATGTGTAAACTCTAAAACATCAAATTTTCAAGAACAGAGGGAGTAATTATTATGTCGGTCTCAATCATATTGAGGTGATAGTGACCATTGTCTCCATTATAAAGCTGAAACTTTTGTGTGTGTAGACTAGACATGTCTCGTTGATGGGTTTTGGTGCAGCTTTATTATTTTTGAAGGAACTCTAGACTTGACCACATAGAGACAATGGCGGAGTTTATAATTAAAAATGTTTTGTCTTTTTCCTTTGTTGAACAACTGTAGATAGAAGACAGAGAATCTGTTAGAAATCTGTGCTATTTTCACGTGAAACTCTAGTTATTTGTCAGGAATTTGGTGTGTTTGTCTTGAGTTCGAGTCATCGAGTGGCTTCTTGGTTGCATATTACTCGTCTATGATTGGAAGTGTAATAAACAAACATCCATTACTAAATTTTTATAATCAGAATTAGCATAGTAAAAGACTTGCGGTTATTGATTTGAATAGACTAACTAAGGACTCTGTTTTATCCCTTGATTTCAATTATGTTTTCATAAAATCCAGGTTCAAGAACATCAAAAGCTAAGCCATTACATTGGACATCATGTTTGAAGATAGCAGAAGATGTAGCTCAAGCACTACATTATATTCACCAATCATCAGGAAAATTTCATGGAAACCTCAAGTCCACTAACATCCTCCTTGGTCACGACTTTGAAGCTTGTGTCACAGATTACTGTCTAAGTGTCTTAACAGACTCATCAGTCCTCCCTAATGACCCGGACATCTCTTCCTACAAAGCACCAGAGGTAAGGAAATCAATAGATAGTCGTCGTCCCACGTCCAAATGCGATGTGTACTCGTTCGGGGTCTTCCTCTTAGAGCTATTGACTGGTAAAACAGCTTCAAGACAACCGATTATGGAGCCAAACGATATGTTGGATTGGGTAAGAGCAATGAGGCAAGAAGAGGAAAGGTCAAAGGAAGAGAATGGGCTAGAGATGATGACTCAAACGGCTTGTCTTTGTCGTGCAACATCGCCGGAGCAAAGGCCGACTATGAAAGAAGTGATCAAAATGATTCAAGAGATTAAGGAGAGTGTTGTGATGACTGAAGAGAACGAAACTTTCCTCTGATCAAGTATGTGTGTTTTTGAGGGGTTAAACTTGGGAGAAAGAAAAAGAGAATGTTAAAAGTGTAAATTTTCTTAAGGGGGATATTTGTTGTTTTAGAAATTTGAAAAATCTCAAATTTTGGGTGGTGGAGCCAACGTGTGAAAGAAGAATATTCCACGTGTGAAAAATATTTTTTTTGTGTACATGAAATGTTTTTTTAGGATTTTTGTTGTTTCTAATTGATAAATCGATGAAAGTAAAAACATAAAATATTTAATTATTAAATTCTAATTCGAATAATTGTATAAGATATATTTGTAATACAGAAATGAAATAAATCTAAATTTTCTAAACTAAAATTTTTTAATACACTTCGACAAATTAGTAATACATGTTAGAGTAGACATGTTTTCTAAAGAGATATTTTATATCTAGTCGTCGGATCATTATTGATGTTTATACTCGGTAGTAGGGTTAAAGCGGCTGCAACACCCGGCAGTCAGATTATTAAACATGTTTATATTCTTTCGTAGAGTCCAAACGGCTATAAAACCCATTTGTTAGATCATCAATGTTTATATCCGATCATAGAATTATCACATTTTGTTTTTTTTTTTTTTTTTTTGAATAACCGCGGGTCTCCCAAAGGCTTTCTAGGCCCAAGGACTAATCCCACGAGGCTGGCAATTCCCCTATGTAAACCTGCCAGTGGCCGTGCCTCGAACCCTGGTGGCGGAAGTCACAGCTGTGACCCCTTTACCACTAGACCACAAGGCCCGGTTTTATCACATTTTGTTTTCACGACATTCTTATGTTATTTACCTTTTGTTTATCTAAGATACAAATATTTATCTCCATATCTTTGTAAAATGTAATCTATAATTGATTGTTTATGGGTAGACCAATATTTACAAAAAGTACTTTAATATTTAGAGATATTAATTGGTGTAAAACCATAAACCAAGACTATCATCACTCTATTAGTATCCATTGTTTTGCTTTGATATGAGAACAGAAAAGTGATGAATTGACAAACGAAAGAAAAAGAAATAACAGCATCCATCTTAGATAAACAAAATGTCGCAATCTTAGATTTCTATGTCAGGTAGCTACTTTTCTTGTACTTTAGGCATTGCATTTATAGATTTTATCTAATAGGAAAAGATATCTAAGAACTGCATACTTTTATAGCATCATGCACCCAACTTAAGGCATTGCAGTATAGATTTTATCTAATAGGGAAAAAAAAATCATCATCCTTTTATGTGAAATCATAATCATTCATCAACGGATTTTGGTACTAAAAGTATAAAAATGTTCTTAGACTGCTGTCTGCTACAGTGGACCAACTCTAAATCTGTTGACAGAAAGAAAAAAAAGGCTATTGTATATATATACAGCTTTAAGCACCTTGAAACAATGAGTGTCGGTTCCACGAGTGATCATTATCATCATCATGATGACTCTTAGACATGAAGTGCATAGTGGTCTCATCGTTCTGCTTTATCCACTCAGAGAGTTTCCATGGTTTCTGCCATTTCCATTTAAACTGAAGCAACCATTGATGGTGACTTCTCTTCCACTTCCATAGCTTCCCACTCTGTCCCATTTTCTTCATTGCTTTCATCTTCCTCGTCTCTTCTAATAAAGCTTCTGATTCTCTCACCGAGATATTGACTATACCTGGCCCAGCGTATTTGAGATGCTTTGTTGCTCGATGATAAGAAGAAGATGGAGATGATGGGTCACTAGCGTTATTATCTCCATAGTGCTTTGATGAGCTCCTTGAACTTCCCTGCAACAAGTGAAATTTTGCATATTTTTTAATGAGAAATTCCCAATAAGAGTTTTGGATTTCAATGTAACAGAAGAAAGGATTAAATTTAAAAACCGAGTATGATGATGATGAAGAAGCCAGCGCAATGGAAACTGTTTGCTCCCTTGTTTTTTTCTCTTTAACGATTTCTCGGTTCTGGACTTCCGTTAGTTGTAATAAGCAGAGGAGGTCATTGAGTTGTTCCTTCTTCTCTTTGATGTCTTTGTCTTTCTCCCAGATTTTGCACCTATTTGATGTTTAAGCAAGATAAAGTCAATCTTCCATTTCGTCCCGAAGTTTGTATTTTTACTGAGTTTTTTCTATTCGGGTTTAAGAGTTGTTACCTTGCTTCAGCAGTGGAATCAAACACATATTGAAGCAAATACTTGGCATCAGTCATGGACTGAACGTGGTTCCACTGAGTCTTAGCATGTAGGCTATGCTCTCTTTCCTCTGCTTCTGAGAGCTGAGAGGCCATGGCTGTGAGAGCATTTGAGGAAACATCTAACATACTCTCAAGAGAAGCTATTCTCTCCAATCTTGTGTTTGGTGATAAAAATCTGACGCATGGGAAAAATAAAAATCTTGAGTCTGGTCATGAAGTGAGTAAATCTACTCCCAAGCAACCTCATCGTTTACGCTACCGAGACATTTTAAGTATAATGTTGTACCTAAACTGTCCATTTTTCTCTTGATGGGGACTTGAAGGAAACTCTATCTCTTGTTTCAACGAGGTTAACTCTTCAGCCAATGCAGCTCGGCTATATGCAACAAGAGTAAATTATTGATTAGAAAATTTCCGGGAGAAAGTCTGTAGTTAACAACATGACTGAGACAGAGTTTCAAAGACGCACACTTGAATTTGCTTTTCATATTGAAAACGAACTTGATGTACTTTTGCCATAACCTCTAGCTCGTTATCAAGCCATTTCCGTAGAGTTTTTTCGTTCATCTGCAAAGAGTATGAAAAGAAACAGTTGATACTTGTGCAGGATGACGAATACATATCTAAATTAGGAGTTCTTGATACCTGTCTAGTTGGTGGTTGACCATTGGTAGTCACTGGAAAAAAAAAGCAAAAGATTATGAACGAAACAGGAACAAAAATAAGGTGTGTTTCGGCATAGAAGTTACCTGATAGTGAAGACTTGCGGGCTTCTAGCAGCTCTTTTAGTCTTTTGGTAGCCATTGCTGCTTCCTCTGTTTTTCTCTGAAGAACCTGCAAGACATTAAGATGCATTTTCTCTTAAGATTCTTATACATGCACTCAAATTGGATAATCTTGTAAGTGGTTCTTCCAAGCGGGAAAAAAGACAAATATTTCATAAGATACTTACCATTTTCTGACGTCGATTGAGAGCTTCGAGTTTGAGTCTTTCATGCTCAGTTTTTCTTCCTTCTTTCTTAAGCTACCCATAAACAAATAAAAATGTAACATGAGATCCGTTCAACTTAAAAAAATTCAACGGACAATAAAGAGCTGATGAAGTGGATAGAGATAAACTACCTGCAACAACTCCTTCTCTTGAGAAGCTTTCCATTGCCGGAATTGTTCAGCTTCTTGTTTCATCTTCTGTTGTAGTTGAACCTATATAACAAAAAAAAAACAGAACAAAAGTCAAAATGTAGATCTAGCTGATGTGAACTAGTAATATAGAAAAATTTCGATAGCACAGCTGAACAGGACGCAACCTTTTGAGCCTTGATGCATTGTATTTCAGCTTTCAAACGCTTTGCTGCATCTTCACTTTTTTGCTTTTGTTTTAAGACCGCAACTTGATTTTCTTGTTTCTTCTTAAGATTTAAAATCTGTGTCTCAAGTGCTTTTAATTTTTGTGCATGGTTATCTCTTGCAACTTGTGCTTGTCTATCAGAACTAGCTGCAAGTTCCTCAACTTCAGCCAACAATAGATCTCTCTCAACCTGTAGACGTTACTCGAGTATCAGAAACTTACGTAAACTATCAACAAGAAAACTTACAATGTTTTGTTTCACCTGTACAGTTCTTTTCTCTTTCTCAAGTTCCATCATTTTCTTCTCTAAGTGTTGTCTGATAGTTTCAGTTCCAATCCCACAAATTTTCATCTCGGACTGCAAATATTAAAATCATAAGATTTTCAAAATAATCCTATCTTAATCAATAGGTACAGAAAACTTCAGTTGAATAAATGACTAAACCTCTTTCTCCTCCAGACGTTTACTTAGTTCATTTAATTCCTTGCCCATGCTATTCTGCCTAAGTGCATGTTCCCACTCTTCTGCTGCAGCAATATCTTCAGAAATTCCACCTTGAATCAGAAAAGATTTCAAGCTTAAGTAAGGGTAAGAGAACGCAGATGCATTTCGATTGCATGGATTGAAGCTTAAGTAAGGGTCCAAAACCTGATGTTGCTTCACTCATTTCATAATCTGATTCCATGCTTTCGAAACCCCTTTTAAGGCCATCATCTTTTGGAAAATTTACACCATCTTCCTGAGGTAGAACAACTCTTGTTTTCAGCAGTGAAGAAATGTGCCAAATAAATCTATTGTGGTTGCCTTATGTATACAGAAATTACCTGTGCATCAATATTGCAAGAATCAAGAGTAGTTCTCTTGCTACGATAGATGTGAAGTTCTCGAGAAAGCTCTTCATTGGCAGACTCTAGGTTCATGATTTTCTCTCGCATAACCTTTAAAATTGAAATAATGAGAAGTTTATAAACCTTTTGAAGAATATCAGCAGACGTTATATACCTGCACTTCCTCTGGGGTTGCCACACGAGCACAAAGTGCAGCTTGTAGATATTGTAGCTGTTGACGCATCTTTTGCATCTCAGAACATATTAAGTCTTTATTGGCCTGTGCACCAAAATAAAGAAGTCTCTCCTGTTAGAGCTCCCAAGTGAACAATCTTATTCCTCTATTAATCTATTTTTTGGCCCCATGTACTTTCAATTGTGTCAGCTGATCTGCAGAAAAATTGAAAGCTCATGTAAGATAGTTCGTCGGTACTTACAACAGGTTTGTTCTGGATATTCCGAGCACGATTTGCATATTTGAGCGTGTTAAGAGTTTCCTCAGCATTGATGTCAGCAGGACTGATGCAAGCTACAAGAATAACACAAACACAAAGAGAAGTTGAATTTGTGAACGGATAAAAGATTACCAGGAAATTAACTCATACAACTAAAAAGTTTACCTATCATGACTGTTTTACTATTTCCACCAAGAGAATCCTGCAGGAATGTAAAGGACATCTTTAATGGAATATTTGTCACATGAATCATATATGATCCACATTACATGCCAAGAAAGATAATACACTGCTACAAATTTTATGTACAGTGATAATAAGTGCAAAGATACTACTACTGAAGTGTAAAGATAGAAATGAACCTGCAATAACCGAGTAAGTTTACTATCACGGTAGGGAACATGAGCACCTTCTTTTCGCTTTTTCTCATCCCCAAGCGCACTGATGACATTACCAAGTGCAAGAAGCCCCCTATTGATGTGAATTCCTGTTTCAGAGAACAAACAAGAATGTAAGTCAATGTCCTCAAAAGGATGCAAAATAGGATGTCAGTTTCTCCAACCTTCTTTTAATCGAACACCGCCTGAACCTGTTCGTTTAGCTCTTTCAGATCCGGCAAGGTCTACCAGGTGAAGCTTGGCACAACAATATTCCTCACCCATATCTTCATCTACGGTGTCTTTAACCACTGAGATCGAAGGGATTTTGTGCATCTGTTCTAAGGTGATCGTGAAGATAGCATGTGACCGACTGTACAAGAAGAAATTTTGCTCTATCACGGATATAGAAACGGAAAAACTAATGGACCAACTGTTAATGATGCCTCTATTTACCATTTCTAACTTTCCAACAATTGCTCGTTTATTGTAATGTTCAATATAACTACATTTTACTACTGGCTAAGCATCATTAACTGTAATATTAAGCCAGGTCTTGCTTCTTAGAGATCCTCACCTCGACTCATTATTCATATTTGTACTCCCAGTTGCCCTGGTAAGAGATCCTTGCTCTAAACAGGACGCCATTTCTTCTTTAGTAGTTATAGGAACTTCAGTTGCACCGGATAGTGTTATAACTCCGTTTGGTGATTCGCGAATCTGCACCGGTGACTTACTAAGAACAACCTTTCCAGGGGTTCCATTGGCTAGTCTGTTAAACGGCACACTATCCAGCAAATCCAGAACTTCTTCTTTTAAAATCTACATACAAATATTTCCAGTTAATATTCATAAAACTATAATCTAGACAATTAATCTAGCAACCAACGGATGATACCTCGATGAAAGAGACATGTAACTGGAACCCCATTTGGTGCTTTACTGAATCAATTCTATTGAACAAAGCACTCATAACTTGAGGAATCAACCCATTTCTTGTACCATCTTTAAAAGCAGTCCCCATAGTGTAAGTCTTCCCAGATCCTGTCTGCATCATTTACGTAACTCAAATAGAAGAAACACAACAACAACAAAAAAAGCAGCTAAAACCAATTTTAGAAACATTTTTTTCTGTACCTGACCATAAGCCAACACAGTAGCATTGTATCCATGAAACAAACCATCAACAAGAGGAGCAACACATTCTTCAAACATCAAAGATGATGGAGAACCATTACTTCCATATACATGATCAAATGTGAATGAATGTGTTCCCATTTGCACCTATGCACCATCAACAAAACAAACAACACTATTTTAATACATAAACAATGCTCAAATGCATTATATATATTATATATATGATGTAACAAAAAAACAAAATTGACACTGTTTTATAAGAAGAAATAAAATTAAATGAGTATCAGAGTTAGAACAGAGATTTTGATCCGGATCCAGGAATAGCGTGAACAACGACGAACGCATTTAAAAACCATCGGAGAAAAAAAAAACGTTAACGACGGAGAAGAGACGAAACTGACTCCGTTCACAATCGGAAAACTGACCTGAGGCGTTACCGGAGAAACAGAAACGCATTCCCTACAACCTTGAGTTACTTCATCTCCGATCAAAGGACGAACGTTAACCGCGACTTTCACGGAACAACTCTCCGACGAAGACGACGACGGTGACGAAGAATGTGATTCCATCGAAATTCTTCTCTTCTTCTACGTGTAAGAGTGTGAATAAGAGAATTCAGAAGAAGAAAAGTTGAATCAGAGTCTCAATTTCGTCTTCTTCCTCGGGAGAAGGAGAAGAAAAAGTGAAGAAGAAGCTTTACTCTCTTCACTGCTCTTTCTCTGGTTTGGGTATACGAGGTATCTTTATATTTCCATTTTTGCCCTCCACGAGACTCTAAATTTACCTTTTTTACCCTCCACGTCAGCTTCTTCTTCTTCTCCTTCGTCTATTGACTTCTTCTTATTTAATCCACTGGTCCGTGTGTATTGAAACTAAATCGGATTTATTTATTTATTATTCAGATCTGTCTACCACACTTTTATTCATATAAAAATGTTGTTGGAGAAAAAACTGTTTTTAGACGAGTTAAATTAATTATGGTGCGTGTAAATGAGACAACTGGGTGTGTAAAAGTCGATAATTCCAAAGTTTTGGTAGTTTCTATCGTCTCTTAAGTTAAAGACAAAAATTATTTAATTATGAAGAGTCAAGACATTCGTTTCTGGTCCTTCTTCTGCGCGGGAAAATCCCAACAGTAAAGTACACACAAAAAAAAAAAAAAAAAAAAAAAGGTTATATGAAATATTTTCCCAAAGTGCGGGGACCGCAGTACGCTCCGTTTGGGCCTTTATTGGGCCCTACCTCACATGTCTATCTGCAGGGCTCATTACTTGGTTTGTATCAGTTTGTTTATCCAATTTGAATGTATTTTCAGTGGTTTCTATTGGTTTTGAATTTTGACCATTGGGCGGAGAAGTCATGAAAATACGGGGAAAATAAAGGTGAATTTCATTAAACATATAAAAAACAAGATATTGTTATCGGCTTATCGCTAGTAGTAAAAATGTAAAATAATGAAATAGCATAGTATATATGTCGTGTATCAATATAATTATGTAATTGGTAAAAAGAACTGCATAATAATTCTGCAGATTATTGATATATTAGTTTTTCTATTATGATCATATGACAAATTTTTGCTTTTAGTTTTAATATTAAGTACCATTTCTGCTGAAACCATGCTTAATCATGATATAGCTTTGAAAAAAACATGGCTATCTTTTCAAGTTTTATCATCCCCGGCCCCTCCACCTTCCTAATTATAGGTGAATTTTTTTTTTCTGACAAACCTATTATAGGTGAATTATATTAGCCAAGAATATCCATTTTTTAAAATGTGGAAGTTCCTTGAGATTCAAGAAATAAAATTTGATGTCATGGGTTGTTGTTCTTCTAATCTGGTAAAAACAAATTTCGATATTTCTCTGTATTTTCAGTTATTATGTAGTACATCATTTGATGCTAAAAACAATTTGCACCATAAGTCTATATAGCTTCTAATGTTGGTTTTCGATAGATGATTTCCCAAGTTTCCTTTTTGTTTATCGAACGAAAATAAGAATGCTGATACGTCTAAAATGCATTCTCATGTGTGTACCTACTTTTTATAGTATTTATGTGTTGTTAGACTAATGCATATATAATGATTCTAACGCTAGCCCACAAGTTGATTATATATAGTTTTGTTTTCTATATGTGGACGACCCTAATGATTATGACTCTATGTTATCATATATATGCTTATCATATATATATAAAGCTCGTCTAACTGCCAATTTTGCTTTCTCTTAATTTGAAATCATTTCGAGTAGTCTTCGAAAACAATCGTGAAATTTTGAAAAAGCCCAACACAAAGACCCATTATA
Organism: Arabidopsis lyrata subsp. lyrata; assembly: GCF_000004255.2. Classification (NCBI taxonomy): domain Eukaryota; kingdom Viridiplantae; phylum Streptophyta; class Magnoliopsida; order Brassicales; family Brassicaceae; genus Arabidopsis; species Arabidopsis lyrata. The sequence continues at coordinate 15,022,233 of NW_003302551.1, forward strand.
AACAAACAAAGATCCAAAACATTTTATCATATATCAATCAAGGGTGAAACATTAATTACCTCACATCTCAAAAAAAAAAATCATAGAATCAAGCAAATTAACAGGTCACCCATTCCAACTTTATCTATTCATATTACAGTCAAATTTTGAGAGTGCACCAAAACAGAGCATTTGAATCTTTTTTTGTACATAAATAAACGTTAACATTTAAGGTACTATATATATATATATATAAAAGTTAAATTATTCGGTCAGGTTTCTGATTTTATCTACATATATATCCACCGTTAAAATAAAAGACTGCAACAAAACAATGCATCAGAATCTTTTCTTGTACACATAAGTAAACAAACGTTAATAAAATAAATAGTACTACTACTATTGTTAACAAGACAAAAACACAACTATTGGTCAATACTTTTGTAATTAATTATTATAATCATAATGGAAATGAGCCGCCCTCGTGTATACTAATCCGAACGTAACACATGCCCTGGAATGGAACCCACAATCAAAAATTCAAATACCGAAACTACCCTTGGTCTTATCGTTGTATTGTAGAGAAGCTTCCAAAGATGGGCAAAAGGTTTACGTGAAAAGCAGAGGGACAAAATGGACAATATGGGAATACGTATCATCATTTACATAAACACGTAAAAGTCAATTAGTAACGGTATCCAGCCACCGACCATGAGTTTGACACTTTCTGGCCTCATTAATCTCCTTTTTTATATATAGACGTGTATACGTACGCATATATGTCATGTAATACGTCTATCGAATAAACATATTATACGTAAAATCGACCATTCGATGTTTTTTCTGTCAAATCTTAAACTTCGGATAGTGTAATCTTAAACTTAGTTTAAAAAAAAAAAAAGTTTTAGCCTTTTACTTTTTTAGGTATGTGTATGTCATGCAAATTTTTATTTTTTTTATCAACCATATATTAATTAAAAAATCACTTTATGATTGATAATTTAATATAAAGAAAAGTTTACAAATGAAATTTTAGAAAATAAATTTTTAGAGTAACGCGATAAACAATCTGCATTACCATTACAAGAGCAAGAAATACTAAAAAAAACGAGAAAGAATAAAAAGAATCACGAAGCAAACTAATCTCATCTAGTAGATTCGAAAAAGCGGACCACTTCTTCGGTGCCTGCATCATCAAAACTACTTCTATACTATTGGTTTTGAATATATATGATAATTAAAAAAATATATGATAATTAATTCTTTTTGAGATGATCATTTTCATAGCCTATAAAAAAGCGTCTATTTACGGATGAAAAGAAGAAGAATTCGTCCAATAATATTTTGATCCTAGTAGAATTATACGATTGTTTCCTTGAAAGCATCACCGTCCTAAACATATGATAGGACATAATATTTTCCACTAACCGTCAATCCATCATACACAATTAATTATATAATTTTTACTTTGTGGAAATGGTTATAAGTCGATGAACCAATTTGGTCTTATTATCTTCTTTAGAATTTGATTATATACTTCAAATATAAAACATAACTTTTATGATGTCATCGTGTAAACTCACAAACAAACAAAATCAAACGCTCAATAAGACGATGATTATTCCATCAAAGACATACGTGTTATCTTTTTTGACAAAAAAAAATAGACAGACGTTATCTATATATGTAACCATATAAATACCGGAAAATTGGATCCTAGTGATTTCAACGAATTAATATTCAATTATTGATCGTAAAAAAAAAAAAAAAAAAACGAGTATGGGATCTCCACTCGGTGACTTTTCTCGAGCTTACAAGCGTAATTTTCTCATTCTCTATATCTTTAAACTAGATTTAGTTTTATACTACTATAGTTTCATATTTATAATAACACAAACAAAATTTCAACTATAACTCGAAGTCGGCATGGACTTTTTGGAATTTTCTCCTCTACCTACAACTTCAACCTCTCTCTCTCTCTCTCTTTCTCTCTTCACATATATAAGAGAGTCCCTTGATCAAGAAATCAGATAATTTCCCTAATCCCACTTCTAAAGTCCTCCTCTTGGAAAGCTAAGAGACTCAACTCCCGAGCCGCCATGGACGCCGGAGTAGCAGTAAAAGTTGACGTGGTAGGTGCAAGAAAGAGAGAAAGACCATTCAAAGGGATAAGGATGAGGAAATGGGGGAAATGGGTGGCGGAGATTCGAGAACCCAACAAGCGTTCAAGACTTTGGCTCGGCTCTTACTCTACTCCCGAAGCGGCGGCCCGTGCATACGACACGGCGGTGTTTTACCTCAGAGGACCCACCGCTACGCTCAACTTCCCGGAGCTTTTGCCGTGTACGTCCACTGAGGACATGTCAGCGGCCACGATCAGGAAAAAGGCGACGGAGGTTGGAGCTCAGGTAGATGCGATAGGGACGACGGTGGTTCAGAACAACAAACGCCGCCGCGTTTTTAGTCAAAAGCGTGACTTTGGCGGCGGGTTATTGGAGCTTGTTGACTTGAACAAGTTACCCGACCCGGAAAATCTCGATGATGATTTGGTGGGAAAATAGACCGAAAAATAATAAAAACTAGATTTTATCCCGCGGTTTACCGCGGGATGATTTAATTTTAAAGTTAGTATAAAAATATTTTGTAAATTGTATCTCCTTATAACATATTTATTTATATTATAGTTTACAATTGTTATTAAGTAACGGTATACCACGAGTCCACGAGACAATTATTAATAAATTGAGGATTTAACTTGTGTTAAAGTGGTATATAAATATTGATTCAAATTCGTCCGCCATATAAATCCTTTCCGAAATATAACCCGTTCCGTAATTTCTTAACCGTCCCGTGATTTGTCTTTATTTTAAAATTTAATGATTATTTATTATATATAAAAGTTTACAAATCATATCATCCTCTAAGACCACGAGACATTATACCACGGGATTATTTTTGGTTTTATACAATCTTTTCTAAATGAGACTGATCTAATATGTCTAATATTTATGGTATTAAAAAAAAGATTTAATCCGTATTGAAGCGGCGGATTAATGATATTTTAATCTTTTTATTATTGTTGATTCAAAAACCCGTCCCGCCAAGCCCGTCTGGCCAAAACTCATTATTTTATTAATATTCTTATTTATGATATGATTCTGAATCATGTCTAAATATTTTTATCGATGTAGAACGTTGAACACACATTTTCGTCAATTGGATAATATATGTCCGTTTTTAAAATTTCGAATCACAATATATGCAGTTAAATTTCGAATCACACATGTATTATATGATGATTCAAAACAGTTAAAAACAAATCAAACAAAGATGATAGGAGAATCATGATTATAAATCTTAATCAAATCTTCTAAATATCTAAATTATTAAATATGGAATATCCGGTGTATGAGTTGGGTTAAATATAACCCGACCCAACAATTGTATTTGTGAAGGATTTTTTGAAACGGGTCGGATATCCAAATAACCCGAAAGCATTTGTACTCACCCGTCACCAAAGTGACTGCAAAAATACTAGTATAGATATTTACAATTACATTACAACGGTGGCTGTTGCTATCGTACGCGGTATGCTGGGTTTGTGTTATGACTTATGGGAAGATTCCTCTGTTTCGTCATTGTATTAACATCGAATCTCACAAGTCAAACACTGTACATTTTTCTTAATTTTTTTTTATCGGCCAAATACTCCATTATATAAGGAAAGTTTACATAGACATACATTCAACAGACCCAAGAAACTATATAAGGAGAGAGCTTTTGACGAGCCTATTTAGCAAGATTATCAGCCATTACATTGACTTCTCTACCCACAAATCTAAAGTTATAACAACCCTTAGCCAAAGCAAGTATATCCTCCAAGTAGTTTGTATCTCATGATTGTCTGGTTCATGATGATGATGCTGCACAGCCTGCTCAAGGTAGCGGTATAAAGTAAGAGAGTCGCCACAGAAAGTGACTTGCTGGTAGTTGAGCTTTTTTATCTGGAGAAATGCTTCTCGTAATGCCACAGCCTCCGTTTCCAGAGCTGAACTTGTAGGATCAATTGAAGAAGACCCATTAAGGATACATCGCCCTTGGGAAATATAAAGAGCCCAACCTATTCCAGCTTTGCTGTTGGAGCCAACCCAAGAACCATCTGTACATTTTTCTTAATTTAGTAACTAATTTTGATTTTCTTGTTAATATATATATATCTATCAATTGTTTGGTGAACACTGAACACCAGAATATTAGACTATTAGTGTAACGAGTGTCTAATATTTCGATCATAATTAATCACATCAAGCTAGTTAAATTTTATTTTTCTTTTTGGGCAAAAAAAAGCTAGTTAAAAGCTTAATATCTTATTACGAAGGCTTAAGTTAATTGTCATGATGGTCAATCCTCAATTCCTCATATATATGTAACTATGTAACGGAAGAGGTTCGGATCCCTATTCCCTAGCGAAGTGGATCAAAGGTGACTTAAAACTACTGGGCTAGTAGTAGTAGTAGACAGGGCATCATCAATGGGGGATCATGTGAGGGTGTTCTTATAGAGAATATAATGTTAAAATAATGTAAGATCATGTGTTTAGATCTTTTGTTTAGAAGTTGATTAGTGGGAGAACATGTGTAAGATCTTAAGACTTAATAATATAATAATCTAAATTAAATTAAGATTTTACAATTATTAAAACATTTAAAAATAACATATAAATTGCAAATGCCAAATTTATGAAAAACTGAAAATAAAAGTGAAAATACAATACTAAATATTTATGAAAAAAACATTAAAAATATAAATAACAATAAACAAACAAACATATTACTTAATAAAAGCACAAAAACATTTTATCTAATTAATACATAGTTTATTATCCAAATTTATTCCAAATATGTTGAATATTCCAACCAATGCCCAAATGCCACGTCACCCCGGAACACCCACAAGAACAGATCCAAGTCAAGAGCCCAGTTCCTGATCTTAAGCCCATTGACCTATTTTTTTGGATTTAAATAATGCTTAGATCAGGGGGGTGATCCCCCAATGCAGATGGTCTTACAATCTTATCATCATAAATAATTATTTATGAATAAAGAGTATAGTTTTAGTTCTCGTTTTTCCTTACCTAAATTTCTTTTACTTCTCTAGTTTCTCTCCATCGAACATGGCCGCAGTGCAATTTCTCGCTTAAGTCATTTGATTCTTCGTTTATCATTCTTCTCTCTGATTTCATCTTCAATTTCATGAGTTGTTTGGTTAGTCCTAATTTCTCGATTCAACTTGTTTGTCGTCAAGTGATTTGGTGTTTCGTGACTGTTTTTCCCTTAGTCTAGGTGGATGGAATTTTTAATAGAAATTATCTAAACCACCGCTTAACTAGCTCCATCGACTCTAAGGAAACTATCCGCACATACTTCTATTTATCACATTTGGAGCAAAGGAACAATGTTTTCCACAACAACCAACAGGTCCCTCCCTCGACTATCTTCGAAAACATCGATCGAGAGATCCGTAACACTATAACCGATAGAAGGCATAGAAAGAAATAGAAGAAGTTTATGCTTCTTTGGATCCGATAAGTTGGATTCTCTATCTCTTTTCAAAATGGATTGTAATCTTGTTTTTATTTTATTTTGCCAAGATTACTTTACATTTAGGTAATTGCTCTATAATATCCCACTTTCATTTTATATCTATATATACATTTTTAGATCACAATTAGCAAATAAATCCTGAAGTTGAGAAGTATTTACAATGGCATGCCATTAGCATTAATTATTTAAATTTGTTTTATTTAAGTAAAGATTTTTAAATGAAATTCATTTCTCATATATTTAGCAAAAGTCTCTACAAAATCTTTCCTTAAATAAAGATTTTGAAATCAAATAAGTTTTCAACAATTTACCAAAAATCTCTACACAATCTTTTTAAAAATCTCGACTTAGTTAACTTCTGATTTTTATCTGCAAAAAAAAAAAATTAATAGTAACGAATGATGTAAAAATCGGGAATGTTGATACTTGATACTACAATTTCTTCTACTTCTTTTTTTTCATATAATGAAAATTATTTTTTAGGGATATTTTCTCAAAACCTCTAAATACAACAAAGGGTTTCAAAAGATAGCTTCTCTTTTGGCGGGTCGACACGCAAACCCGCAACTCTCTACGGGCTTATCCGCATGAACTTGCGACCCGTAGTGGATAAAAATATTATTCAAAAAAAAATAACAAATGATGTTTAATTTTACGGAACGGGGTTATATGGTGTAACGGGTTTAGATCGATATTAATATTAAACAATATACTTTGGATGAAATCTTAGAATTAAAAATCAAAATTTAATTATAAAATCAGAAACACTAAACAAAATAAACAATATTAACAAAACAAATACAACTTAAAATTTTGCTAAATAATTTTTTAGTTATAAAAAATCGACCCGCGGTGTACCGCGGGATAAAATCTAGTGATATTTACAATTTAACAACAAAAAAACTACCGCTTAACATTTGTTTTAGTTTTTTTAGTTTGAATAATCTTGATCTAATATTTATAGGAGTTTAAGAAAGGGTGAAGTGTTGATTCGCACTAAGATCTCCTCACTGCAGCTCACAGCCCCGCAAAAGTATGCTTAAACTCTGCTTTTTTCTATTTTTTTTTATAAACACATTCGAAAGAGAGATGCATTTATTGTAACAAAGTTTTTGTTTGACTAAATTTTACATCCATTCAAAAAAAAGGGTGAAAGGAATTAAAGATGTTGATTTATTTAACGACTTTTCTACTATTTTTATTTTGTAAAACGAATCCAGTCTGTTTAGGTATATATCTCAGTTTTAAATAATCAAAAGTAAAATTTTAACATTTTTAATCGATCGAGTAGGTTAGAGTTTTTTCATTAATACCCATAAATAAAAATGATTATGACATGATCTTAAACAATTATTTTAGAAAATTACGTTTTTAAAAAATATTTGGTCTGTAGAAAATTGTTTTAACGAAAAAGCTTCTCAAATAAAGTCATAGTAATTTTAATTGTGAGTTTTTACTTTTTATACATATATTTTACTACAAACAAATCACTTATGGACATTTAGATGCTAAGTTTTTTTATTATGAAGATACATACAATATGTCGTAAAAGTGATAGATTGACAATTAGAGAAAGAATATTTAAATGCTTACGGGACATTGGATAGGATTTGCCTTCTGCTAGCTTTTTGGCATGTGGGCACTACTATTTTAGATTGGCCGTTTTTCCTTCACAACTTCACTCACACTAGAGACGAAAGATGGCAGGAGGGGTAGTTTTAGTCTCGTCGAGTATTGTTCGACCCGTAAGCAGCAGCCAATTGGATCGAACTAAGATCCATCTTACTCCATTTGATCTAAGTCTTCTTCAATTCGATTATCCTCAAAGAGGTCTTCTCTTCTCCAAACCCGACTCAGATTTCCATCTCATTTCTCGACTAAAGGCCTCTCTCGCTCTTGCCTTAGAGATTTACTTCCCTTTCGCGGGTACTCTCGTCAGAACAGAGAATCTTGAAGACGACACGGTGTCGTTTTTCATAGACTGCGATGGCTCTGGCGCTAGATTTCTCCACGCCGAAGCTAAATCTGTCTCCGTGAGTGATTTTCTCCATCCTGATGGTTCTGTTCCCGATTTCATGAAGTACTTCTTTCCCGCCGATGATTTCAAGAGCTGTGATGGTGTCTCGGTGCCCTTGCTTGTTATACAAGTTACCGAGATGAAGGACGGAGTCTTCATCAGTTTCTGTTACAACCATATGGTGGCAGACGGTGTTTCGATGTGGAGTTTCTTCCACACTTGGTCCAAGATTTGCTCAAGTGGTTCAGGTTTTAACCACAAGCCTCTTGTTCTCAAAGGATGGTTCCTCGAGGAGATCGATTACCCGATCCATATTCCGGTTTCGGAGACAGAGAGGTCACCACCAAACCGTGAACTTTCTTCGGTGCCCATTACGAAAGAATGGATTTTTCACTTCTCAAAGAAGAATATTAAAGATCTCAAAGCTAAAGCCAACAGCGAGATTGCCTCCAGTGACATGGAAGTTTCATCTCTTCAAGCGGTTTCAGCACATATGTGGCGATCAATCATCAGGCACAGTGGTGTGAGCCGAGAACGAGAGACACATTGCAAACTAGTGGTGGACTTGAGGCAGAGGGTAAAGCCTCCACTTGAGAAAGATTGTTTTGGGAATATGGTCTATCTTGCATCAGCCATAACCACCGCGGAAGAGCTCTTAGATCGCGGCTTGGGTGAGGCTGCTTTGCAAATAAGAAAATTAGTGAGCTCGCAAACGAATGATACTTGTAAAAGTTTTGCAGAGGATTGGGTTAGAAATGTTAAGAACCTAAAATCAGGTATTGGTAGTAAAGTAGGTGATACTATAGTTGTCGCAAGCTCTCCACGGTTCGAATTGTACAACAAAGATTTCGGTTGGGGCAAACCTATTGCAATTCGAGCTGGACCGTCCAATAGTATCAGTGGCAAACTTTCACTTTTTCAGGGAATCAATGAAGGAAGTATTGATATTCAAGCAACCCTATGGGATGATGTAATAGTGAAACTACTAGCCGATGTGGAATTTTTAGAGCATGTAACTATTGCATGATTGATTCAGTTGGAAAATAAAACTGATAACAGGGACATTGTCTTTGGTTTCTTCTAGTGTCTATCTCTTTTGTTTTTGAAATGCATTCTATCGATTTCCAAGCACAAATAACATCAACACATAAAGTGTATTATGCAGAAACAAAACAAAACTGTGTGATACGCAAGCTTTTGGAGAGAAACATCTTTGAGATCAGCGACCAAAAGAAAACACCTCATTCACTCGTTGGGCTCTTCAAAACCTAAATGGGCCATATCATGTCAAGTCTGGTCAGAGCACTTATTAGCTTGCCTTTCAATAATTGACATTTTTAAACACGTTTTTTATGTACAATACGCAAAAGGACAACAACAACAAATTATTGAAGGGTAAAATAATTTAAAATAAATGGAATCTTGTAAGACAAAAAAATCATTAAATTGTGGTGCTCAGTGATAGTGTCAAATTACATTAAGAGCATATCATGTCAATAATTGACATTTTTAAACACGTTTTTTATGTACAATACGCAAAAGGACAACAACAACAAATTATTGAAGGGTAAAATAATTTAAAATAAATGGAATCTTGTAAGACAAAAAAATCATTAAATTGTAGTGCTCAGTGATACTGAAAGATTCTCAAAGAAAAAAAAAAATCTTATTTTAAAGTTGTAATTTTTTTTATTAATTGAACTAATAGGATTATGACATGTAGCAATGACATCATAGAAGAATGTCTCACAATGTGAAATGAGAAACGTGTCTCCTTTATTTCCCTTCTCTCTCTTCCTTTTATTTTTTTTATTAACTAGTGTAAAATACGCAAAGGACAACAAAGATCGACGACAACAACAACAAGATATTATTGTAGGCTATATAAGTCGTACATTTATTTAAAATAAATCGAATCTTGTATGTTGTTGGTTGTTGTTACTTGTTACTAATTGAGAAGGTTAGAAAAACTTGACCTAATTGACAGATTTGAATCAAAAATGTAATATGCACATTCTGAAAAAGACAAAAAAAATATATGGTCTATGTTAATGATGGTACTCAGTGATATGGTGTCAAATTACATTAATATTCTACGTTTTCAACTTCCTTATCTTAATATAACAGTCTTGAGTTTGGCTTCAGATTACAGATCAAAAATGACAGACATAACTCTTATTTCCTCGAGCACTGTTCGACCTCAAATCATAAACCAACAAGGTCGTGAAAAGATCCATCTAACTCCATTTGATCTAAATTTTCTCTATGTTGATTATACTCAAAGAGGTCTTCTCTTCCCCAAACCCGACCCGGAAACCCATTTCATCTCTCGATTAAAAACCTCTCTTTCTTCTGCTCTAGATATCTACTTCCCCTTCGCTGGTCGTCTTAGCAAAGTTGAAAATCATGAAGATGATACGGTGTCGTTTTACATCAATTGCAACGGCTCTGGTGCTACATTCATCCATGCCGTAGCTGAATCAATCTCGGTAAGCGATCTTCTTCAACCTGATGGCTCTGTTCCTGATTTTTCCAGGATTTTCTATCCCATGAACGGTGTCAAGAGCATTGACGGCGTCTCCGAGCCCTTGCTTGGTTTACAAGTTACCGAGATGAGAGATGGAGTCTTCATCGGTTTTGGTTACAATCACATGGTCGCCGACGGTGCTTCGATCTGGAATTTCTTCAAAACCTGGTCAAAGATTTGCTCTAATGGTCAACCGGAGAATCTTCAGCCTCTTGCCCTCAAAGGATGGTTCGTGGACGGAATGGATTTCCCGATCCATATTCCGGTTTCCGAGACAGAGACGCCACCACCAAGCAATGAACTTTCTCCAACATTCAAAGAGAGAGTTTTTCACTTCACAAAGAAGAATATTTCAGATCTCAAAGCTAAAGTCAACAGCGAAATTGGCTCGAGTGACCATAAAGTCTCGTCCTTACAAGCGGTCTCGGCGCATATGTGGCGATCAATCATTAGACACAATGGTCTAAACCAAGAAGAAAAGACGCGTTGCTTTGTAGCAGTGGATCTAAGGCAGAGGCTAAACCCTCCGCTCGAGAAAGAGTGTTTTGGTCATGTGATCTATAACGCGATAGCTACAACCACAGTGGGGGAGTTGCAGGGTCAGGGTCTAGGGTGGGCTTTTTTGCAAATAAATAATATGTTGAGGTCGTTGACGAATGAAGACTATAGAATTTGGGCAGAGAATTGGGTTAGAAATATGAAGATACAAAAATCAGGTCTTGGAAGTAAAATGACTAGGGATTCTGTAATTGTGTCAAGCTCTCCTTGGTTTGAAGTGTACGATAACGATTTCGGTTGGGGTAAACCGATCGCGGTTCGAGCTGGACCGAGCAATAGTATTAGTGGCAAACTTGTGCTTTTTCGTGGGATTGAAGAAGGCTGTATTGATGTTCATGCGTTTCTATTGTCCGACGTACTTGTGAAACTACTAGCTGACGTGGAATTTCTTGAGAATGTGGCTAATGTATGAGTTAATTGGTTGAGATAATCAAACCGATTGCAGCTAGAGGTGGACCGGGGAAGAGTCGTATAAGTGGTAAACTCGTGCTTTTCCAAGGGATTGAAGAAGGAAGTAGTGATGTTCATGCAACCTTATGGTCTGATGTACTTGTCAAGTTATTGGCTGATGTTGAATTTATGGAGAATGTAACCGTTACATGATTGTTTGGTTGAGAAATAAAACATGTACTTGTTTGCTTCTAATTCGGTGTTTACTGTTTACAAAAATAAAACTATTTCGAAATTCTCTAGGCCTAGAAAAATATATTGGTTTTGGGGCTTTGCATATAATCTTATGGATTCTGGAAAATTTGTCTTAATTGTAATTTCCTTTACTTTCATTTTTTTTCCTTCCATTTTTGTTTTTTTCTTTTGTCATCCGAAACTAAATAAAAGCTCAAAAGAGTTATTTCTGAAGAATGCTGCTTACATAAGTGATATGATGCGGGGCTATACGAACTTTTCGTGGCAAATTAAAGATAAGGAGAAGGTGGAGAACTCTTCCTTGTCGCTCTGAAATTAAAAAATTTCCTTCCATTTTTGGTTATACCCTAATCGACAATATTTCATAGTGGGTTCAGAAAAATTAATTTATTTTCCAATTTAAAGGAAAGTTTTCCATTTCTTTTTGTTTCTTAACAAAAAAAAGAAGTCTCCTTTAATTTATGTGTTATAAAAGTAAAACTTCTTATTCTTTATATTTATACGTTTCCATTTATTTTTAAATTAACATTCCAATATTGACGGCTAAAACATATAGAATATTAATGGCTTGCTGTGATATCATTGATTTTCGACGCAAGGTTGTTTGAGAAAAAATTGATGTGTTAATTAGGAAATCATATAAGTAATTCCAATAAGGTTTGTTTATGTGATTGTCTTTTGACTTGAGCATGAATCATCTTGTTCGACGATCACAAATCGGTAGCTTGTTGAGGATTTTTCCTTGTAGGTTTTCCATATTCCGCTTCCCCAAAACAGTATCTTTGCCGGTTGAAGAGCTCAAGAATGAGGAAGATTTGCTCCGGAAGCAGGAGATCGAAAGAAGAAAAGAAAAATTACGGAAATATATACAGAACCGAACAAAACGTTCAGAACTAAAAAGCCTTTATGATCAGTGTGAGGTGGACGGTGAAAAGATGGAATCCGAAGGAGTACCGATTCACAAGATGTTAGCTTCTTACATATCAGAATTTGACGTAACGGGAATGGAAAAGTATTTGAACAAGTTAGAGGAGAAAAGACCAAAGGGATTTGCTTTAGCTATGCTGCGTAAGTCAGAGCCGTTACTGGTTACTAATGAGTATTACGACATCCTCGGACCAATTAGAGTCTTTGGGGCTCTCAGGATACTGTATAGGCGTTTCGGAGAAAAGGAAGACCTTCGGCGTTTGTGGAACTTAGCTAGGGACATGAAAGCGTTTAAGTTCATCAATGAATATATTTGCACGATTCTGGCGTTTTGGTTGAAAGACGATATCGAAGGGGCTCACCAAGTTCTTGAAGAGTGGGATACCGGAGAACATCGTTATTTTGAAGTCAAGATAAAAGATATTCTGGATTTTTCTCAGTGCAGAAAACTTGTGATACAAGGCACTGAGTTGATGGTGAATGGCATGTTCGAAGAACATAAGGAAGAGGAGGAGAATAAGAAGACGGCAATGGAGGTGAGGCTTAACGGATGGGACCCAAAGAAAAATCTTGCTTTGTCTGCGTACGCATGTGTTCAATATGTGGAGGGCCATAGAGACATTGAGAGTACAGTTGATGTTTTGAGATTGTTGGGGAAGCGTGAGTCACAAGATGCTATTATGGGTGAAGACCGATTGAGTAGGAAATTGGTGGAGGCAATGAGAGGAGGAGGATACGTTGGTGAAGTTTGAACAAGATTAATGATAATTATATATAGTGAAGATATATTCGCATTAACCAAGTACTATAAACAAATACCAAGACGAATTTCTATCAATTAGAGATATATTTTTTCTTTAACATATACACTGAGTATAATAGATTTTATAGTACTGTGAAGCTAAAAACCAAAGACGCAAAGACGCATTAAAGGCTTAAAGCAAAAGAACATTTTACCCACATAAAAGTGAACACAAACCTCAAACCAAACAAATCTTCTATACGAAGAATAATGCGACGATATATATATATATATATATATATATATATATGTATGTAAGTTTTTTTTTGGCAATTATGTTTACGTTTGCAACAACTACACACATGTTTGCAACAACTAGCGGTTGCGATAATTTAAAAATCAGCCCAACTCAACTCCTCCACATAATTTTATTTTAATACCATATAGTATTAGTATAAGGCTCATTGTTTTAGTAGAAAATGTTTGTTGTTTTTGGTAGAAAATTAAATGTTTGTATACAAGTTTGCAAATGTATGTCATATGACTCATACCTGTGGCTATTATTAGGTAATAAACATACAAGCTAATTGCTATAATTCAAATTTATAAAGAATGTGTCATACGACTCATATTATCGTTTGCATTTGATCTTTCATTTACGACTTTACGTATACAATTCAAATTTATAAAATATGTTTGATTTTAAAAAATAAAATATTAGATTTCGTTTAAACGAATACACATACTGAGTTTAAAACAATCGAACTCTTTTGCATGAATGATTTGCTAATCGGAAAATTTGATCATTTGTTTTAGGATAACATTAAATTGAAGATATTTTTAAATGATAATATTCCAGATAATGAAAAAAAAAAACAATCAAACTCTTAATTTTGTAAATAAATTAAATAGTGGTCACGAGACTCACGACCAAAATAAAAATATTAAGAAACAATAGTTCCAAAGTGGTGACGAATATCATTGTGTACGCTGGCATGCATGTGGTCAAGCTTTAAATACATATCATATATGGCTCCAATCATTTTGGTATTATAAAGTTTTTCAATAGACTCCATTTCGTGAGAAAACAAAATGGCAGATGTGAGTATGTGACTACAAATAGTATTTGGTGGCAAACCATCAAGTGTTTGGAATGATCCAAAATGAAAAAAAAAAAACAAGAAAAAAAAAAACAACCTACAATATAACAAACCTACTCGCATAAAGATGACTGATTTCAAACAACCCCCATTAACAATTTCAAGACGTCTTAACTAACCAGAAAAAAGTTATAACAACGTATCCTTGAAGATCTTAGATTTTGGTTGATTTCCTACCACTGTTGCTTTGGTGCTAAGTATAAAGCTTATCCATATTAATTTAGAAAAATATACTTCGAGATTTGGATAATTTTAACGTAATATGATAGTGCAACTAATTTTAGATCTCTTAATTACAAAAGGGAGACTCGATAATTGACATCTTAATTACGCACAAATGGATTCAAATGTGAAATACATTAAAGTTTATACGGTGTTGTATAATATCGTACATATAGGTAATTTTTTAGAGAATTCGATTTTGGTGACACTTACAGTTTCTATTAGTAATTAACAGCTGTCCTGTCCAAAGAAAAAAAAGAATCATTGTTCGGTACACGCGAGGTCAATCTTTCGTGTGGCTATCAATAATTTATTTGGTATTACAAAGTTTTTCAGTTTTCTTTTCTTGACAAAAAAATGGAAGATGTGACCGTGATTTCTAAGAGCATTGTTCAACCCGGAAAGATCGGTCACTCGGGTCAGACAAAGATCCATCTTACTCCATCTGATCTTAGCCTTCTATATCTCGATTACCCTCAAAGAGCTCTCATCTTCCCAAAACCCAACCCGGAAACCCGTTTCATCTCTCGGTTAAAGTCCTCTCTCTCTCTGCTGCTTTAGAGATCTACTTCCCTTTAGCTGGTCGTCTTGTCAAAGTGAACAACCATGAAGATAATACGATATCGCTTTACATCGACTGTGACGACGGCCGTGGTGCCAGTTTCGTCCATGCCATAGCAGAATCTATCTCGGTAAGCGATATCTTTCACCCTCATGGCTCTGTTCCTGACTTTTTCAAGCTTTTCTTCCCCGTGAACGGTGTTAGAAGCATCGACGGACTCTCGGAGCCCTTGCTTGCTGTACAAGTCACCGAGATAAAAGATGGAATCGTCATTAGTTACGGTTACAACCACTTGGTGGCCGATGGTTCTTCTATGTGGAAATTTATCCACGGTTGGTCAAAGATTTTCTTGAATGGTGAATGGGAGAATCATCATCAGCCTCTTGTCCTCAGAGGATGGTTCCTCGACAAGATCGATTTCCCGATCCATATTCCGGTTTCGGAGATAGAGACAGAGAGGGTGAAAAATCGTGAAACTTCGACGAAAGAGAGAGTTTTTCACTTCACAAAAGAGAAAATTTCATATCTTAAAGCTAAAGCTAACGGCGAAATAGACTCAAGTGACATAAATATATCATCCCTTCAAGCTGTTTTGGCACATCTATGGCGATCAATAGTTAGACACAGTGGTCTAAACCGAGAAGAAGAGAGTCATTGCGGTGTAGCAGCGGATTTCAGGCAGAGGCTAAACCCTCCACTTGATAAAGACTGTTTTGGCAATGTAGCCAATCTTGGGATGGCTACAGCCACCGTGGGAGATTTGGTCGATCGTGGACTGGGATGGGCTGCTTTGCAAATAAATAAAACTGTGAGGTCGCAAACGAATGAAAACTTTAGAACTTTTGCTGAGAATTGGGTTAGAAATGGTAAGATCCCAAGAATTGATGTTAGAAGTAAAAGGGGTGATCATGTTTTTATTGTCAATAACTCTCCTTGGTTCAAAGTTTATGATAATGATTTCGGTTTGGGTAAACCGATTGCCGTTCGAGCTGGACCGGCAAATGGTATTGGTGGCAAGCTTGTAGTTTTTCGAGGGATCGAAGAAGGAAGTATCGATGTTCATGCGATATTGACCTTCTCGTTATGGTCCGATGTGCTAGTGAACTTATTTGATGATGTTGAATCTACTATGGAGAATGTAACAATTACATGATGTGCTACTAAAGATATTGAACGATAAATGCTGGATCTATGGAGAATACTGTATATGTAACAATTACATGATATGCTAGTAAACATATTGAATGATGCTGAATTTCATACTTACCATTATATTCTTGCTTTCCCTATCTGACTTACAATACTCATCAATTGCGCACAAAATGCTTATTAGAATAGACTTGCACAGAAACTATAATCTAAGTCACGGATCATAAACCCATATTCATATATCTAAGTCTAATACACAATTAACTTTTGAAATAAAATGGGACACAGGTAAGATTACACAAAGATGAATCTAGCTTGTCTCGGCTTGAAAGCATTTTGTGACATTAAGTCCTTACTCACGGATGAAGATTTGATTCTCTAGAGTGTCAACTTCTTCTTATGGTAATTCATTTACAGCATTTTTTCTAATCATAGTTTCAATCTTAGAAAGAAAACAAATTATATAATTCAAATACATAAAGCTGACCAATATCATTGTGTTGGTCAAGCTTATAAAATATACAGCTTTGAGTTTTATTTCTTTCAGACAGTAGTCAACAATTCATTATGGTATTACAAAGTTTTTCATTAGTTTCCTTCTCGTGACAAAAAATTTTTTGGCAGTTGTGACCGTGATTTCTTCGAGCATTGTTCAACCTGGAAACATCACTCAATCGAGTCGAGGAAAGATCCATCTCCTTCTTTATCTCGGTTACCCTCAAAGAGGTCTCCTCTTCCCCAAACCAGACCCGGAAACCCGTTTCATCTCTCGGTTAAAATCCTCTCTCTCCGCTGCTCTAGACATCTACTTCCCCTTAGCTGTCGTCTTGTCAAAGTGAACAATCACGAAGAGAACACGGTGTCGTTTTACATCGACTGCAACGATGACGGCTTAGGTTCCAAATTCGTCCATGCCATAGCCGAATCGGTCTATGTGAGTGATCTTCTCCAACCTGATGGCTCTGTTTCTGACTCTTTCAAACATTTTTTCCCTGCGAACGATTTCAAGATAATCGAAGGCATCTCGAAGCCCTTGCTTGCTATTCAAGTCACCGAGATGAAAGATGGAGTCTTCATCAGTTTTGGACTACCAAGTAAACTGCTTGGGCCAAGCCAAATTTCCCACACAGATGTGTTTCTTGTTTCCAGCGTGGATCGAACTTAGGTTAGTTTCTTCAAACCTTTCCCCAATTCTCAACTACCATTATGTTCTTGACTTGCAGTACTCATCCTTTGCTTATTAGAATTAATAGAAATTCTTGACTTTTATGAGTTAAAGAGAGCAAGAACATATAAAAGGAGAGAGCTTGAATATGTACATAGACTTGCACGGAAAATGGAATCTCTAAGTCAGGGATCATAAAAATCATATTCATAATTCTAAGTCAAATACACAATCACCTTTGAAATAAAATGGGACAAACACGAACTTGTCTCGGCTTGAAGCCGTTTTGTGACAACAAGTCCATATTCAGAGATGAACATTTGATTCACTAGTGTCAACAAGTCCATATTCGGGTACCCGTTCGGGTTCGGTTCTTTTTTTTCGGGTATCGGGTCTATTCGGGTAGAGGGTCAAGACCCATTTGGGTATTCTAAAAATTCGGTTCGGGTTCGGTTCGGGTTCGGTTCGGGTTCGGGTCGGTTCGGGTATTTTAATAAAAAAAAAGAAAAATACCCGAAAATAACCAAAAATACCCGAAATATTTTCGGGTTCGGGTCGGATTCGGATTTTTAACTCATATATATCCAAATCTAACCGAAATACCCTATTTCTCGAAAATACATTGGTTACTCTGTACCCAAATATAACCAAAAATATCTAAAATACCTAATATATTCGGATTTATGATTGTAATTTTAGGTATTTCGGGTATTATAAATATAAATATAACTAATATTTTTAGGTGTATATTTGTATTCGGGTACATTCGGTTCGGGTTTTTTTCGGGTAGGAGGTTAGGACCCATTCGGGTATTTTTAAAAATCGGGTTCGGGTTCGGTTCGGGTATTGTTCGGGTTTTTTGGTTCGGGTATTCGGTTCCGGGTATTTTGTCCAAGCCTAATGTCAACTTCTTCTTTTGGGTCACATTCCATAAGATATTGTACTGTTGTAAGGTTTGATGACTAATGAGATAGTTATAAAGTTACAATCATCGAATGGCTGACTATAAAGTAAGCTCTTGAAACATAATGGGGTTTGATCCAAAAAAAAAAAAAACATGATGGGGCTTCTAAGACCCAATGGGCCTACCTTAAGGGATTCAAATGCTGTCGTATTGAGCAGAGTTTATGGTGCAAGAGAAGCATTTTTCTTTTCTTTTTGGGGTAAATAAAGAAGCTTGTTTTACTTGAACTTGAAACAAAGTATTCAAGTAAGCTGTCGTGTGGTGGTCACGATCCTCTGTCAACATTCTTAAGCGTAATCTCAAAACACCAATTTTGCTCTTTCCTGTCCTTTTGTAAAACACTTTTTAGTGGATGTATTATGATCCAATCTATATGTTAACGAGCTATTGATTCCTCAAAATTTGATAAAATAACAAAAGTAAGTCAAGGAAGACTACAATGAATTGTATTAACAAAAGTACACATAAAGAATACGAATAAGAATCGTAGAACTCGGGTCTAACTAGGTGTAAACAAAAAAAAACCTAGCCTTTGCCTTGAACTCTGTTTTTCCTCTGTTTTTATATCACTCCCGTTACCGGACCGTGACCCAACTCCCGCCGACAGACCAATCAGGGCTCGAACCACTAACCAAACTCCCAAGTCTCTCGACCGGAGAATCCAACGACGTGTGTGAATCCGATGTAAAAGATTCCCAATCATGAAACTCAAAAGGACACTTTGGAGACATCAATACTTTTTCCTCTTCTTTAAACTTCACAACGAAGTCTTCTCGATGATAATCTTCAAGATCAACGGCTACGAACGAATGGTTTAAAAGCATCTCAGCCGTCCATCTTTTCTCAGGATCTTTAACAAAACACTTCAACAAAAAATCTTTTCCTTCTTCCGACAACATCTCTGGAATCTTCGGTAACTCATCACCAACACCGATACGTATCAAAAGCGACATGAAGTGTGATCCTTCTTTCACACTCCACGCCGTTTTGCCACTAAACATCTCAACTACGGCACATCCTAACGCCCACACGTCAGCCGCTGATCCATACTCGTTCTCATTAACAGATTCCGGCGCCATGTATAACGGCGTCCCTCTAATCTCCACACTTTTTTTTGACGGCGTTAAATCTCCATCTACTCTCCTAGCCAACCCGAAATCGGCAATCTTAACGGCGCCGTCGTTGAATAACAGAATATTCCCGAGTTTTATATCGCAGTGAGCAAACCCTATTGCGTGGATGTGACGTAACCCTCGAAGCACCGATCCTGTGTGGCGGCGTACGGTGGACTCCGGTAAGCCCTCACCGCCAAGTTTCTTCACATGAGTCGCTAAGCTTCCTCTTGAAGCGTACTCTAACAACAAGTTATGCATCTTTTCTCCGTTCTCCACCGTTAGATCCTCACCGTAACATCGTACGATCTCAGGGCAATCACCGAGTGAATCCAACACCGATTTCTCCTTCGAGAGGGAAGCGGCGCCGTAAGAATCTGACGACTTCACGGCCATAATAGCCGGGAAGTCGCCGGAGTCTCTAGTATTTGTTGCTACACTTACAGTAGAAAAAGTTCCGAATCCGACTGTTTCTCCTCGAACCCACTCCATGAAATTGAAACAACAACTTTTACGAGAGATTATGAAGAACAATTTATCTGAGTGTAAGATTTATGAAGAAGGGTTTCGTTTTTATAGACTCGAAGAATGGTTTAGGGTAAAAAAAGTTTCCCTTTTTTTGGTTTTATTTAGCAAATTTAGAGAGAGGAAGATACAGAGCATGTAGCTCGTGACGGTTAATTGAGCCTAATGGCGCAACTTCTTCATTATATAATAAAGTTTTTATTATTTATTTATTTTCCAAAGTTTTGATTTTTTTGGGACAATTAATGCACGTGATGAGAGCCGATATTTGATATTTTCTTATTTGGGCTGCTAAAAACGAAATTAAATAACAAAATATTTATTAATTGGGCAAATCAAATATTATCGCACGACTTTGGTTTTAGTTACTACGAGATTTTACAGAATCTTGATATCTTTAGGTACTAATTACTAAAATATTTTTTATAATGTATTATAAGGTAATTATTTCTCACCTGAACATAGTTCATTAGTTTGATTTAATATCAATGTATATATATCACTATCAATATTTAGATTTGAAGAATAATGTTTGACAAAAAAACTAGTTTTTTTTTTTTTTCTAAATGGTGTCAATTAGGATTTGAAATCAAGGAATTTGATGGTCAATCTTTAATTGAAGCTTTGGCCTTAATTTAATTAACAGATCTACGACGATCAGTATAATTATATCAGAACATATTTAGAACTTCTTTCAAGGGCCGTTGATACTTTGATAAGATAAATTTATAAAAGCGCAAGTTGAAGTTTGTGTCTTAAAAAAGGTCGAGGTCTATGATGTTGTTTGGTGATTCCAAGAATCAAATTCTTCTCCAATTGGTAACATTACGATATATAAGAAAATACGGTTTTGTTAAAGACATAATTTGAACTTTTCTATAGCTTACATATAAAAAATTTAAACTAGCATATAATTTAGTTATGGATCAATGATGTAAAAAGATGATATAACTAAACTATGTAATTGTTTCTTGTATATATTTTTATGTAAAATCTGTTCAGATTAATGTCTTTTCGGGGATATCCATTAAAATAATAACTAAGAAGATTATTAAAAAAAAAGTTTAAACTAATAAATAAAAATAAATCGTTAAATAGAAGCTGCAATTTGCATGTTTATTTTCAAATACTGATATTGATAGACGAAAAAATGCTGAATACAATGAAGTTGTCACATGTGAATTGTACTATAGTTTGTATTTTATTGTTTTCTTACCAATTCCAATAGCAATTCAACAGATTTTGATGCTTCAACATATGACTTTATCCGACAACTCTTCCAATCATTATTCTTCTTGCTAATATTTTATTAGTCACGACTTTACGATACATTTTACTTTTATCGTTATAAATGCTTGATTTAGAAGTTTTCACAACAACAACTTGCTTGGCCGTCCAAGTTTGTAGGTCGTAAATGGGCATGATTGCATGAGAATCATAGAAAAATAATACTCTATCATGTTTTCAGATATACTTTCACATATCCCTTTTCTTTCATGGTTTCTACATTTTCGTATCTATTTTTTTTTTGGTGTAATTTTTCGTATCTAATTATACAAATATATTACGGTAGAAAAAAAAATCTTATTACAATATAACACTACAATTTAACCAAGAATTCAAATCACTTTCTTGTTATTGATCAGAAGGTTGCAAGATAGTCATGAAATAAATTGCGGCGCACCTCTACAATATAAAAGTAGTGATTACTAAATGAATAAATGAGTGGCCAAGAACGGCAGAGAAGTGCTTCGAAGTGAAGCTTAGGGTCCGAATGATAAGATCGTATTTGGAATCAGACCTGAAGTCTTCGATTCCAAACAGAGAGTAATAACAGACTTTCGCAAGTTGCGCCTCTTAAATTTTCATAAATCTATACGAATAATAATATTTAAAACAAATATCAGGATTTTTTGCTCATTATAATAACAAGAAGATAACAGACATTAACGGAACCTGACGATGACGAACGCACAAACTCGAGTTCTGAGGAAAGAGAAGTTAGTATTTCCTTAATTCCTTAGCCGTCACTCCGTCACCGTCACATGTTCGCATGTTCTTACCACCAATTTATTTATTTATTTGTTTCCTAGATTTTCTTGCATATTAATTAGTATTTTTATTCTTATACTAACAAATATCTTCCTCGATGATATATAGAATTTCTTTCTCTGTATAAATGGATAAAGAAAGATCTTGCGACTTGCGGAGATCTTTTTTTCTTTTTTTGGTATTGGTACCATGAACCAATCACATACTCCGATTGTTCTTTTATGTTTGTTCTTTCGGCTACTTTATCGTAGTTTATACTTTTTTCTATCAGCTTAGAATTATTTCTGTTGTAACAAAGAAGAATTCTATGATTCTTCTGTATCCTACACATTATATAGTCTTCAACCGTCGCTTGCTATTAACGCAAGATTATTGTTATGTCAGCTTTCACTTAACATATAGATATGAATTTGATTATGATATTCAAATGGTATCATCCTACAATTGTGTTTCGGGAAATAAATACAGTCTATAAAAGGTTGGAACTCTATGGTATAAATAATTTAAAAATAAATAAGTTGAAAAGAAGGGAAATTATCTAGCAAATGGAATGGGACAAAGTCGTGAGCCTTACTGATAGAATATTTTAGTCTCTTGGTATGGGATATCTACTCCGATCCTACTACACAACTTGCTTGTTCTATTAAATAAGACATATATATCTAACAAAATAACATACATAGAGACATGGAGATAGTAGACCATGAAAATGCGAAAATTTCAAAATAGCACCGGAAAATAAGTTTCAATCGTTATGACGCATGTCTCTTGCTTTGGCCGCTCAGCCATCGATCGACCCTAAGTGGATTTAAGTTTTTTCCTCTGCTATTTGAAATTTTCAATTTGTTGTCATAGATTAAAGCAAAACTCAAACTCTCTTGTAAATGTGTTTTTGGTTGGTTGATATAAATTGTGCATCAATTTGTTTTTATTTCTATCTATTCCCTTAGCTAATTTTTTTAAAAAAATCTTAAATCTTCCCTTAGCTACTTAATAAGCAATGTAAGTCTATAATACGTATTGTTTATCAAAAAAAAAAAAAGTCTATAATACGTATTAGTGGAATATGTTATATAGTGTTTGTTATCAATGATTTTGGATAAATAAGACGTTTATTACTGCATATTATGATTATAATAATTAATGAAAAGTATAAATTAAGTTTTAATATATGTAGCCGTCATATATTATATATTGATTAGATTTAAGTATAAACTATAAACTATACATTCGTTTAGTATTAGATTTATTCTTCGTAGTTTAAATACTCGAGCAGATTGTTTAGCCAAAAAAAAACTCGGGTTCAAAACTGTCTTTTTTCCATGTAAGCACGTCGGTTCCTGACTGTCTCTCCCCAGAGGAAAGTCCAGAGGAAAGTCTCTTTCCGATATCTTAATAGAATTGGTGTTTGAGTAAAAAAAAAAAAAACTATACATATACTCCTACTTGTCTTGTTCTGCCAAAGAGAATCATAAGTAGGTATCTTTTTTGTTTGTTAGAATAGAAATAGATTCAACTATGATTTGCGTTTAAACAGTGCTTATTTGAATATTAAATATAGATACGTTAATACGTAATAGCACCCGTTGGCTGTGAAGGAACGTTTAAATCAAATGCTCATATAAGCTTGACATAATTGATTGTTGCTAAAGAAAGCAAAGAGAATTCAACTTGACGTAAGTGGAATCGATTTTTTCAAAGCATACATGAGGTTCCTGTCCCTCTAAAGATAAGCCCTCTAAAGATAAGCATAATTCAAGATTGTCGAATATTCCTTGGAATACGAATTGTGACTTCTAATCTTTAAACGTGTTATATTAGTGCTAAAACACTGCATAAATGATACATGGCGTCCCCAAATTAGACAAAGACTAATGGTCAATTTCACTACATGGATCAAATAGGGTTTGGATTTGGAAACAATGCATGCATCGACTTCATTGACTAAGCTGATAAATTCAGAATTAGGTCGTCTTAAGCCAAACCCAAAATGGGCGGCCGAAACCAAGTGCATGAACATCAATTTAAACATGTTTTTCTTTTTATTGTTAAATTTGAGTCAAAGGCCTACTTCTAAATTAGAACATTTTTTTTTTGGAACTTCCCAACAAAAAGGAAGCCGTCACTAGACTATTCAGTATTCACGACAAGAAGATTTTCTTTCATTGTTTCTGAAATTATCAATCAAACGAATAGCTAAAATCATAAAAATTAATGTATGGGTTTGAACTATTCACTATTCAGGGTTGTCATCTCATAATGGGCTTTAATATAAGGTGAATAGTTACAGACCCATTTATTGTGGCGTAATAAAATATTAAAACAGGCCCAAAGGGATGATTATTTTAAAAAGCTATCGATCCGAATATAGCATATCCGAAATTACATTATTTACTGTATCACAAAAAACAACACTCAAATATGGAAATTCAATCCTCGAGATTAATCTAACGGCTAAGCCCTAATGTGAAATTACGATACTACCCTATTCGTTTTCATCTTCATCTTCTGTGGTACCGCTTCTGCTTCCAGAACAATGTCCGCCGGTCAATGTCGTCGTCTAATACTAGTTTGTATCAGTGTCTGTTACAACAAAAATATGTGTACGGTAAAGGGCTTATCTCTGTGAAATGGGTCTTTCTTTTTGGGCTTTATCTTGTGACACAATCATGTATAGCCTTGGTTTGTGTCTTTGTGATATAAATTATTTTTTTGTAAGTTGGGATGTCAGCTGGGTTTCTCCATCTTCTGTAATGAATGTAGCTGATTCAAGTTCCGAGAAATTTATATAGAAGCATGAAAAAATAATTATTCAGGGATGAAACTGTTTGATACTAACATTTATTCGGAAGATATAAAGATATTTTATACAGCAAAACAGTAGTAATATTAATACAATATGCCTTTCTAGTTTGTTAACTAAAAAAAGAATAATTTATAAAATCAAGAAGAGAACTAGGTAACATATAATTGCATAACTCACCAATATTAAAAAGAAGAAGAAAAAAAAACTCAACAATAACAAAATCACCATATATGGTAATTTATTTATTTTAACAATTCTCGTTTTGTTTCATAAAAGTCTCGTTTGAGAAGAGATAGAATTTTGTATTAGTAGATTAGTTATTACATTAAATATTTTTTGCAGAATCTTACACGTTAAAAGTATGATAGATACTTTTTATGTTTTATTAAGTGTTAAAAAATCCTAAACAACACCAAAAATATTCTTGTTATATTTTGTCCACAAAACTTCGTGTTATCTATATGCTGTATGCATCAAGAAGGTTCTACAACAAGGGTCATTTTCTAGTGACATAAATTACACGCTTCGACACTTGTTACATTAGAAACAAGGCAAAAGGCAAAAAGCAATATTCAACTCACAAAACCTAAGTAGATGTCTTCAAGCTAAAACATGTCGCATTGATCAGTTACAAGGGATTAATTCATTTAGTAATGATAAATTGATAATCAAGTACTACTATTACTAAACTTATTCTTTACATCAAGTTGTCTGACTTTAAAATTGTTAACTAACCATCCCAAACATTATCGAAACCCGGAAAGATAAAGACATTTTAAAATACTCTCAGAGTTTCATGACACTAAATTTAACTCCCTTCGATAATATTTGTTTCCGGCATATTAATATGATATATATTTAAAATTCATCATCATCATCATCATCATCTAAGAATCTGTGCATTTCCAAGCATCTGGTGATGATCAGACCGCATAGTCCCACACCCTTTTCCTCCATATCCTCCACCAACAGTACCCGCCAGTGCTCCTCCGGCCACCGCCGTCATTCCTCCGCCGTTAACCACCGCATGTTCCTCCAGCGACTGCACTTGCTTCTTGAGAAACTTAACGTAATGGATAGCCTCATCGAGCATCGATGCCGTATCCATCTTAGTCCCACCAGGTACAAGCCGCTGAAGAATCCGAATCCGCTCGCTTATCCTCTCCCTTCTATGTCTAGCAGCAACGCTCTGTGGGTCCTTTGAGATCCTCACGTTCTTTCTCTTCGGCGGCTTCACGGATTCCGGATCAATATGTATAGGCTGCATCACGGCTATTCGAAAGATCATCTCTCTCATCGCCGCCATGTTGGCGTTGTCGCTGCAGCCTCCTCTCTTATCCGGGAGAGATGATGACGTGGAGGGAGCGTACCGGAAACTTAAACCGGGTTGGTGGTGAGGGATGGTTTGGTCAAATGGGAGATGAGTATGAGTGGGGTCGAAGAAGAACGGGTGGGTGTTGGATTCTGAGAGCATCATAATGTTATGGGAATTAGGGTTAGGGTTTGAGTTAGAGAAGTGTTCCGGAAGCTTCTCCATCTGCTGCATCATCATGTTCATCAAAATGTCGGAGTTATCCATCCTCCTTTTTTGTGGAATTTATAGGGTTTGTTTTCCTTTGAGAGAATATGGAGAAGCTGGTGAGATAAGGTATGGAGGAAGAAGAAGATGGACTGACAAACCTTGAAATTTAGGGTTTTGTGTGTCTGAATCACAGAGATTAGTTATGTGCGAAATGTGAACTGTTACTACCAATCAGAGATTCAGCAATATAACAGGAAGTGATAGATTTATATAGCACTTTGTGGCCCATTCTTCATCTTTGGCTTTTAATTTATTCGTTACATAAAACTATTTAATTTATTAATTGTTTTCCTCTTCTATTTTTCACTCTTTTAATCTTTTTACAGACACACATACCGTATATTGTATGTATGTATGTATACTAGCTAGCTGTTGACAAATGTTTCCTTGCTTTGATAATTATTAGGAGAGAAATTAAAAAATAAAGAAATTACTTATTAAAGTTTCAATATACTAGTTTTCATAAAAATCAGTTTCATATATCGATTTTTTTCTGGGGGTTAAAGTCCCGCCGGCGTTTGTATTACACCCTTGTATACCACCTTAGCTTCTATGTTATAAATAAATCAGACGACAAAAAAAAAAAATATCGATTTTTTTCTGAAACTAGCAAGAGATCGACAGTGATCGAAAACACTAATTTAGCTGATGAAAAATTCGATTCATTTATTAGTAAGAGTCATATTGATCGTCGATTCACGAAGATGTTATCCTTTGTCTGGATCGACTGTATACGTGTCACAAATCGGTCGGGTGTTGGACCCACGAGGGGTGAACCAAGGCGCTTCTGGACAAATCAAGGTGCATGAACCGCTATCACCATTGAGGCAGGCAGAGGCAGCAACCATGAATTTTCCTATTTCTACAATTTAAATTTGTTTTTAAAATGCAATAAATAAATAAATAAATTTTTATATCGGTTCGAATGCTAACTAAACTACATATATAATGGGAGAGAGAGTAGTCGTGTAGATTTTATATTCCCTTTTTTGTATCTTTTTTTTAATTAATAAATGTATCGAAATTTTATACTATTGTTTTTGTTTGTAATTGTTAATTACCCCACATCCACATGAAATATGTCAGAATCCAGGGAACCCATCTGTTTCGCCGGGATCTGTTCAGGCGACGGCGAAACATTACCTTGAATTCAAGTCTTCTTATTTTATCTTTTTATCTGGATCCAATATATTATGCATGAGCATGAGAATATGTATGAGATGCATTGTCTTGGTTAGTAACTAATATTGGTGTTAAACTTCTTTGAAGTTGAAGAAAACATGAATAGTAAGTTAATTTTTGCAACCCAAGATTAAAGAGCTCATTTTTTGTTGTTGTTATTGTTGTTGTTTAATTGATAATAGTGAATTACTCGAGTTTCACCAATACAAACCAGCATGCTACAAATTACGATCAAAAGAGTCAGTTTAATCTTTATGAAAAAATGTGTGTTTAGTTTATATGATTTTTTTTTTCAATGTACAGTATACGCATTATATATATATATATATATATATATATATATTTTATAGGTGTATGTATTATGGAATAATATTGTGTATAATCGAATCTCACTTGGCGTCGAGCGTTGGTATATGGCACGCTTATCAAAGCCGATCGGAAAGGACTTATTGCGATCTTCATTAAATAATTTCTCCTTTATTTTTCGTTTTGTTTTAAGAACTTTACGTGAACGTATAGAGTACTGTTATTGACAAATAAAGAACAAAAGAAAGAAAAGTAATAACATTAGTTAACAAGGAAGCCCTTCAACAACCAAATTAATAAATGACTCTTTCCTTAAAAATGCATAAGTCCAAAAGACATCAAAAACCTCGCATTCTTCAATCAAGATTACTGCTTGGCTTCATTTGTGCAAAATCATCGGTTTTTATTTTAATTTCACACGTAGAAATAATCTCTTTTGACGTCACATTTAAAACATCAAACAATTACTTTTGTTTACTTGTTGATTAAATTTATGATGATGAGTTCTTCTTCTTCTTCCCTATAATTAGCCAAAAATAGACAGACACAGTAAGTTGCTTTGGACTTGGTTTTACCCTCTTTTGGTGACACTGAAACATGTAAGAAAACCAACGAAACGATGACGTTTCGCTGCACTCACTTTTTCAATCAGCTTCGAAAGTAACAAAAATAGATGCTATTTCCCCTTTTTCACCTTTTTACTTCCACAAAGTCACTGCAAGAATTAAACACTCCTCCTCCTTCACACCGAATCTAAATTTCTTAACCAAGATTCGAAGTTTTGTTCGTACTTTTTTTTTTTGTCTCTCGAGAACTTTCTTTTTCGATTTTTTCTTTAATTATTGAACTGTTTTATCAAAAGCGCCCATGTCATTCATTATGTTATTGATTGAACAATGCCGTTAAAATCGAGAGCAAATTTAAAAATGTACTAATAAAGAATAAGAATTCAGACTGCAAAATATTAGCTAATAGCTAAGATTGTTTACTGAAATTTGCAATGCAACTCTAAAACGCCAATAACGATTTGTTTAGTTGGAAGAATCTTTAAGTATTTGACATATCTTGATCAGATAGTAGTCTCATCAAACCCACCAAAAACAAACTTATAAATCAAATAGACTTCCATAAAATCTAGAGTATAGTAGTATATTGGAAATTAATTACTACTGACTTTTTTCGTCGGATGTATTTATTATAAAAAAGAAAAGTTGTCATCGTATTATTTGGCTGAGGATGGGCACTGTATTAAAATAACAAACAAACACTGGGATATTGGAAGCAAATAGCAAAAAATTCTAAAAGGAATTATATTTTAATAATTGAATAACAAAATTAGGGTAGGTTGCCTCCCAAGGCAAGGTAGTGATACAGCTGTGTTCATGTCCCAAGCATCATCTATGCCCTTTGCTCCATATTAACACCACAATTTATATCCCAAATGATTAATCACGTTTTCCGACATAATTTAAAAAATAGTCCGTAATAAAAAAATAGTCATATTTGAAAAAATGAAGCAGATTTTATTAATGCTGTGAAAAAATATATCCCTGAAATATTTTTTACTCAATTATGATTATATATAATATCCTTTTTTTACTCGATCATGAGCTGATGACAATATCCTTAATATTAGGTTTTATAGATAACATTCTTATAATTTGTTGAACAAGTGCTCTGTATTCTTCTGACACATTTCTATCTTCTTTTTTCTTTTCTTTAGTTATTATATTGTTCATATATGAAAAATAAGATAAATATGAATTCATTTACTTTCTTTATTGCTCTTTTTTTTCAATTATATATGTATCTCCAATCTCTCTTTTTATTCGGATAAATTCTCATGTTCTCTGTGACAGGATAAAGTTCATGCACCCCTCTTTAATCCCTTATATATTAAAAGAGAAACATTTTGGCCACGTGTCAGCATTACAGAGCATTGCATTAATTAGTTTTATAAAAATTTTAAAAACTAAAAAATAAATTTGAAAATCAATACAATAAATTATACCTATTTAATTGAAACAGTGCTATATTTAAGGATTAACTTCCCTAATTTGTTATTTGTGGCATAAGTTACTCAAAATCGAACATAATCATAGAATAATAACATTAGTTGAAACAATCAATTCAATTTTCTGTTTTCGATTACTTTGTAAATAAGTACTCTGTTATAATTATAATTTTTATTTTGTTGGTAAGAGTCGCAAACTATTATTTTACAAAAAAAAAAAGTTTTTGAAATAAAATTATTTTCTAAATTTTAGTTATATACACACATTTTAGGTATTATAGATACAATTAATAGATGCAATACAGATTTATATTAAAAATATTTTATTTTGTTTTGCGAAGTAAATTGCATGGATACTTAAAAATACGTAAGTATAACAAATTTATGACATTTTTATGAAAACTATAATATGGAATAATAAAATGTAATTTTCGAAGTAATTAAATATTTTTTAACCGATATAAAAACAAAAACAATACAGATATAGAAGAAAATAATGAACTATTATTAAATTCTAATATTGTAAAAGAATCTGACTAAATGTCACAATTAAATTACGAAGACAAATTATATAATATAATTTAAAGATACAAATAATCATGCGCGAAGCGCGGGTCCTGTACCTAATTATTGCTATTATTCCAGTATATTATAGTATTTCACTAGTTTCTGGGGGAATTTTCTTGCGGAAGTGGCATTTTCTTCAAATTTCTAGGCAAACTTCTGAAACAATACTCACCAGAATTACCAATAGATTCAATACATAAGTTCCTACAAAATGAGGAACAAACTAAATTGTAATCAAGAACAAACTAAAAAACAAAAACAACGAAAGAAGGAAAGCGCATATAATATGCATGGAGAGGGCAAACAAAAGTCAAAACCTAGAAGATAGGAGCCTATGGAATTGGGAGAAAACAAATTGTAACAATTTTAATGTATGGAAGAGTTAATTAAGTAGAAAAAAATGGATTGTGATAAAAAAAAAATTCTAAATAAAGAATAAAAACATTTTTTACCAAATAAGGAAATATAAGAAAGAAAGAAAGCTCATATAATATGCATGGATATTGGAGAGGCAAACAAAAGTCTCAAGTGAATCAAAACCTAGAATATAAGTGCCTCAAGAAATGAAAATTATAACATATGGAAGAATTAAGACAAACAAATGGGTAATTTTTTTTTTTCCAAATAAGGATATATTATGGAATGAAGAAGATTATGAGCCTGATTGGTAACAGCTGTAGCTTTACATTTTTTGATGTAGAAATATGACTGTAGGTTTATTTGATGTGGCTGTAGATTTTATTACTGTAGTATTTTGGCTGTAGAATTTAAAATTTTGGAAAGTTGAAAATTATGTGCTTTAGGAAAAAAGGATTTCTACAGCCAAAAAAATGAATTAAGGAATATTTTGGCTGTGAAAAAAAAAGGAAAGCCGAAGCTTCTAAAGCTTGATTGGATGTATTTCAAATCTTTAGAAATTTTTTTGCTTTGTAAAGACTCTAAAGCACTTGCCAATCAGAATATTAGATCTTAGATCCGTTTAATTTTTTTGCTTTGTAAAAATAATATATCTCCTTTTTTCTTCTTTTTTTTTGTCAAGAAGAATATTAGATCTTAGATCCGTTTAATTGGATCTCCTCTCTTTTATTTGTTTGTTTCTTGTTTTTTAGTAGATTTTTTGGTGTTTGGTACATTCTTTGACTCTTGTTTTTAAATACCCATCCATGTCCCTTGTGCTATATTAAATGTACTCAATTTACATATTTTCCGGTGCACCTCACAAGACATATGTAAAATGTATAATGTAAAGATAATATATTTGTTTCCATTATTGAACCGACGTGCAACATCTTAACAAATCAGTGTTAAAGAAATAAATGGGCCTGAAAACTTATATGGCCCATTCATAATACGGGCCTATACCTTTGAAGTTCATAAGCAAATGGTTCTTCGAGTCGAAATTGCATTACTGTACATCTTTTTGAGTCCATCAGAAAACTGAAAACCTCAGTACTGTATATAAATCCTTGAAAGGTGATGTGGAGGCGAGGAGTTTGACTTATTCATCTTCATATTTCATTAAAATTAGTAATACAAAAATTAATCACTAATTAGAGGGTCTTAAAATTTGTTTTCGGGGAGAACTTTAATCTTCAGAACCGATTGTTAACACATAATCACTAGTGTAAACAATGAGATCACAAGTTTACTACGTAAATTTTACGGTGTAGAAGTCAATGGTCTATGCCGCCTCTATAACTATATAGAAAGTACAATTGTAAGACTTATGGATTTTGAATTCTTTCATAAAACAACCCATCATGGATCCAAATGCCCTGGTTAGGTCTTGGACCAAACTTGTGGTTGCCCCACAGAGCAAGGTAGTAGTCAAACGTATGCACTTTGTAAGTATTTAATTTTTCCCCAATCTCAAAGAAGATATTCAAAAAAAAAAAAGAAAAAAAAGAAAAAGAAAAGAAAGAAGAGTTGAAAAATTCTACCAATAGCTATAGATTGCGATGTGTATACCAGCCGAAAGAAGATAGAACTATACCAACTATCTTTTATCTTTTTCCAACTTGGTTAGAGAATCTATGAAAACTGTCAGTTGAAGACTACTAATTTAAA
Source organism: Arabidopsis lyrata subsp. lyrata (assembly GCF_000004255.2). NCBI lineage: Eukaryota > Viridiplantae > Streptophyta > Magnoliopsida > Brassicales > Brassicaceae > Arabidopsis > Arabidopsis lyrata. The sequence goes on from NW_003302551.1 coordinate 15,054,666, forward strand.
AGTAGAGAATATATCCTCAAATTAAATTTATAAATAAGGTTAAAAGTCAAACCCCCAACTAATAAATAGTTCACACTTAACAAACACGCACACGTAACATATTAAGCGGACCGAACCAACTCCTTTTGATACACGGACTCTCACCGCTCATCTGCTCCACGGTCCACCGCATGTACATACCACCTGTCTAATCGACGGTCCAGATATGATATTACTTGTCATGTTAAAATTAAGAGACGGATGGGGAGGAACGTGATGGATGGTGGGATTTGCACGTGATCGCAGGAGCAACGGTCTGATCAGATGGTTTCTTTTAGTGGTGGTAGTGACCGTTTTGAAGAAATTATTGTGGACCGACATTATAATATTTAAGAGTATGATACTATAGTATATAACCTCTCTTAATCGTTGCCACCCAAAAAGAAAAAAGTCTCTCTTATCTAGCTCGTGTAGCTCTTGATAAAAAAATTGTTGTTATTATCTAGCTCTTAGTATGTAAATATATCACAATTACAGTTACGTTAATGCATTTCGGTTAGATAATATTGCATTTTGGGACGTCAGGCTTGGTATAAGTCTTGTTTTAATTTAGTTTTGAATTTGGTTTAGGGTTTCTAAATGTAAAATACCATACTTTTACCAAATATGGAACCTATATACAGTTTTTCATTATTTTTGTGTGTGGTTTAGATGAAAATTAGATCAGAATAGTTACTGGACTGAAGTCCAAATCCTGACATATTCTATGCGTTTTTCTAATGGAAAATGTTTTTTTATCCTCTTTACGGAAATGTTTGAAATTGTACAAAAAAGTTTGGTATACAATACTCTCTCTCTTCTAGAAAATTGATGTTCTAACTTTTGTTATTTGTTCCACAAAGATTAATTTTCTAACTTTTTTCTTTATTTTTATTGATTCATAATAATAAATCGTAAACTTCAAGGCGTAATGATTGAAAATAATTAAATTTATTAAATTACTATTGGTTCATAATTATTTTAAAATATGTAATATTAAAATTAATGTTTAAATAATTAAACAATCATTAAATTTTTATTATACTCCCTCTGTTTCTCAAAGTTTGATGTTTTAGTGTTTTAGATTTGTTTCACAAATATTGATTTTCTAACTTTTAATTTTAGTTTTTATTAATTGATATTAACAAATCGTAGATTTCAAGACGTAATGATTACAAATAATTAACTGTTTTAGATTACTATTGGTTCATAGATTATTAAAAAAAATAATAAAAAAGAAAAAATTATCAAATAATTAAATTATGATTGTTTTTTAATATATGTGTAAACTCTAAAACATCAAACTTTCAGAAACAGAGGGAATATAAAGGGAATATGTGAAAATTCTAAAACATCAAATTATTAGGAACAGAGTAAGTATATACTCCCTCTGTTCCTTGAAATTTGATGTTCTAGTGTTTTTACTTTGTTCCACAAAGATTGATTTTCTAGATTTTTTTTTATTTTTAATTAATTGATTTTACTATATCGTAGATTTCAAGACGTCATGATTAACTGTTTCAGATTACTATTGGTTCATAGTTTATTAAAAAATATTTAATAAAAGTAAATAATTAAGCAGTAATTGTTTCTTAAGAAATGTGAAATCTCTATAAAATCAATTTTCTAGGAATAGAGGGAGTAATAATACCAGAAATGTTAGGAATATTATATTATTTGGATGTAATGATTGCAACAACAGTCCTTTTACTGGTAAAGGTTGGTTATGATCACTGATCACAACGAGAGCAAACATTTTATTTTCGAGTGTACCTAGCTGTAGACTGTCTGATACATCTAATCTAACCTCATAATTTTCTGGATTATTAAGTGTTTGGTATATAGCTAGTACACATCTTTAAATTTGGCTGAATTTCTTAATAATGAATCCAATAGTTGTCCAAATTAATTCCAAAACATTAATTTGTTTACTTGTTTTTGGTTTAAACATAACATTTGTTGAAAACATGTTAAACCATATGCAACAACTAACAAACAAAATAGCGATTTTCTTTTTCAGTTTCTCTTTTCTTTTTATCATTTGAAAATCACATAAATACCATTCACTCAATAGTTCCTAAACATGATTAAAAACTAATACTCCCTCCGTTTCATAAAGAGTGTCGTTTTAAGGTTTTATTTTTGTTTCACAAAGAGTGTCGTTTTAGGTTTTCAATGCAAAATTTAATGATTTTTTATGTTTTATGACTATTAGTATTCTGCATATTGTTTTACTATTGGGCAGATTATGTTTAGGTATATAGTTAATGATGTTTTTGTTTAGAAAAAACAAAACATTTAATGTTTTCTTAATCTGTGTGCAAAACTCTAAAATAACACTCTTTGTGAAACAGAGGGAGTAAGACTTTAGAACGTGAGATCTTGAGCCGGGGACTTCACTAATTAAAAGTTAACATCTCCAACATTATTTTTTAAAATATTTTTATCTAGAAATTCTTTTATTTAGCCCAAACCTCTGTGGTCTAGTGGCAGAGGAAGCTTTGGTGAAGGGTGAAACTCCCAGACCTAAGTTCGATTCTCCCTGGAAACAAAAACACATTTGTTTGGGAAGTCTGTTAGTTCGGTCTTGGTCCAATTGGTTTACCTGGTAGTCAGAAATGCACGCGGTCTGACTACCCCCTGACATTAGTCTGAAGGCATTCCAAACTCGAATCAGACAGTGTGGTGACCCAATTCTACCTGAATCGGGAGAAGTCCACTCTATAGCACCTCGGTACGTTTCTACCGAGGCCGATCGGATCAGCAGACAGAGTTTATCAAAAAAAAAAAAATCTTTTATTTAAAACGTCCGGTACCAATGTACCAAAAATCGTCTGTGGGATTCTTGAAAACGTGGAGACTTCTATAAGTCCTAACGACTAGACCACAATAGATGTAGTATTTACGTATTCTTTAGCATGAAAATTATCGTTACCATCTTTTTCTCATATTTTCAAACGTTAAAGAAAAAAAACAATGTCATGCGCAATTGTTCATCCTCTAGTCGATGTGTTCATTAGAGAACAAATAAATTAAGAAATTAAACAAAGATCTAAGCAATTTAATTCCTCTATTGAATATTGTTATAACATATGTCTTCTTTTTTTTGTTCACAATTTATCACATATGTCTATTGTCTAAGTTGCTCTTTTTCTGCAAATATTCAATTCCTTAACACTATTTCTCATCTCTATTTTTTCTCTTAATAGGAGGAAAATAAAAAAGATCGAAACTAAAAACATCCGAATAAGTTTATAGTTTATACCGTGGTTTAAACTTTAAAGTAATCATTTCATAGTAATATTAACAAAAAGTAATCATTTCATAGTTTTTTTACGTCGTTCGATAGAAACAATGCCTAGAATGCCACTATGTGGGAACAAAAAGGCTAGAAAACCACCCAATTTTTTAGAATAATAAAAATAAAAGAATTTAAATCAAATAAATACAAAAGGACCAAAAACCCTTACCCTAATTTGATAATTACGTATCCCTGCCACTCACTCCTCTTCTTCTTTCACGCTTCTTCTTTTTTCACTCCTCTTCTTCTTTCACGCTTCTTCTTCTTCTTCTTCTTCTTCTTTCATTTTTTCTAGATTTTTTTTTTGGATCTTTCACTTTATACCTCTTCTTCTCCATCATCATCATCATCAATGAAACTTTAGATCTATCTTCTCCATAGATCTCTCTTTGCGTTTCTTCATAGATTGAATCTTTCTTCATGTTTCTTCTCCATGGATTTCTTAGATTCACTAATCATGGATCTCTCTTCATGTTTCTTCTCCATGGATATCTCCCCGTGCTTTCGTCCTTTGAAGTGCGCAATCGTTTGGTGAGAAAAACGGTCCACAAACTTCGACAAAGAAGGTTGACGGCGGATAATCGGCGACGACGACGATGAAGAAAGCAAGAAGAGGCGAATTAGTAAGTGTGACGGCGCTAGGGTTTAGAATTACAATTGCTTCGTTTCAGTTGTACCTACTTATTTGTACCAGTTGTACCTAACTATTTGTACCATTGTACCTAACTATTTGTACCAGTTGTACCTATTTATATGTCAGTTATACCAATTGTATCAATTGTACTATTATCTTTTAGTAATACCATTTGTACCAGTTGTCCAATTATCTCACAGTTATACTATTTGTATCAGTTTTCATATTATCTCTTAATTGTACCAGTTGTACTATTATCTCTTAGTTGTACCAATCGTCTCTTATTTCATTAAGGGTAATTTGGGAATATCACATTTACAGTGGCATTCAGATCACAAAATGGCATGCCGGATTCATTTTCTCCAATTAGTGGCAAACCAGCCTCGGACTCCGTTCGATACTCGGTACAAACAACTAGTACAAAAATAGTAAAGACAGCGTTGCGTTAAGAAAACGACGTCGGCTTGGCATCGTTCGCGGGACCCCAATAACGTTATTCTGCGTTTTGCTTGGGAAAAGTCATCACACGTGCGTTGGTGCTTCTTTCTGAAGATTTTAGAGATATTCCACAAACGAACCTTTTCCCAAAAGTAAATAATCGAAAAACACCCCGAGAAATGAAATCGATCAGATTAACCCAACGCACCCAAATTACAATATACAAATTTGGATTTATTTATTACTATTCAGTGTACTTTTTTTTAGTCACAGCACAACGTTCTCCCCATTTTTAAAATTTCTAGTTTCTAATAACAAATGCAAGATTACACATATTTAGACTTTTTTGAAAACGTTAAAATCTAATGGTGTGTTTTTATAATAAATGTATTCTTTTGAGGGGTAATTAGAAGTGAAAAGAATCTTGATCGGGGAATAATCATGACCGAGAAACAGACTCAGCAAGTTTCCCGATTCGTTGGACAAGTTCAGGAGATAGCTTCTTCACCGGTTTCTTCTCCTTCTCCGGTCGAAAATCAAAACCAAGTGCATCTGATACTTCCTCGGAGCTCCATCCAGCTTTTCGGAGCGACTCCGAGAACCGACCCGCTTTCAAAAGCAATGCATCTAAAACCGCTTGATTATCTAAAATTACCATTTCACCCTCAAAGAAACCAGATGCTGACACGTGGACAATATCATCAACGTCGGATTCGCTCCACCCGCCTCCTCTTAAAACCGATCCGATTCTGCTCACGTAATCGTCGACCCATTTCGGTGTCTCGGATCTTGGTAATTCTAGATATCTCTCCGGCGATGAAGAGTGTGACGACGACATAGAAGAAGCAGAGTTTCTCCTCCGACGATCCACGGCCGCGTCACTCCAAAACTCAACCCATCTCGGTGTACTCGACCCGTGAACCCGACCCGAATCTAAACTCATTCTTGAAAAATTCGACGAAGAAGACGACGACGACCCGGCTGATTTCTCACTCACCGAACGCTGCTTCGTTAAAACAACCGGACACGTGTCAGACCCTCTAAACACAGACTCACGCTCGAAGAAATCAGATAGATCCGACCCGCAACAGAAAATCCGGGTCTCGTCAATATAAAAAACCGGGTTACCCGCTAAAGACGGGTTACAAGGAATATAGCAGTGATCAAAGATTGGTATCATCAAAGGAGCTCTTTTGAGAGCATTTCTCGCGACCCGTAAAGCTTTTTCCGGGTCGGATGGTCTTAAACCCCAAGATTTGCTCCAAAGAGTGTTTCTCGCGATCTGAAACGACACGGCGGCGATAGGAAGATCGATCATAGCCCTAAGATGAAGACGAGCTCCGGGAGAACGCCAGTCTGGAAACCCGGCGCTGACTGGTAAACCGGCGGTCAGAACTGCACGGAGGTCCGGTGGGAAAGAGAATGCGAACTCTGCTTCGGCTTTGGCGAATTCGGAGTCGGTTAGACCCGGTTGGACTTGGATCCTTGAAGTGTGTAAGTGTGAGATTACTTGTTCGGCGAGAGATGAGAAAGAGACGAGACTGTTTCTAACCGTTGGAGTCGTTGGTGCGGCGGCGCGAGCAGAGAGACGACGGAGACCCGCGGCGTGAGCTGGTCTGAGACCGGTCATTCTCCGATCAACGTCGACCATTTTTTTTTTTTGGGACAAGATCAAAACTTTGGAGTAAGAGATGTGGAAAAGAGTGAAGCTTTATGAGTTATGGGGTTTCAGATATGTCTGATAGCGAACTGAAAAAGATAATAGGCGAGAGAGAGAGAGAGAGAAGCTTTGTTGATGAATATATGGAGCTTTGTTTTTATTTATAGCAAGTTTTATTGGTGGGTCCTACTTTTTGTCTTTTTATTTTATTTGGTTTTTATTTTATTGGTTTCTATGAGATACTTATTGAAAATTTGAAATGGCGGTGGTGAGAATCTGTAGTGACTTCGTCGACTAGACTAATTTGATGATTAAAGTGTTTATATTTTTCTTCTTCATTTGAGATTCTTTAATTTTGTTTTGTTAATTATCTCTAAATCAGCATCAGATACCTTTCTGATCGTTTAGACTTTTGTTTAAGTTCTCTTTCACGGCTCTGATTTTCTTGGAAATTCGTAGGACCCATGCGTAAATTTTGGATGCTAGTAACAAAATCAGATTATCACCTTAATCAAACATTAGAGAGAGGATCGGTTCATAAAATTTCCTCTTATATTGAATAAACATCGTCTTGTCGGAGAAAACAGAATAATTAATAACGTTGTTGTTGTTGTTTATATATATCATAATTAGTAATAATTCGAAATTTATCACTCAACTAATTTTTTTATGATGAATGCGATCATCAATAATTTATTCGACTAAATGAGAGAGTTAATATTATTATTGTTAGTTCTACCAAAAAAAATATATTATTATTGTTAGTAATAGAATTCTAGTTGCATAATTTTTTTACCAAAAAAAAAAGAACTGTAGTAGCAAAAATATTAAATTAATGTAAATATTTTGTAATAGGTCTGATGTTTCATAATTTAAATTGAATCGAGAGGAATTTAGATCAATTCATCAACTTTTTTTTTTGATAATTAGGGTTCTTAAATAGTAGTGGCTGAACTCTTATAATTTTATCCGGTTTTGGTTTAATTATAGACTACTAATCCAGTTTATAGTCGACTTTGTCGGATTAGAGGTTTGTTCCGGATTAAGAAGCATTGTAGATAATAAACAGGTGACACAAGTGATTAGACATAAGCCAATATCATACCCACTCCGCCACGCTACATCAAATCATGCTCCTCCTTTGATTAGAGACAAAATAAATATTAATACTGTTTGATTTTGATTTGGAATGATCCACTTAGTCATAATTTTTGCAGTGGAATTACAATTATAAAACTAGCATATATGTGTATATTATTTCTTTCTAAAATCATTGTTTGAAACTTCTAAGAAAAAGGAAATAATAAAACAGTACACATGCAGCTTACGCGTGAAATGTAGCTGTAAAGTTGAAAATTCCACCGCTCGTAGTTTTGAGTTTATGTTAAAAACTTTTTTTTTTTTACTTATCTATCTATATAGTTATGATTTAATTTAATGCGATAGTGAATCTATGACCGTTGAAGCATAATCTCTTTGGGGGTAAGCAATAAAAACGATCACGCGACTCTATGCCACACTACTCGGGAATCTCACATGTCAATACCAATATATCGCATGGTTTCTTTCTTTATAGAAAATGTTTCGAGTGTTAAATCGAAAAAGCACCATTTTTAAATACTATAGTTTGATTCGATTACATTTTCAATGGCTTCTTAGTTCTTACAATGTGTAAACAATTTAATATTACATCTATATGAACATCCTAGTTTGTGTATTCATTTGCTAGTGTCGTCGAAACTACCTATTATTAAATGCTTTAATTTCAAACAAAACGGTCATTATGTCAGCTTAACCACATGGCATCGATCGGATTAATTTTAATCACATGTTAGGTATTGTTATTTTTTCATTATTTTTTTTTAAATACTCTTTCAATCCTAATTAACGATATTTTTAGTATCCCATTTTACGCATAAATTAGTCAAATTTCCATGAATCATTTGTCAATATAATATGCTAGTGGGTCAACGGCATGGTTATGTATATCGTACGTGAATCGGGCGTAATTAATGGAGTACCAAAGGAGTTTATTATGCTTTTTAAGAGATTAACTTGTAAATTACAGTTATGTTTGATGTTCACACTCGCGAATCAAATAATACGAAATCTACCCGTTCCAAGAAACAAACTGTATTACGCTAATTGTTGGTAGTTTAATTTGAACAAATAATATAGCATTCACACCATCACACTTGTTTTAATAATTACCAGTACAGTATCTACAAAATATCATATTCTAATCCTAAGTAACAAATACGGATCCATAATCAATGGCAACGTAATGGAATGACTCTTCAATTTTTGCAGGTTTTTACCAATTATAAAGCAAAATCACTGATAAAACTTAACAAAAAGAAAAGAAAAATCACTAATAAAATAACTACTATCATACAATTTTCATTTAGATTTTTCCTTATAGATTTTTTTTGTTCTAATAGGTTTTGTTAACAATGTTGATAAAATAATCATGCTAAACTAGCTAAGAAACTTCTATACCACTCCACTTGCTCTGTCTAGCTATAATTGTGTCCGACCCATTTCCACAGTTTATCTATTTATATACTTCTCAACCGTTGGTGGTGTCATACCATTCACAATTTCACATACATGATCCAACTATACACTAGTACTAAATAAACAATTTCGCTAAAAAATTGTTAATATTATGCTATTAATCTTCTGCTGAATGCCTGATTCTTTTTTTTTTTTTTTTTTGGGACAAAATTCTTTTTGGTTTCTTATTTATATATTTAATGGAATACTATAGTGGTTTTCAGAAATATGGATTTTAACCTTAGATCTCGTAATCATTAAAAGAAATGGAGCAGAAAAGAAGCTGGATCAGATCTGTAGGTACTCATTATATTTAATAAAATTGACCAAAATTTCGTCGATACATGAACTATATAATGTATACGATGTGAAAGGTTGGACTCAGGTATGGGTAAGAGTTAATGAAATGTTCTCGTAAGGTGAAGAGTATTTGTTGTCTGGGTGTGAAGCTTTAGGGACATTTACAAGTTAGATGTTTAATTGTTAGCTGAGTTCTGTGACATTTGTAGGGTCCATTTTGTCCCAACCACATAATCAAAATCTTTTAATGATTTTTGGAAGAGATATATGGGAAGGTGCCATTTTTTGCAAGTAGTTCATTGAATATTTAGGAATATGTATGTTGTGGTCGATTGATTGAAAAAAGAAAGATTTTAACTGTGCCGATTCTCAGTTTCATCCAGAATTTGTCTTTGCAGATTGATATGTATGTAGTTTACTATTTGATACTAAGATGTTTGATCGGTCCCATTAGGTCTAAAATTCCTACTCCACCATATATATAGCATGTCTATTTAGAAGACTTTTGGTGTATATATATATATATACATCAAACAAATTCTATATCTACAATTGTTTTGGACTAGGAACAAACCATGTCAAATATTATCATCTTCATCGCCGATATTCGAACTTGAAAACTTCTGAACATTCACTTTCCGAGTGGTCAAGTGATAATATGACGGTTGAAATACTGACTATGAATAGTTTTTATTTCGCTATATGAAGAGAAGTTTGTAAATGTTCAATTGTTAGCTGAAGATTTAAGAGCATTTTCATCCATTTCATGATATTCACATTTTTATTGTTACTTTTTTAAATTTGTACTTTATATCATTTACTTATGAAATATTGAAATAAAGACATGATATAAATTTATTAAAAGCCCCAAATCAAGTTGAAATCAAACCTATTATTTTGCACGACAAATGATAAGGTCAAACACCTTGGACTACACGTGATGTTCCTTATATATTTGACATATATGTCGATGAAATTTATGGCAATACCCTTGAATTTGAAGTGTCGTTACAAAAAGTCATTATCGTAGACAATTTTGGTCCGTTTGTGTGGCTTCGACTCTATCGACCGTTGTTATGTCCCCACTCAATCACAACAATCGATCAGTCAATTTGGTCCAACAGCTTTGGTTTGGTTCAATGTCTTCGTAACAAAACGTCAAATCTCTTGTTGTCATGGGTTGGTTTTCGTAATTGGTCGTTTTACTTGTTGGGCGATGATGTTAAGAGAACTTAGGACGCTCACGGTTGGTGTAAAATATTCTTACCTTCAACGTATAAAAAACATCAAAGAACCAAAAACATTATTTTTTTTCTTTCTAATACCACTAACGAAATCGAAACCAGGATAGTAACTTTACTAGCTAGTAAAAAATAATGATCAGATCTAGGAATTTTTTAATTATAATTTACACCAGATCACGTTTATCTTTAGAACAACTATAAAAAGAATTTTGAATTAGATGCTAATAAAAATGGGTGAACCTAAAAATAGTTATATAAAACCATGTGTGAACATGTATAAATGTTGATAAATATTCCATATGTCCCATTTTATAAGATGTATTGATTAAAAGCACCTATATTAAAAATGTCTTTGATAAAAATATCATTTAATATTTTTGTTTTAAAAAACCATAAAAATACTGCATAACATAAATGATTAGAAAATAGTAAATGCATTTAAGTTTTGCAGAAAAATCTACAAAACATCTTACTCCCTCCGTTTCATAAAGAGTGTCGTTTTAAGGTTTTATTTTTGTTTCATAAAAAATGTCGTTTTGTGTTTTCAATGTAGAATTTTAAATAAAATCTCAGTTTTATCCCTGTTTTTTTCAACTTATTAACTAGAAAGAGAAACTATTTTAGTGTGTTAATAAAAGATAAAAAGAAAATTTAAATGATTTTCTTAATTTGTGTGCAAAATGGTAGAATGACACTCTTTGTAAAATAGAGGGAGTATAAAATAGAACAAAATAAAAAATTTAAAACATTTTATATTTCGGGACAGAAAAAATATATTTTTAAGCTATAATTTTGATAATAAGTTTTTTGTCTGTTTGTTAAATAATATTAATTTTTGTCGCTTGAAGGTGAGCCATTCGAATATAATATCAAACTACACAAAGATGGCCTATATCATCTCGATGATAGACTAGTTATGAAATTTATGATATACTAATAAATTCAAAGTGGGTTAAAGCTCCCCCATGTGCTTAATATACCTTATTAGTTATTACCTTCCACAATAACCTATTTAACGAATAACTAAGAGAACATGTAGACCATACCAAATATGCATAATGCATATAGGTATATCAAGTTGCCATTAAAAGTTTTTAACGGATATTTCACAATAAACACACTATTCCTGTTCTTATAAAATAGAAATACAATCTAGCACTGATAGTAGCCCAAATTCAATTATAAGTCTAGTGAGAATAGATAAAAACGCATAAAAAATATGTCCACTTACTCATCGAATGAATGTAAACACTTTACTAACAACCGAGATAATGTATATATGACCAAAAATTAGTTGTTTTTATGGTTGCTAAGTCAAAATTCATAACAACCGAGATAAACAACTCAATCAAATTTACTACGTTTCATCAGATTACTAATCGAAAGTTCGAAACCTATAATAATAAAATAGACGATTCCAGTTAAAGTATGAGAAACATTTTTTAAGACATAAAGTATGATAAACTTTTTTCCTTAATTCGCGACCTCCTTTTCGTAAACCATTCGCCTTTTGACAAATATATTATCCATAAAAATAAGCACTCGTGTGGTCGATATCTCATGTCTGTTCTTTACAAATGGATTCTTGTTAGGTTTTAGGATGGCTATCAAGCCTACCATCGTCAAAGCGTGCGTGCGATGGCGAAGGATAAAGTGAGTTTCGATCATTGTTTTCTTCATTATTTTTGAATTTTGATTCGATTAATTTTTTATGTTGGATTGAGGTTCACGAAAGTGATTTTGCAGGTATGCGTTTTTCTTTCACTGTTGAGGCAGATTACAATTGTATTCCATATTTATAAAATTCTAGCTATGTATAGAAATTGTAAACTTCTTGGCACGCCATTTATACATACAAGAACGAGTTCAGTTATACTGTGGAATCAGTATGAATGGTAACAGTAACATATATACATTTGGATTTTCAAAATGTAACTCTTATATAAATTTTTTCTCTCAAGGTGTAACTCTTTTCTAAAATTTTCAAAACATTTCGATTTCGTGCTGCGTTTATTGTAAAACAGTTTTTTTTTGGTTGAATATAACTTTACATTCATAGAAACAAAGAACCGTAATATTTATGGTGTAAATTGTGGAAAGAGATCCTAAAAAGTATTATTAGTGTTAGAATGTACAATTTAATGATATTTTCAAAGAAAGTTGTCAACTGCACTTCAACAGTTTCTAATTTTGGGTGCGGTTGAAACCAAAGACTGATTTTCTTTTATCACATAGCACCAAATTTTGAATCTTTATTTATTTATTTATTAATCTATGCATTTTTCTGATATAGTAATAAATATTAGAATTCTTAGAACACGCCTATATATCCAAGTGCCGAAGTGCGGCTAATCAAACTCCAACGAGAATAAAAACCACCACATTAAGTTTTGGACTTAATGATCATCGGCTATGTTGTTGTGGTCCAACATAAATATGAGTCTGCTGAGTTTGGTTTCACTGTCTAAATTGGACTGTTTTTGGTTCAACAACTAGTTCAAGCAGTAAAGTATTATTTAAATACAGTTAGTTCAACCGACCATAAAAAGATTTTTCTGGTACATTTGGTTATTACTTATTAGTGATTTACATTTTACACGTTGGTAATATACTAATATCTACCAAACCTTACCTTGTTAAGTACATAGTTATTGGGCTATAAGAAGTTAATTAGTTATTGGGCTATAAGAAGTTAATTGGGCCAAAAACCATAGAAAGAATCCTAAAATAAGTTAATTTACGTCGTTTGCTGACATTTGAAAACAGTATCTTTAATCTCGAAAGGACATTATACAAAGATGATGATGTGACACTTAAGGTCGTTTAGCTACCATCAACCCACTAGTTTTCCATATTACATAAAGACATAAAAGCGATTTTGTATTAGACTTTTACTCACAAAATTCCCTTATTTTATAATTAAAAAGAAGAATTTTCAAAATTTTATAGTATTTATTTGGGTTTTTTTAGTAATAAAACCCTTCAACTAAAGATAAATAGTAAGAAAACTCCTCCATTATATATTTAGTGGAAAAACTCCTCAACTTTGAATATGTTCATGCAAATTCCCCTCTGTCTACAGTGTCGTAAAAATTGGACGGACTACAGTTCAAATTAAAACGTAACATTTTTCAGAATCTCTCCTAATCAACTTCTACACCACACAAACTTCAGAGAATCTATGATAAATTATGGTTCATCAATATAGATTTTTCACTTTGAGAACTTTAGAGCTTAGGTTTGAGGATTTATAATCAGATAGAAAAAGATTTTGTTGTTTTTGTTTACAATTCATGTTGTTTAAGTGTATATATGTCGTTTTTCAGTTTCAATTTAACTGTAACCCGTCTAATTTTTACGATAATGGAGACGAAAGAGAATTTTCATGAACATATTTAAAGTTGATGAGTTTTTGCACTAAATATATAGTTGAAAGGTTTTTTTACGATTCATCTTTAGTTGAGGGGTTTTATTACTAAAAACCCTTTTTATTTATATGCAATGCCAACTTGTGTTGCTTCGTAATTCCAGGTACATTACATAATTTAATAAAATAAAATGAACCAATAAAAACCAAATCCAGGTCATCATCATGATTTGGGCCGGCCCAATATCACAAAGTCGGCAACACTCTCTCTCTCTCTCCACTCCTTTATAACTAATCTTCAACTAACCTTTCTCTTTCCCTCTAAAATTTCCACCAAAATTTTCGACATATTTACCAAAAAACCAGCCATTGATCGTAAAACCTTTCCACCACCGCACACCCCCTCGCCGGGGGTAGTGCGTCGTCTCCACGCGCCGCCGTTATCTTCTACTTCACTTCTGAAACAACACTCGTGGTCTCCGGATCTAATCCGCGAAGAAGCTTGGTCAAAACGTCAAGATATCTCCCGCCACCGTCATCGCCGCCGTGGAAAGAGCTTGACGGACGAAGATCTCGACGAGCTTAAAGCAAGTTTTGAACTCGGATTCGGTTTCGGATCTCCCGAAATCGCCGATCCGAGACTTTCCAACACGCTTCCCGCGTTAGAACTCTACTTCGCCGTTCAAAAAAGCTACAACGACGCCGTTTCTAACAAGTCAGCAACGTCGTCTTCTTCACTCTCCGACGGCGATACCAGTCCTCACCACACCGTATACCAAACAAGTATGTATAAACCTATACACATAACACATATATATACACACAATTCACTGATCATAAATTATTTGAATAGGTGATGATCCGCAAACGGTGAAGACGAAGCTGAAGCAGTGGGCGAAAGTGGTGGCATGCACCGTGAACCAATCGCCGCCGAGATGAAAATTTGACGGCGTTAATTTAAACGTCTGTTAAACGTGGTGGGGATAAAGGTTAATCCCGGACCGGGATAAGTAAAATTGAGACGGCCAAACAGTCGGTGGAGTCTAGTCAGCATTGTAATATTACACACACAATAGTAAAATACCAACATATGTTGGACCCAACTTGTTTATAAGTGTATTGTTTATTGTATAATGCATGATTTGATTGATCTTCTGTTAGTATGTGATATATAAACTTTTTAAATGCAGCAGAACACAATTTGCAAAAGTATATTCTTAGATTCTGTTGTTTTGAATTTTGTCAAGCATGGCCATGATCGTGGTGGCTTCTATTATATTCGTTGGTAATATATAGCTTGATAAATGACTAAATAAATTTACGTGATTTTGCATATACTATTGATTAGTTCAGATAAATAAAACAATTAGTGAATGTGTAACAACTAGAGATGTTAATATGGGCTAACCCACCCCATTTAGACACATCCTATTTAAAATTTATCTCATTTAGACTCACCCTATTTAACCTTATTTATCCTCCCCATTTAAACCCATTAAAATTTTTTTTACCCATTTAAATCTATTTAGACTCATATAACATTGTTTTATTCTAAAAAATATATTATAATCAACTAGATTCTTTAGCGCAGAACGTGTGGACCATTGTAGATTTGCCTTTGTGGCCGCCTCTCTCAGGGAACTTCATTGCAGCGAAAATTGATCACCTCCTGAACTTAATGACGCAGCCAGACTTGGACACAAATCTGAGGGAGGCTATCCCATGGATCCTTTGGGAGATTTGGAAGGCCCGTAACTCTACATTATACGCTGCAAAAACCACTTCTCCTCATTTTGTTGTTGCAACAGCTTTGGAAGACGCCAAGGAATGGTTACAACAGAACTTAGTAGCTCAGCAAGACCGTGTGTACAGCTCTCATCACATTGCGACGGGGGAAAGAAGATGGACTATGCCAGCTCCGGGTAAGGTTAAATGCAACATACATTCTTCTTGGCTCAAGGATTTTTATCATGTTGGTGGAGCTTGGATCCTACGCAATCACCTGGGAGATGTCTTATTTCATGCCCGAGATGCTTTCCTTCCCATGGTTAACCGGATAGCTGCGGAATTACATATCATTCTTTGGTGCATCCGCAGTTTGAAAGAGTTGCGTATCGAGTCTTGTGAAGTCTGGTCAGATTGTAAAGCCACTTTGGATGCAATAGCTCGATCGGAGGAGTACCCCAAATACCGTTCTCAGATTATCAAAATTCAACAAGTAATACGGGTGATGTGGGAGGTTACGTTTCGCCTCTCTTCACCGAAAGCCAATTCTTTGGCCAAGGAGATTGCTTGTAGTGTGACACGAGAGGGACGGTTTACATCTTACCTAGCACGAGGAAGTCCGACATGGCTACATAACCGGATTGAAGAAGAACGACGAGGTAGATTTTAGTTTTCTCATCGGCCTCTGTTTTGGGTTCTTTGTTTTTCGATTTATGCTCTGTTTCTTTCTTTCATACAACTCTGTTCCCTTTTGCAATAATATTCAAGACGACAAAAAAAAAATCAACTAGATATGGGCCCGTGCGTTGCACGGGTTGCTGGTCGAAATTATCACTTATTTTTTTTAAGCTTAACTAAAATTATATAAACATCTATATTTTAATTTTAG
The DNA here is from genome assembly GCF_000004255.2 of Arabidopsis lyrata subsp. lyrata. Lineage (NCBI taxonomy): Eukaryota > Viridiplantae > Streptophyta > Magnoliopsida > Brassicales > Brassicaceae > Arabidopsis > Arabidopsis lyrata. The sequence goes on from NW_003302551.1 coordinate 15,070,798, forward strand.
AAAATGTAGCATTTTAATTATTTTTAAATAGATTTATTATGCATAATGCACAATCTAATATAAATGTTGGCCTATTTATAACCAACACCACCATTACCGCCTCTTCTCCTCTTTCTCAACTGATCTTATTTCTCCTCTTTTTTTCTCCTCTGGCATCGAGCCGAGTCTCTTTCCAACAACATGATTCATGTTATATTTAAAGTCAATCTATCACCACATCTGTAAATATATATAAATGACATGATATATTTCCAATAAATAATAAATAATATTTACATGATTCATGTTATTTTTAAAGTCAATCTATCACCACATCCGTAACCATCAACCACCACCATCAATCACCACCATCGTCACCTCCATTAACAATCACATGTTACTCCTATTTCTTTTAGTATGATATGCTATTTTATTAAATGACATTGTTTTTTCCTCTGATTCTAGGTGGATGTCTCGCTTTCGTCGTTAAAATTCCAGTATTGATTTTCTTTATTTTTAGATTTCGTGTTATTAGTGTTTATTTTTTGTTTTTGAAATCCTAATTACATGTATGTTTTGTCTTTTGTTTGAGGGCTATTACATCGCTGAAAGACGTTAGTTTCTACTCATGACTATTTCTTTAATTATTTTTTAGTCAAAAGTTAGTTACTAATATTATCCTAAAAATAATTTATGACAAAAAAAAGAGGAAAAACTTTACTAATAAAATGAAGTTAAAGAAATGGTGGTGGTTCTGAAGAAATTAGTTTGCTTGGTGAGAAAATATGAGACAATCTATTTGTTTATAAAGAGGTGAGTATTTACAATCTTTTTTCTAATTTTAATTTTTTTTTTGTACAGTTAATAATTTATAAATAAAACGTTTAGCATAATTTTTTAATTTTTATTGTTATGGAAAATATACATATTTTATAAATTTGTTAAAACTATTTTTTATTTGCCACATGGAAAAATCTTTTTTGAAAATATATTATAGTTTCCTTATAGTGATCTTTTTATATTTAAAACTGTATAAATTTATAATTATCTTTTTCCTTTTTTAATTATAAAAAATGAAATATTTATTTGACACATGACAAAATCTAAGTTCGATAGATTTGACATATGTCACAATCATGTGAGTTATTAACTTTGAAAACCATACTTTATATAATAAGATAATTATTTTAATTGATTATTTAAAATAACCTAGTACTGAAAATAGAATATGTTACACCTATCATAGTGTTATTCAGAAGTTCATTCAAGCTTTATGTTACTTGTTAGTTGTGACAAAGATGACTAAGAAGTTAAACATTGTTTTTTTTTTTTTGTTTTTTGTTTTTTTATTTTTTTTTAAGTTAAACATTGTTAATTCGTATGAATGAGACTTTCTTTACAACAAGTGTTTGATTTTGTGTTAAACGATGATCCAACTATTGTGAAACATGTGTTTGGCAGGTTACAGTAGTGATGAAGATATATTGGGGAGATCCTCGTGAGAAGATTTGTGCAGCAGCTGAACAGATTCCTCTCTCAAGCCTTGTGATGGGTACAGAGGCCTTGGTGGTCTTAAGAGGATGATTATGGGAAGTGTAAGCAACCATGTGGTCAACAACGTTGCATGCCCTGTGACCGTTGTCAAGGCTCACACCTGAGTTTGCTCGCAGAACTCTAAATAACCATCGTATATTCTATGATTTGTGTTTGTGGTCGAAATTTGTATTGTTAACTGTTGTGTGACTGGAGTATTGTTCCTCTGTATGGGTAAAAAACACTTCACCTTCTAATAAATACAGAATCTTGTGAGTTTTGGACCTAACTCCAATAATGTCAATGTGTTTTTTAGCATTATGATTGTCCCTTTATTTCTATGTTTGCAGAGAAGGCGAATTAAACTTGACAAGTAACAACATAGATAGTTTTTTGCATAATAATCTTACAACGAAGTTCAGGACATTAGTACTTCTACAGAAAATACAAGCTAAAGAGTTTCAGGGAAATTAACAAAGACACAAAACAGAACAAATGTCTCCATAGATAAGAAAGCACAAGACACTTAACATTTATTCCTCAATCGATCATGTAGTGATCGATGTCCTCTCTGGTCTTCTTGGAGGTAAGAAGGACGAACTCTAAGGGTTTGATGAGCTTGAAGGTGCATTTGTCACCAACCATTAAAGGATACTCTCTTGCCAATTTAGAATATCCACCTGAGAAGGTTGTCTGATTCTCCCTCACCAAGCAAAGCACCTTCCATGAACCTAAAGATTCAACCGTTGAGATCCACAAAACACCATAGAAACAACAGATTCAACGTTTCAGGCATGGAGAAAGTAAAGATTCAGAAATTTAACAGATTCAAGCTTTCATTTAACAAAGAAAACCAAAAGATTCTACCATTTAACAAAGCTAACAAGATTTTAACTTTTCAAACACAGAGAACCTAAAGATTGTTTCTTTTGTGTCTTGTTATCAAATTCGTATTTATATTATACGATCAACTTCATTTATTAAATTTGAACCTTCGGTAACTTTTTCTCTTTTTTTTTTTAACGTTATATAACAGTCAAAGGTCAAAGTTGATAACTTTTTCTAAACTGAAAAGTGAAAAACTATGGTACAAGATGAGATCACATATTGTCTATCACACCAAATTAATGTGTCTGATTTATGAAGAAAATACACCAAATTATTCGGTCTCTGTAATTTATAATGAAAATACACACAAATATACATCAAAGGACTCACTACATGTGTATGCATATATGATCAACACTTCTTATATTGTTAAACTTGTGAATCTTGACCATGAAATCTATTGGTTTTGAAAAATTTGGAAACTTGATGCTTATCTCAAGTCTCAACACATAAAAACATTTAAGACATCATGTACTCAAAATGAGAAATAGTTAAGAACATATTGGAGGTAATCAACTTCTATTAACAAAAGCATCAGTGTATTGATAAAAGGTCGTCAGTGTTTACTTCCAAAATACATATTGTTAACTTCGCCACACGCTATAGAATCTATCAAGACAATGTCACACACAATCCCATTATGCACTTTAATCATATTTATAAATACTCTCTCCGTTTTGTTTTAGTTGTCGTTTAAGGTTTTCTCACACAAATTAAGAAAACCATTAAATGTTATGTTTTACCCTTTATTAAGATATTTTATAATTTTTTCATTAGTCAAAACATTAAAACAATAGGGATAAAACTGGAATTTTTACAAATTATTTGCATTGAAAACCTAAAAGACAACTATTATGAAACAAAATTTAAATTCTAAAACGACAACTAAACTAAAACAGAGGGAGTATTAAACAACGAAACCCCATTTCCCAATAGCAGCGTTGACGTTCCTTAGCTTCATCGATCAACTTTGACTATTACCATCTGGTTTGGTTTGGATCGACGTATGTTCATCAGAGTTCAAGACTGATCCACAAACCCAGCACCATAACCACTTGATCTTATGAACTTCTTCAGGAGAAGAACTACGATAGCGATTGTGAGCCCAACCGCCGCCCATGTGAAGAGTCTGTCATCGACTAGCTTCCAAAACCGTAAACCCGCATTTTCCCGAGAAAACCGCAAACCCGCATTTTCCCACCAAAACCGCAAACCCGCATTTTTCTCGCCAAAACCATAAATCCACGTTTTTCCGCCAAAACCGTAAACTCGCGTTTCCCACCAAAACTGTAAACCCGTGTTTTCCCGCCATAATCGCAAAATTGCGTTTTATAGCAAAAAAATATCATACCGTATAATGAAGTTTTTCCGCCAAAATTGTAAATCCGCGTTTTCCCGCCAAAATCGCATAACCATATTGTAAGAGACATGGTTTTACGCTTTGTTTTAAATATTTAAATCAAAAATTAAATTTAAGTAGAATATTAGTTTTAAATATATTTAATATTTTGCTTTTTTATTTTAGTTATTAAGATATTAACAGTTTTAATAAAAATAACTAATATAAAATAAAACATAAATATACTTAAATGGGAAAAATGTCATTAAAATCCCCAACTTATTCAAAACGTTGATTTAAATCCTCAACTCACGACGAAACGAAATAAATATCAAACTTATGTTGACTTTCCAAATAAATATTAAACTTATGTTGACTTTCCAAATAAACACCAAACTTTCATTGACTTGGCCATATTAGGCATGACGTTAAGTGAGTTAACAAACAATGTTAACACCTGTTAGTGTTGATCAAAATACTAACAAGTATTCCTTCTAAACACAAAACGACGTTGTTTTGTCATAACTGTTCAATAAAATCCCAAGTTTCAAATCATACTCTATTTAGGGTTAGGGATTTTACTCGATTTGGGGATCTAAGATTGACTTTAGGGATTTAATTCAATCGTTACGACAAAATGACGTCGTTTTGTTGTTATATGAAACAATGTCGTTATCAATTAACACATATGTTAACAGAAAATTACCTCCGTTAACGAGATCTATTAACCCACTTAACGTCGTACCTAATATGGCTAGGTCAACGGAAATTTGATATTTATTTGGAAAGTCAACATAAGTTTGATATTTATTTGGAAAGTCAACATAAGTTTGATATTTATTTCGTTTTGTTATGAGTTGAGGATTTATTAACCCACTTAACGTCGTACCTAATATGGTCAGGTCAACGGAAGTTTGATATTTATTTGGAAAGTCAATAAAAGTTTGGTGTTTATTTGGAAAGTCAACATAAGTTTAATATTTATTTGGAAAGTCAACATAAGTTTGATATTTATTTCGTTTCGTCATGAGTTGAGGATTTAAATCAACGTTTTGAATAAGTTGGGGATTTTAACGACATTTTTCCCATACTTAAATGGGTACCTATTTATTTGTGTGAAACCCTATTTAATAAATAAGTTTAATTGGGATAACCCATTTAACCCTATTTAATATTTTTCCTTAAATGGGTCTAAATGGGTCTAAATGGATTAATTTTTGGGAGACTCACAAAAATGCCCCTTTTTCAATACCCCTTTTCAAAAATGCCCCCTTTGGATGTCCATTTTTAAAAATACCCCTTTTATGTACAAAATGACTAAATTACCCTTCTTTTAATAAAAGATATCATAAATATATAAGGAAATATAACAAAATTAGGTCCACAAAATACAAAATATTTTTTGGCGGGAAAAGTGATCCCCTAATTTTTCCCGCCAAAACACTTGTAAAAATTTGTAAAACCTTTAAAATACCTTGTAAAATTTTCCCGTAAAATTTTTTCCCGCCAAAAAATTTTTTTTGCGGGAAAAGTGATTCCGCAAATTTTTTGGCGTTAAATTTTTGGCGGGAAAAATTTACAAGGTATTTTAAAGGGTTTTTTACAGGGTATTTATAAGGTTTTACAATGTATTTTAAAAGGTTTTACAACGTATTTATAAAGTATTTATAAGATATTATAAGATTTTACAAGCTATTTTATAAGGTTTTACAAATTATAAGGTTTTACAAGTTTTTTATAAGGTTTTACAAGTTATAAATACCTTATAAAACCTTATAAGTACCTTGTAAACCCTTTTAAAATACATTGTAAAACATTACAAAACACTTGTAAATACTCCGTAAAACCTTTAAAATAACTTGTAAATTTTTCCCGCCAAAAAAATTTCGGCAAAAAAATTGCGGAATCACTTTTCCCGCAAAAAAAAATATTTGGCGGGAAAAATTTTTACGGGAAAATTTTACAAGGTATTTTAAAGGTTTTTACAAGTGTTTTGGCGGGAAAATTGCGGGATCACTTTTCCCGCCAAAAAATATTTTGTATTTTGTGGACCTAATTTTGTTTCAAATAAGGGTAAAATGGTCATTAAAAATTAAAAGAGGGCAAACTTAAAAATGGACTCTCAAAAGGGGCATTTTTGAAAAGGAGTATTGAAAAAGGGGCATTTTTAACAATTTCTCTTAATTTTTTGTACATACCCATTTATTAAATGGGGTTCTATGTCCAAGATAACATCCGTAGTAACAACAAAGGTTTCGTGGTGTAGTTGGTTATCACGTCAGTCTAACACACTGAAGGTCTCCGGTTCGAACCCGGGCGAAGCCAACTTCTGTTTTTTGATTTTTTTTTACTTTGTAGAAGAGTCCATTGAGCTTTTAGATGGGCTCAACTAAATCAATAGCGGTAGGATAAACCTTATTTCGTTTTTCTTTAGACCAATTACGTTTGAAGCTCTAGATTTATTGCTCTAGAATTTCTTACGTAGATATGATGACTGTAGCTGTAAGTTTATTATTGTGGAAATTAGGTTGTAAGTTTTATTTATACAATATTATTATTTAAATAAACTTATTGTAGAAATAACATTTTGATTGTATGTATTTAAAAAAAAAAATTATGATTGGTAAGTAGTACTGATGTGTTATATAATAAGTAAATTGATTAATAAGTTGACTGATTTTTTTAGCAAATTCGTTTCTCGGCTAAAAATATATGATTCACATCTTCGATGTGTTTTATGTGTAACACAAAATTAGGCATGGACATAAAAATTGGATCCAAAGAACCGAACCAAACCGAAAAAGAGTTTTGGTTCGGTTATGAATACTACTAAATACCTGAATGGATCTCAGTCCCACTATCCATTGGTAATAACCAAACCGAACCGAATATCCATGGGTACTCAAATGGAACAGAAAATATTTGGTCAATCCTCTACAAACCTACATCTAAGCCCAATACATTTTGTCCCAACCTCTAACCCAATAGATTTTTGTTAATTTTTTGATATTTTAACAAAATATATTTTGGTCTATTACCATTTTTTCAAAAAAAGTTTAAAATATTGGAGTGTTTCGGTTCTTTTTTTTTTGATATTTCGGTTTTTTTGGGTATTTTAGGTGAAATAACCGGAACTGAACCAAACCGAATCGATATCCATTGGACTTTGGTTATTTATCGGTTCTCTTTCTAAGTATCCGAACAGAACCGACAAGTAACCAAACCGAACCAAATTTTTTTCAGTTTCCTTATAGATCCTAAGGAGTTGGAATCGAAGAACCGAAAACCGAATGAAACCGAACCCAATGGAACCGAGGAACCGAACGCCCATGCCTCCTCACAATCATCAATAAAACACGTGTTAGTAATGGGCCTTCATTATTAGGCCCATCTGGCCCATTCCGTTACTGCTTTTTAGTATGAAACCAACAATGGAAAGCAGAAACGTTAGATTTCTGGAATTCGACGCGCAAACTGAAAGAGCTTTATCGATATCGATCTGGAGGATTCGTAGAAGATATGGTTCGTTCGTAACTTTTGATTTTGTCTTTCTTTTTATTTGCAGCGTTTAGCAATTTCTTAGGATCTCTAGTTATCAATTTTGCATTTATGGGTTTTTAAGATCTGATTTGTATTTTAGAGAATGTTAGGATGAAGAAATTAGGGTTCTATGATTGAAGATATTAGGTCGAAAAAAGTGATCTATTTTCTTACACTTGGTTAGATTCCCTTAGAAACCCTTGTCGTGTTAGAGCTGAGATTTTGTTTGTAAGTAATATAAGCTGTTTTTATGTTTGGTTTTTTTTTTTTTTTTTTTTGGACAAACGTCTTATGTTTGATACGTTGAAGAAATTGGAATTTAATGTTATTACTGCAGTCAAGTTTCAACAGAGGTGTATCGAGGAAAGAGAAACCGAGACGTCATCATGGATTGACGACGCAGAAGAAGCAAGAGATTAAGGAAGCTTTTGAGCTATTTGACACTGATGGTTCTGGTACCATTGATGCTAAAGAGCTTAATGTTGCTATGAGGTAATTTTGAGAGTTTTGTGTTTTTTTTTTTCTTTTGTTTTATGATTTTGGAATTGATTCTTGAATTTATGATTTGTGATAGGGCGCTTGGTTTTGAAATGACGGAAGAGGTATTACTATTTGTTTCGATTTCGTTTTTTTTTCCGGTAAGATTCGGCTTTTATTATTACTGTTTTGATACTTTGATGTGTTTGGTATTGAAGCAAATCAACAAAATGATAGCTGATGTGGACAAAGATGGAAGTGGAGCGATAGATTTTGATGAGTTTGTTCATATGATGACTGCTAAGATTGGTGAAAGAGACACAAAAGAAGAGCTCACCAAAGCATTCCAGATCATTGATCTTGACAAAAATGTATTAACTCAAAAACTTAGTTACTAACTTTCATATGATCTTAATTTTTCTAGAAATTAACCTTTTTCTCCTAAATTTTCAGGGGAAGATATCTCCGGATGATATCAAACGCATGGCAAAGGACTTGGGTGAGAATTTTACTGATGCTGAGATACTAGAGATGGTTGAAGAAGCAGACCGGGACCGTAAGTTTCCAACAATTTTTCTGTCTCTCTTGTGGCAATGTTTGGTTTGATTAAGAATATGATGATCCACTATTACAGGTGATGGTGAAGTTAACATGGATGAATTCATGAGGATGATGAGGAGAACAGCTTATGGTGGTAACTAGAAAGGTTGTTGTTCTTAACGATATTGATGAGCTCTGTTATAGTTATTGAACTGATGCATAATTTATCTGTATTATTACTCAAGATACACTTTTCACTGTTTTAATCTATAGCACATCTTAAATGGCAAGTCTTGGTCAGTCTTTGTATCATTATAAGATATATAAAATATTTTTTGGCAAATTTTCGTAGTGTTAGTGAGTTGATGAGTCTCCTGTTGAAAAACTTAAGAGCTCGCATTGGTTACTTCATAAGTCCTCAAGATTGGAACCTGTTGCGTTAAAGCTGTCGATTCATTGCACAAGGGTTTTGACACAAAATAGAAGTAAAACATAAAAGAATTAATTCAATAAGAGTTGCTGATTTATAGAAGATAAAGATAATGTTGACAACAGATACATTGGAGCCGTGAATTGGGTATTCTACACCGAAAACCTCACGCCAATATTTTCACCAACCATATAATAAAACTAATCATACCAAAGTCCCCATATAATGAACCCCCAAACGAGTAAAGAAGAGACAAAATCTAATTATCTAATGAGAATAAAAAGGTATAAAAAAAAGAAGCTAATTGATATATGGGAAAATTGAAAGAAAAAAAAAAAAAACCAGATCTTCTTATGAAGCCAAAGCTGGTTGGGTTATTGGAAAGTTTATATCTGAACGGACCTGGATGGTGAAGAATCATCAAATTGAGGGGGAAGTGGTGGTGGTGGTGGAGGAAGCAGAGGCATTGCTGTTACCAGTCTGCTTAGCCACATAGATTTGCTTGACCTTTGGGTTATTCGGAAAGCCTCTCTCTCTGGCCATCGGTGGGTTTCTTCCATGGTAGCCTGATCTCCGGTTTTGCTGGTGCTGGTGTTGGTGGTGGTGGCTGGACCCACCAACATGCTGAGACTGCGAGTTCTTCTCCTGAGAAGATTGTTGTTGTTGTTGTTGTTGTTGTTGTGGTGGCTTGAAGCCAGGACCATTTGGATTCTGAATGTTGTTGCTGTTGGGATCGGATAAGGTGGTGGTGGGCTTTGCTGGTGGAGCACAAGTGGTGGAACTGTAAGCGTTTGAGGAGTCTACCATTGCATCTACAACTGTAGATGCTTGAACGTTGGGATATCTGTTAGGAGGAGGAGGAGGAAGCATGTTGTTGTTAAACTGAGGTGATGGAAGATTGGAGCCATCTGTTGCTTCCTGCTGTTTCTGCATTTGCATCGTTGGAGGACCCGAAAACGGCATGTAAGGCCACCGTGCTCGAACAGGCATCTCCTGAGAAGAAGACTGACCCACACCATATAATAAATATGAAGTCGATGGATTCTTCTACTTCTAAGGATTGTTGGAAATCATAATGATGGGATCAAATACCTGGAAAGGGGATGGATCAAACATTGGCATAGGAAGGTGCTGAAGAGACGCAGGTACAATGTTACATTGCATGGAAGCCACATTTGGATTGTTTACATCACCATCTCCTCCAACCGGAGAAGAAGACACGTTTGGGTTGTGCTTCCAATCTGGTTGTTTTCCAGATGGGATGTAAGTTGTTCCCATGAAACTCAACCCTCCAAACTGTCCAACAGGTGCAAAGTGGTTATAAACGAACATGTGAGGAGGACCCTGAACGCCAGGAATAGCACCGGGTGGGGTTAGGAAAGGACCCGTGAAACCGGCAGGAGGGGCATAGAAGGAATCTACTCCAGGATGATTCTGCTGCTGCCAGGTTGTAGGTGGACCAGAAACTGTTACTGGACCTTTCTGGGACTGTGATTGGGTTGCTCCTGCGTCATGGTGCGGGCCAAAAGCAAAGATGGGTCCTCTTAACATGGGGTTCACATCATAGAAAGGGTAATGAGGAGGGCCAGGAGGGAAGTGAGTGATCATTTGGTTTGAGTTGTGTGGACTTGGTAATTGTGGCCACACAGAGATTGGGGTGTCCACTGAAAGATCTGCTGGGAGAGAAACAATGAGAGACTCCTCAGCTTTTGATAGACTAGGCTGCCCACCAACAGCACCTGCCAAAGCAAAAGAAATTAATTCAGACAACAAACAACCATTTGGGAATGCATAAACCCGACAGAAAGCAAATATTACCACTTGCTGCCCCATCATCTAACTCTGTTCCTCCATAAATTTTGGTTTCAACAGGTAATACAGAGCCAGTACTCAAGGCATTCCCACCGGTTTCATCATTAGTTATGGCTGCCACAGCTATAGCTGAAGCAGCAGCTTCTGCTTCTGCTTCGCAAATCTCCATGCCAGTGGATGATGGATTTCGATGTTTATTATCTTTTTCAAAATATAAAGAGCTATCGTTCTCCGTACGCCCACCACATGGAGGGATAACAGTGGAAGATGTAACTGCACCTAATAGAGAAGAAAAGATGCATCATTTAAATGCAAAGACGAGCCACTTCAAAGTGACAATCGAGGTATCTAGTCCATCAGCTCACCAAATTGAATTTTGCCCTCGGCAAGCAATGAATTTATTGGACTTGTGCTGCTTGAAAAAGTATTGTTCTTTGGCACAACAGACGTTGATGTCGAATTTGCCTCGCTAATTCGGTTAGCACCATTCTCAACAGAAACACATGAAAGAAGAGATACAGGTTTCATGGCTTCATCAAGCTGACTCTGGGTTAGGGCCATAACCTACAAGGTAATACCAAAAGGCTTCAGATATTTGCATAGGCGTAATCTGTGACTAGTAGAACATGAGTCATAAAACAATTTTGATTTTTATCGACTATGACTTTCTCTGTCTTATTTTAAACCATTCTATCAACTTATAAAAAGAGAGTATGAGATGCGGCATGGAACACAACCGTTTTAGATGACACGAGAAAGGTAAGCAAGAATTTTGCAGAAACATTTTTTGTTGGAAGTCTGTTTCCAATTTTTGCAGAAACATGAACCCACGTCAAAACAAGTTAATGAAACCTTGAACAATATTTACTCACCGGCTGATAGGTGAGTTGGTTACCCCAAGTCCCCACAGGTGTATGACTGTTATCCAGAACCTTATTTTTGTTGCTGAATACAAAACCTGAAGCTGGATTCTGATCATTTTTGGGTATAACTGGAAGAGCAATACTTGCCTGAGTGGACCTGCAAAATGAAATAGAAGGTAAAAAAACATAAACAGAGGGGAGCTATCTCTGCAGACACACTTGAAGCATTTCAATTGATCAAATAGAGGAATGTACTTGTTGCTCCCAGATTTTTCATCAGCATGGGAATCTGTTTTAGGGGAAGGTGTGCCAATTGGGGCTAACGTCTGTCTGTTGGAAACGGGGTTAAACTGCTTATTGTTCGCAACTCGGCTAGCTGGTGGGCTTCTGTTGGACCTGGCTGCAGTAGTACTGTTCTGGAAAGTTGAACGAGGTTTTCGTAATGCCTACAAGAAAACAAATTCACTTTTAGTGAGAACTACCTCTGACTAGGTAACAATTCACAAGTAGAACACTAAAGGTTTTAGATTGCTGCATCAGGACCTTGGCTGCCTGAGACTTCTCTTTAATTTCCTTTTCTCTCTGTTCACGGCGATCATTAAGCATTTGCCTTTTTGATCTTACCTCAATAAAATCATCATCGTCACTAGGAACTTCAATACCATGTTGCTCAAAGACACGAACAATTCCACTCTGCAAAGGTGCATCAATTTCCTTATCAGATATCATATTCCTTTTAAGGTTTGCTTGTCCAGAATTTGGACTGAGTGGATTCTTCACGACAGCCTCTTTCCCAAGTCTATTCTCAAATGAACCCCCACTAACTGTTTTCTGCATAGCATTCAAACCAGACGCTGAGTTGTCTAAGGGTTGTTTCTGGGACTTGTTGGACACAACATATTTTCTACTCCCATTTTTTGTAGAATTTTGTGCCCTTCCATTGCCATTTCGATTCTCCTCGGAAGATGGCCAGTTTGATTCCCGAACTCTAAATTCAACCCTCTGACGCCGATATCTTCTATTACCACCAGAATCTACCCGAGAAACCTCAGCAGTACCTGATGAGCGCAAGCCAGAATTTCTAACTGCATTTGTGTCAGTTTGGACTTGGTATCCTGATTGTCTTTCAACAAAATTTGATTTTCCATGACTCATCTTTCGAGAAGGTAATAGCGAATTACCAGACAACTCTGGTTGCTTTTGAGGTGACACAGCAGCCTCAATGCTTGCTCTCGCTGGAGGTAGATTAGCATTCTTCAGTGTGCCCCCATCAGAAACATTCGTTGGTCTTCTAAGAACACTAAGCTGAGGGTGTGAGACAGAGGTTGCTGCGTTTCTAGCAAGCAGGTTAGCCGAATTTCCTTGACCAACAGTCACCGAGGATCCAGGATTCTGATTCAAAGCATAAGTTGGTAAACCATTCGCTTGGACAACTGAATGATGTGGCGGTGGCAGCACCCCTTGGGATATTGGGGATGTATATCGTAGTTGACCAAACTGAATGAGAGGAGATTGGGGCTGTTGGATATGGGTAAGCGAGGAACCAAATTGAGGATGAAGAGGAAGAGGCATTTGGATGGAACCAATCTGTATGGCAGGGAAAGGAGAAGGTATCAGCGAAGGACCAGAAAACAAACCAAACTGAAACTTAACAGGCTCCTCCATATGTGCTGAAGTAGATACAGGAGGAATCGCTGTCTGAAGAGATGGATGCAGACCCGTGCTGTGAGGTGGTATGACAGGATGAGTAGAAACGGTAGAGTTACTTGTGGAGTCTACTTTATTGCCCACCTCAAATGACTGACGACCACTATTTGGGTGAATTGTCATATTCTGCATCGTGGTTTCAGCAGCCTGGAAACTCCTAGATGCATTATGCATGCTCAACGGATCAGAAACATCAGCAGGTTGGGCGGCTTGTTCACCAAGGCTTGTCTCAATAGAAGGTCTTTCATCATCTAAAGAATCGATAGTATGCTGATGAAGTGGAAATGTAGCTTCGGAGTTCCGTTGACATTTTTCAAAGTCATCGCTGGGAATTTCAACCTCCACTCCTTCATTAAATCCTAAGACTAGATTAGAGTCTTTATCCTCGAGATGCATTTCTTCTAACTCTTGGGCGAGATCTATGTTCTCATCAACCCCGTGTATTTTATCCTCCTCCTGGTATCCATCTTCATCTTCGTCGTATTCTTCTTGTTCCTGCAACCGTTCATTACTGTCAAGAGTCCATTCTTCATTATCCCAGCAAGACACAGAGCCTGTAGCAATCATCAAACTATCCTTTCCAGTATCACTAGAGATAATTGGTGCTCCCCCCTTCTCTAATAAACCAGCATCTTCTCCCATTCTGGAAGCAGCTAAGACAGATAAATCTGCTGATTCATCCAAGTCATCATGAGAGAGATGAACAGGGGAATCAGGTGGGCTAGTAACGGAAAGTGAAGATTGAGAGTCACATCTTCCAGTCAGCTTGCTATCGAACCGATGATGTTCATCAATACCACTTCCGGGCAGCACATGATGATCTTGAAGATCCTCTATATAATTGGCTAGAACAGTCGAATTAGTCCTACCTTTATGGCTGTAGTTAATCCCTCCAATAGAAGTTGAGGGACCAGGATGCTCAACCCCGCTTCTAAAGGATGCCTTTTGCCTAGACTCCTGGGGAGGGGGAAGAACACGCGGCTGCCTAACTGAATACCTTGGTCTCCCAAAAGGGTAATAGTCATCCCCCTCGGGATTCTGATACAACTTTTCAGGATAAGGAGAATATGGACCATGCCGTGGACGGCCCTGGTTTTGTCCCCATCCAGGATCACCATATTGCTCTCCAAAATTTTCACGAGATTCAGATTCCATTCCATAGTTCCTACCATGGGTCCTTCCATCTCCAGGAATTCTCCAACTCTGATCAACTGAATGCTCTGGGAACCCTGGTTTGAAGTAGGAAGGGGCACTAAGATATCCAGCTGTCCCAAAGAATTCTTCCTGCGGGCTATGTGGAACATTCTCCATATTTTGTGGAATAAACCTCGAATTGCTTCCACTCTCAATATCTTCCTTTCTCCAAGTAGGCTTTTGTCTATCAGGGAACCCAAAAGAACCATCTCTAGAAAATTGAGACGTGGCACTGCTCTCAAATGATCTAATGGGTACTGATAGATCTAAAGTTGATGAGGTAGTAATTCTATCCACCATTCTTTCGCTGTCTTCCCAGTCAACAACATCTGCAGACTCTTTTTCTTTAACAATATCTAAGAATTTATCCTCTGAAATAGTTGAAGAGCTGCTGCAACCTTTGGCAGCTTCAGCCTGTCTTCTGGAAATCTTTTCTTCCAATTCTAGAAGCTTTTGCTTAGCAGCCTGCTTCCTCCTTTCTTCTTCCATGAACAACCTATGTTTCTCCTCTTCTTTTGACTTTCTCAACTCTTCTGCCCTCCTTGTAGCCTCTAGTCTCTCCTGCTCGTTTCTGAAAGCAGCTTCTCTGGCCTCTTCTTCTAATCTTCTCTGCCGCTCATCTTGTTCGCGAGCCAGCCGTAGTCGCTCTTCTTCTTCTGTTCGAGCTAGTTCTATCACCCTTTCATGTTCCTCGATGATCCGCCGGCGTTCCTCTTCCTGCATCTTTTGAACTCGCTCAAGTTCAGCCTCAAATGATTCCCTGACAGGATCGTGAAACTCTGTTTGCTTTAAAGCCTCTTTCTTCTTCTTAGCAACACCAAGTACTGGGAATGGATCATGGACATCAAAACCAGAGTCACCAAAGTCTTTCATAAAAGGATCTTCCACATGAGGTTTGTCACTCTTGAAGAATGGGCGTTTATCCCTGTAAGAAGTTCATATTGAGATAATTACTTAAAAAAAATATTGTCACAAATAGTTGCCATACTGGAAAGAGTTAGTTCCGTACCTATTCTGATGTTCAATTCCATACCCATCCCGATTATAAGTTCCCCTGTTGCTGGAACTATCCATATTATTACTCCATGGCTGTCTTCCTCCATGCTGATATGGAGCCTCTCTAGCTCCACTATTATTCCAAACATTCTCCCTTGATGATGACAAGACGTAATTACTTTTCTTAGTAGTTTCTCTGCCCCGACTAGACGGCCTTGCTCCATAAACATTTTTATTATTATTTGCACCTTCATTTTGGAGTGGTGGGGAGACTCTCCAAGCGTTGGCCTCCCTTCCTCCTCCACTTAGTGGTCTTACTTGAGTCAAAGAGGACTTTGCAATTTCATTTTCACGCTGTCCTGGTTTATCAAAAAGACTAGGAGCAGCATGCTTCTGGGGCAGGACATGAGGCCTCGGATGATCAAAACCCCTATCCCAAAATGGTTCATTCTTTGAATAGCCATGATCCCTGTCCCGATCTCTTAAGCCATGACTAGTGTCACGCTCATCATCAGCCCAATCGGATCGTGGGGCCAAACGAACAAGAGGCAGTGGCCCTGGAAAATACTCCTTTTTCCTCAACTGTTCAGATGAATGTAATCCATCTGAGAAACTAGGACTCTCACTGAGCTCATTGCCGAGCCGGCTATGCCCAGACTGATTTTGAGGTCTCATATCTACAAGTGAACTGCTCACACCAGAGACACCTCTCGGCTCTTTTGAAAAATCTTCACCTGCAGTTTGCTTCTGCTTCTGATTCAAACCCTCCTTCTGTTTCTGCCCAGACACAGAAGCTGATGGCAAAGAAGCCTTAAGAGACGGAAAATCTTCACCCCTCAAAGTTGCAACTTTCTCTACATGATGAAAAGCCCGTTCCATAGGCTCGGTTGCACCAACCCGAGAAGCAAGAGACGTATTCAACCCATTACTCCCCCTGGTAACACCTTCAGCAGTATGGTTAGCAATATCACCATCAGTAGCTGTAGCAGCAGGCTTACTCCACCCCATACCAGATGAAGCAGGTCTCGTTCCACTCCCAGCGATTCCTCCACCGGAATGAAAGCTCGAACCAGACGAATCAACACGCTCATGCTCCTTACGGAGTGAAGGAAGGTTCAAGGGGGGTGGAACAGATAGCTTCTGCCCAGCATTTTGCGAGCTTCTTGGCCGTGAAAGGACAACCATACTTCCTCCTCCACCACCACCACCACCGCCATATCCACCACCTCCTCTCCCCCGCCCATAACCTCCAGATTGATTATACTGATGATGAGATTGATATCCATAAGACTTATTCAGATTCACAGACGCGTACTTGTTTCCATCTCCATGATTAGCCATATCCCGCTTTCGCCGATCACTGAACATCGCCAACGCATCAAACCCTAAACCTAGATCTGGTTCTCCCAGTCAAATTCGTCCACACTCTATTTGCCTCAGATCTACTACAGTGACGAATTGATCAAAATTGGAATCAATACACGAATCTATCTCCCCTGAATCAAAACAACAAAATTAAACAATCAATTCCAGATTCGATCCTTGAGCGTCAAACAAACGCAGAAGCTAAGGAAAATATCCAAAGTGATGGAAAAATCGACGAATTAGGGTTTGAAATCAGCTCGAAACGGCGTGTGGGAAGCGTAAGATTACCTCCGGCGGTGGTGGGTGTATGATATCGACGACGGTGGCTAACGTGCGCTGATGTCAGACGACGAAGCGCGAGGGAACGAATCGTCGGAAAAAAAAAAGGAAAGCCCTACCCCTACTCACTGCCTCTTTGTCGGAGATAAAACCAAAAAAAAAAAAACAAAAAACAAAAAATTATACAAAGCAAAAAAAAAAGAAAAAAACCAAAGCTGAGGCACGAGAGATAAACCAGGACAAGTTTTACTCTTTTTATGTTTTTGACCCCTGTATTAATCAATCATCTCTTTATTACCCCATAAGTCTCAATTTAATCCATATAACCCCATCTTCTGCTTTCAATTATTAGAAACATATGTAAAACTTCGAAATTAGAATCAAAAAGATATTAGTTTCTTACAAATTTGTTAAGACTTTTCACAAAGTAAAACCCTAACCCTATACTCTCCGGTTGATGATGAAATCTTCGTAGTCCTCGTGAATCTCTCTCTTCCATTAATGAACTTTTTTTTGGAGAATGCCCTTCCAGTGATCAATGACGGCTTTTGACTCAGACCTGATTTTAGGGTTACCGTTCTTAGAGAGAAATAGAAGAATACGTAAACCGTCGGTTTTGGTAATAAGACGAGCGTTAAGAGGTAAGCTTCGCATATGTCTAAGGATCTCAACGCATTGTATGGCTTCCGGAGAGACTATGTAAAACCCTTTGTCTCTTGCAACATGAGCGGCTCTTACGGCGGTGCTAATCAATTCTTCAAGTTGCTTCTTTTTTATTGTTCTTCTTTTTCTGCTTCTTCTCTTCACATGATCGTTCACACATGGTGGTGGGAGATCGTCTGAAACAGCCATTGTTTGAGAGAGAAAAAACAACGCAGGGAAAAGTACTTAAGAAACTAGAGAGAGAAAGATAAAAGAGGGAGATTGATGAATAATGTGGGAGATGAGACTACCTCGTTGATTATATAGAGCAAAGTTTCCAATTTTGATGGAATTGTATTTCGGAAAAAGGAAATAGCATTTTTTTTTTGTTTAATGACGTCAGTTTATTTGATATTTGAAAAACCAAATAAATTTAATTAAAAAAAAAAAAAAATCTTCTGATCAACAAATTACATGTGTTGCTTGGGTGCCAAGTTTAAAACCCCATATACCACACCTTTGGGTTTCTGATGCAGAAGACGTCGAAATCGGTCACATCGTCCTATGTTGAATAAATCGTGATTGATGAAGAGAAGAGGAAAAACGTAAGGAGCTTTATTACTTTTCTTTTATGTAATGGTTCTACTGTAGAAGAATATATATACAGAGGAAGTGATTATTGTTCACTGCTTTTATCAAGAAAACTTAACAAAAACCCACTCACGATCCGGCGAGCTATTGGATTGGGAATTTGTCGGCACAAACGTCCGTCGATGTAAGCTACAATACCTGAAGCAACGAAGTTCCCAATACCAGCTTTCCACATGAACTTCATTTTCTTCTTCTTATTGTCACTAATTACTGGTACCATTGCAGTATTGGAACCACTGTCACTAGTCTCGGCCTCTGCTTCTTCTTTCTTTGGCCTAAGACCTGTAATGACCTTAGTGGCGTGCTGTTTCAGTATGCGTATTGCAAAGCTGACGAATAGATGTTCACACAATGTCATCACCGTTGGTCCGATTCTCCATTCCTGATCATAATGAGAGATATATTCACATGACTCAGGGTCCATCAAAATCAAACACAAAGAGTTTATCCTAATGGAATGGAGTTATTAGAAACCAAAACACCCCCAAGTCAAATTTGTGCTTATGCAGATAAAAGGGATTGGAATTAAACCTTGTCTCCATGGAGACGGCGACGAGGACGAGAGCTTGAGGGATCTCCTTTGAGTAAACCCCTGCTTTCGAGAAAATCTTTAACACGGTCTATCATCTCGTCTATGAGAGAATTGCTTGGTGGGAGGTTTTTCAGGAAAACCTATAAGTGAAATATGTTTGGTCAGTAAGGGAAATAGGAAGTTCGTGATTTCGGGTTGGTATGAATCATCTTTTGGAGACATTATGAATCGATTTACGTGTTTTTTTTGGAATGGCAAAGCAAATCTATGTTAGAGAAATATTGTTTACCTGATCGTCAATGACTTTGACTCTGAGATATTCTTGTCTATACATTGTATCCAACATAGCTTGAAGGTACCCTTCGATGTATAACTGCAAGGAGTAAATTTGAGCATACACGTAGATGGACATGAGAAAAAGCTCTACGAATAGAATTTTCCCAGTTCCTCTTTTTTACTCTATAAAAATGAAAATATTTAAAATTGAAAGTATAAGACGAGGCGTGAAATATCACCTCATCAATACCGGGATTACGATCAAGCTTAATTGTTCTATCAGGTCCACCTTCCATCAAAGCTGTTCCTATCACAGACGGTTCCATTGCCAGTTTAAGGATTCCATGGTGGAAACCGCTAACCTGAGAGACGAGAAAGAGATTATAAGAAAGACCATAGTGGTAATTGAATTCAACCTAACGATTATAAGTAGATGAGTCCTCACCAGTCCATCAACACCTTTCATTTCTGCACCCCTCAGAACAGAGTCGGAGATTTCAGTGAGAGCAACAAAGACGACATTGGATCCTGCTGTTCTTAGCTGCAATATGGTATTTGCATACGAGGTCGAATGAAAAAAACTAGGAAATTCACGAGTCATGTACTATTTGATACTTACAGTTTTCCCAAGATCACCAAAGTAACGTCTTGTCCCTGACAATCCTTTGTTGTCAATAAGTTTGCTGAGGAGTTTGAAGGTGCCTACAACAGATATAAGCAAATTATATTTCCCCTTAACTGAGATTTAGTGCATATGGAAGCCAAAATTGAAGGTATCGAAACCACGAATGCTCATCGCTTACCCACTGTCAAACCAGGGACGTTCACCAGGCCTCGAGAAGGATCAAAAAAGGCATCAAGAGAGGACGATGAAAAATCATCAAACATGGATGCGAAAGCTGGAGGAAGCAACGGACTGCCCTTTGCAATGTAGATTGCTCTCATTGCATACCTAGGGAGCACTTATGCAAGTTAATAATATCTATAAACAGGGGCAGTTTACTTGGAGTTTCTGGCATAGAAGGAAAAGATGATACCATGAGTAATGTTTTACACATCGGAGAAGTAGTTCGCGAACCGTTATCAAAGCATGAGTGACCAGTACACCATTTAGCTCTACAACCATATTTTTTATATGTGGAACCTACATAAAACGAAGTACCAGACAAGCATTTGCTCATAAAAAATGATGTGCATGTGAATATACACAAAACAGTAAAATTTAAGAAGATAAAATGAAATTTCAGATGCCCATACCTTAACCACACTATGCAGTAATGACCTCAGAGTTTCTTGAGCTGAGTTATAGCTCGAATATGAACTCCCAGGAACAAAATTAGCAGTAATCTAATTGAAGAAAAAAAGAAAGAGAAACAGAGGTAGTATTTTAAACATAGCATAGAGTAGAAATCGAAAAAGAAGGTAAATAGAGCAATTGTTAGAGCAAACCTTTATTGGATGAATTTCAAAATGATCAAAATAATATTGACTACTTTGCGTATTTGTGCTGAGAGATGATCTCCAAAATGCCACAACTCTCATTAAAGTCTCTTCATCTAGGTTCAAATTGACTGGCTGCAACGTAAGACGTTAGAATATTATATCCAGTAGCATAAGCAGGCATAGATGCCAATACAATCAGTACTTGAAGAGCTATTAAATTTCCCTAGTCATTAATTTAGACAGTGTGAAGAGAAAAGGTAAGGAGAATTTCAGGAAGAGTGACACAGTAACCGCCTGATACCTGCAAAACGATTGAAGAGTGCTTGACTTGTGTGACACTGGAACCACTTGATACTAGAACGAATACACATTTGAATAGACAATCATTTGCGTCACTTGAACTTGATTGATGCTGACGAAGCATGGCTGCAAAGGGTGCCCCTGCCCATTTGTGATCCACATTTAGAGCCTGCAGTATCCAAAGACAAAATTCATATCTTATTTCTGCAACCCTGAAAACCAAGCCAATCTATTGCACCTCATAAAAGTATACCTCTATACATAATTGGTTAAATTTCTGTTGGTCCGTGAACATGGAATGTAGACCAACATTGTCAAGTCTCGCCACTAGGATCGGAGAATAAGACATGACAGTTTTCTCCTCTGCATTCTACATAAACATTTTAACACAAAATCAAATCTAGGAGGCATATGAAAATCTGGGTTCACGCAAACAAATGCAGGAAAACAGGTATGATGATCCAAAAGAGAGAAGTACAAGACAGACTTACTTGCTTCACTTTTTCAAGTAAGTGAATTCCTAAATGGGTTACTCGGAATTGAATTTTCGAACGAGATTGAAATACTGAGTCTCCTTTAAGGCTTTCTGAAACTTCACAAATGCGAATGACTCGAGTCAGGCCATCTGCATAGACCTCATATCCGACCTTTACCATAGGTATGCTACTCAATTCCTTGTCAGCCGTTTTATGATCTTTGGCCTTCTTTTTCAACATTAAGTGTGAGGCTATGCTTCTGTGTTGAGTTTCCTTGAAAAGGGGTTTCCATGGACGGACCTTATCTAAGCTGACTTCACGCAGAGGTACCATGCCTGCAAAATCAAATTTCCAGCTTTTTGGTCAATAAACTCAGTAAATCTAGAACGTTATGAAGGTTGATGATTTCTAAGCAGGAACAATGTTGGAAGCCAACTATTACCATCTACTATAACTACAAGCTTGTGAGGAAGAGTCATATCATCCCATGTATAATCAGCCCCACTTCCAGGTCCAAGTACTTCAATCTCTGATGAATCCTAAAATTAACAACTAACAAGCAGTGAAATGATGCACATAAAGTCCTAAACACATATGTAGCGAAGACAGTAAGTAGGAGCTGACCAACCTTTTGGTAGTACGTGAGAGATGCAGAATGCAAGAAATTCTCAATTCGGTATGGTGGTGGGGTATTTGGTGGTTTTTGGAAGTGCACAGCAAGAGTTGAACCTTCTTCAGTAACATTAACAGATGCAAATTCAATTGCGCCTCTGCCTGCTTCACCTGACTGCTTTCTGAACTTAAGGAAAAAGCATCCAATTGAAGTGATGCATAATGGGCCTGACCAACTCCAGTTTGCTTTGTTCAACCGAAACTGAATGAATATCAATGGATTTGCATTGTCACTTCCGTGCTTTTTGATAAAGTTTTCGAACAGATGGAGTTCTTTCTTCTGGGTGGTTTCTTCCTGCAACCGCAAGGCTGCTCTCTGCTTGCTTTTGATGGTGATTATGCCCACAGAGTCATCCTTCCCAATAAAACAGAAAGCGATAGAAAAAAAAGTAAATAAATCATGTTCATGAGAGGAAATCAAATAAATAAATAAATAAATAAGGTACACAAAACGAACCTGAAAATAGCGCTGGCGGATGTTGATAGTCTCTTCTGATTCATTGATTACAAGATGTCTCGGAACAAAAGTCACAATCCGTGATGGAACAAGCATTTTACTTGAGATTGATCTAACTGACAACCCAAACCTTGTTACATACCGAAACCCAGACTCATCTGTTGTTCCCAAACTAATTTCTGTAAGTCCTGATAAAGCATCCAAATCCAACACTGCTTCAGTTGCCCCATGACCATCAGCCAATATGACACAAACCTTGCGAGATCTGGCCAAACAACATGCTAAAGTGATTTATGAAAAGATATTGGGTAAAAATAACTATGTACTGAGCACGGATAGCATACCTTAAAAACCACGACCCCTCTGTCTTTGGGGGCAAATACAATCCAAACTCAGGGGGGACAATGTGATCAACTTTCTCAATATCCTCCCTGCATTGTTTACTGTAAATGTAAATAGCCATCACCAATTTAAATGATATTTTGATTTATTTATCAAATACCTGGACAGAGGCTTTTGATTAGGGGGAAAGAAGAACAAGGTGCAGTCTGAGTCGTTTTTAAGAATGTACGATGTGAAAACAGCTGCCTGTACCAACCAGAAAGATATTTGTTAAGAGAAAGCAACCAAGAAGGAAACAGATGATAAAATAAAATCACGACCTCCAGTATGCCTCTTTTCCCTAGAGACAATCTCAAGGAAGCACAGTATTTTCCACCGGAAAAATCAAGATCAACATCCAAACATTGTGCATCATTCTTCTGCTTCTGTAACTTCTTGACCCACTGACCACTATTGACTGGTTTGCAGCTCGCTTGGGAAGTAGTGAGAGTAACTCTAAAGTATATCATGTCAGGATTAACATAGAAATCAATAGTTTTTCCGCTCTGTAGAGTTGCATGCTTGCCAATGCTGTGTCTGTCCATCAAGGTGTATTGATCTGTGAGCAAGATAAACTTGTTAGGGGCAGAATACAGGTC
Source organism: Arabidopsis lyrata subsp. lyrata (assembly GCF_000004255.2). NCBI lineage: Eukaryota > Viridiplantae > Streptophyta > Magnoliopsida > Brassicales > Brassicaceae > Arabidopsis > Arabidopsis lyrata. The sequence continues at coordinate 15,094,169 of NW_003302551.1, forward strand.
ACCCAAAAAGCACATACTTTTCTGCAGTTACCAGTTTCTGTCAAAAAAATGGCAGCTTCGGAGGACAGGAAGTTGGACACTTGCACGGTGGGCAAAAGAAAAATTTCCTTTTGCTCTCTCAATGCAATACATGCTTTCTGTTTCTCAAGCACATCAGAGGATGCATCAGGCCGTATTATCGATACTTCCCTCCGAATGCTATGGATCAGAAAATGCACCTTCCCAACACACTGACTTTCAGATGTGACAGAGCAATATGTAGTAGTCAAGGAGACCTTCACTGATTCGATAGATAAAGCCCTTTTAACTCCATAACTTAATTTATCAAAAATTCCTGTTAGGCGTACCGCCTTGCCTCCTTCAAGCTCTTCTGACCATTCACTTGCCAGTGACTTCTCACCCTCAAACAAAGATTCGAAAGATTCAGGTCTGAACGAGAGTGAAAAATTACCTGCCATTTAGTTTGCAAAATCAATCAGAATACCACTAACAACAATCACTGTGGTTGATTATCCCGTACGCTAAGTCGCTAAGAGAAACTAGACTTTTAATATTACCTCTAGAACTAATGTAAATAAATATAGGGACTTACAATCATTAAATACAAAGAAAGAAAAACTGATGGAAACCTAGTTGCATACTTTCTTGTGATGAGGGGCCATATAAAACTTGCTCGAATGTTTCAAGTTGTAAATATTGTAGCAAGAAACCAAAATACCTACCAACAGCTAACGATGTCAATGCCTTCTTCATATCTCCTGATAAGCTTATGGCATTAAATGCTGCGACTGAATCATCAATTGAACCACCAGGCTTCAGAGGTACAGAAGCAAAATCATCTCTCTTCTGTTTAGATCGTTGAAAACGTATCTCCATGGGAAGACTGGTCTCGTTATGAATCCTTGTCAAAGGAGAAACTGAGATCGATAAACCATCCTACAGGGTTAATAAATGCAAAAGTTAAGGAAAAGTTGCATCTTCAAGCCCATCGGATGACATTTAATGATCTGTTAGAAAACCTTGAGAATCAACTATGACATACCTCAAGTCCCTTCTTAATATCCACAACAACAAACGGTCCAGGATGACTCCTTGCATCTATAAAAAATATAAAAAATTCAGCAGTAGCCTCAACATATGCTTATGGAGGTGGAAGACGCATGACGGCATGAACAGTTAGAAGGTGTGAAAAACATCAAAGTACCTTGGAGTGATATTATCCTTGTTCTCCAAGCTAGTGTTCTGGCTTCTAATAAAGAAACGTTAATAGAAGAGGTTATGAACTTTCCAGAAGATAGCTGGACTGCAGCCACTGGAGAAGCTTCTGGTTGATGATTCATTGAATGCCTTTGAAAGAAATTACACATTATAAGGATATCCCACCCATTTTTTATGCAAAAGAACTAGACAGTAGTGACCTGTTTCTCCATTCTCAGTTAGTTCAGAGGATTATTATTACTTTAGTACTTTTCTTTTGCACCTTATGGGTAAAAAGAAGTATGCAATCTACTAATCCGATGGGAAATAAAATTATTTCAGCATTCACCTCGAAGCATAATTAAACACTTGCATCTTTTTGTTGCAGAATAAAACAAGGCATTAAGGGACTAAGTTACCGGAGAAAAATCGAAGCAGTTTGCTTCCTGCCAACTGTGGCAGTCTGTTTCTCATTGAAACGGCAAATAAGGTCAAGGCCAGAGAGATTTTTTATCTGAAAAAAAGACGAACTTTTTCATGTTTCCTCTATAGAACAGGTGTATATCAAAAGTATGAAGATTATAAAAGTTGAACAGAAATCATGGAAACGAAAACCTTGCAACAATTGGAAAGAATAGCAGAGGTTTTCACAGAAAATGGCCCAGCAAACTCCAGTTTTCCAAGTACAAAAAGGAGCATATCCATTGACAGCTCGGTTAGAAAGACGTCCAACTGCGCATACGAGGGAAAAAATATGTAACAAGTTATATATCCCCAAGACTCCATGGAAAATGAAGTAAGAAACTTTAAGTACCTTTCCAATTCTGCAGTAAATATGGGTAGGTACTTTTTGCATAGTATTGTTAAGATCCGGAGTCTGAAAAGTTGAACGGTAGAAAGCACTAACTTCAACTGGATGAATAAATTCCCGCCTATATCAACAGAGAGAAAGGAAGAAAAAATAAACAGTTGCTGGATGGAATTCTATATAGGCGAGAAAATGCATGATCAGGGAAACCATACGCATCTTAAGAACCCAGGGAAAGAAAACTTCTCACCATTGGTTTGTCTGAGCATCAAAGTACAGCACTAATATGTTTGATATGCTCATAATCCTGACTTTAGAAGATAGCATTTGTACAGCTAGCTCAGTGATATTGACTGAACCACGAAAAAGGGGAAATCTGTCCCTTGTTTCTGAAAGTTCATGAATGATGGTCAGAGATACGCTATCAATTGTTACAGTAATAGAAGGGGGAGACGAGTCCACCATCACAGATTGCGTTTCAGACTCATGGATCTCAGAGGGTACCACAGGTGTAAGATTACGAGTCGCCAAACTTTCACGAAACACTTTAAACTTGAATGGATTTCCTGGCTTCCGGACAAATTCTGGAAAACCATCAATAAATGCAACAGCTAAATCACTCTTCTTGTTGACGAGGTAAAATGTATCTTTGACCAGTTTACGGTAGGTCTCCCAGTCAATATCACCCTTATAATTTTCGGATTCGCCAAAAGATGCCCGAAAGAGTGTTGGTGCATTGTCGTAAAGTCCAGAGACGTTAACAATATCTGAACTTGAATGATAGTTTAACCGTAGTGGCTCTCCTTTATTGTTTTTGGCATACAAAGATGTCAAGGAAAACCATAAGGTGGATGAATTCCATCCTTGATGGCGGTGGTAGCTGACCTGCACATGAATTCAAATTTTAGGGGATACCATCTCACTAAAAAGCAGGGTGAAGAAAAAAGATAGCTGGCCCGACTTTATCCTGAAAACCAAAGAATACTAATTACTTTTTCTCTCTTCTTATTGTTATAATATTGTACTGTACATACCCTGAAAAGAGCTCTTTCTCCGACAAGAGAATAATGAAGGGTACCAGTCACAACACATTTGTCCCCCCCATCTTCCACTGTGAAGAACATATGTTGGTTTATATCTTGAATAGCAACAATCGCTCCTACACATATATCAATTTTTCAATAGAAGAAGAACCCACAAGTTTTAAGAATGGCTAAAATATTAATATACCTACTTACCATCGGGAACTACAGACTCAAAACTTCTTTCAGATTCACTCTTGAACGAAGAAGGCCTTTCTAAAGAAGCATGTGTGCTTTCTCCTCCAGGTAACGCAGCAAATAATGAAAGCATAGAAAGTACCATCTGACATAAAGCACATAACAGGCCAGCAATCATTGAATATTAGCAACTATAGGAATGTGTACACTACACATAAAGAGAATTTTAAAACCGTTTACATATGTGTTCCAAACATGATAACTATACCACAAAGAATGATACCTGCAATTCTGACAGAGAAATGGTCATATCAAATCCCAGAACAGAACAACCGCCGACCCATGCCTGGCTAAACTGGTGACCGGTATTTTCTCGCTTCTTAACTGATGCAGAGACACGTAGGTCTTCCAAAATATAGTTTTTATAACGAGAGTGAAAATCTTCCTGTAAATTGCTGTTTGCAGAAAACTCTCTTACAGAATTAAAATCTCCTGAAGCACTTGTGCTATCACCTGAACTGATTACATCGCTTTGCTGAAATGATGTTTCAAGAGGAGTACCAGACAGAAAAGAAGAAGATTCACTAAATGCCGGAGAAGAAAATTGAGTAATATTTATGTCCCTTTCCACGCTCTCAAGAATCTTAGAAAGAACTGATAGGCGAGAAACCTCACAAAGAAACTTCTGTTCTCCGCCTGCCGAGTCAAGGGAACTGTGGAGAGTGATCTCCAGGACAATTTCCCTTATACCTCCTGAAAAATCATGCAATTATAATTTCTTCTTCGAAACGCCAATTATGTATATATGTAGCATAAATGTTGTACAAGTGGATAAAGATAGTACGACTTACCATATTCATCATCACAGACAAAACCCAGTGCAAACTGGGTGACATCTATAGAAAATGCTTCTATGGGGTACCAGTTTTCTTGTTGAGAAGGAATACTAATTTCAGAGACGCCTGAATCAGCTTCGAATTTCTCAAGAACTGGTGCAGAATTCTGAATGACTGACACCTTACTTGAAATGAAATAAAGGTATGTGGAGTAACCATGAATTAACACTATCAAGGTCTTTGGTTCAAGGACAAAAAGACCACCCTGCCAGAAACATCAGGAGTTATTTCACACACGGTATAGAGCTACTCAATATGTATATAAAGCTAGCAGAGTTTATAATTTACCTCGACGCTACAGGAGATTGACTGAAATTTTCTCCCAATACAAACCGATGTTACAAAATTACTTGACCGACGAACTTCCACCAAGACATTTTTTGTTGAGCCTCTAGCTACAAATAAGTCAGTCAATGCTAAATTGATGTGTATCCAACGGGTCGAGTTGGATGGTAAAGAGTCTGAAGCAGAGTCCAACGTGTTCACTTCTCTCTGAACCTGAACATTGTGTTCTTTCCCTGTAAAATCACCAGTCATACAACAGGCGTCCCCTAGAGCTGATGGGCTTGGGCAATCCATAGACACACTCAATAGGCAGCTAGAAAGACATGCTTCAAACAAGATGTCATGTGACCTGAACAACAAAGATTCTGTGATAAAGTTGCCAGAACTCTTCCATATATTACCCTCAAATTTGAAGAGAACTGATTGGAGTTTACACAAATCAACATTGATTAAACACTTATTTTCTTCACAAGATAGTTCAATGCATGCTTCCTCGACAGAAGACCAGATTTTAGAATCATCTAGCTCCACAAGCCTCTCAAACTTGTCGTCTACTGCAGGAACATCAAATATCACATCTATATCCTTCAGCTTAATGCTTGCTTTAACTACAAAAAGAGTTTTGCAAAAGGTCCTTTCAATCTCATGTTCCACATTCACTGCATCAGACCTGAGAAATTCTTGTCCCGATGAATGACCCGCAGAGCTTAAGCCACTCAAACTACGGGAAAGCCCAGAAACTAAGCTTAGAAGCATCTGGTACAAAATAACAAAACTTACTTGAATGCTTTTTTCATAACCTAAAAGGTAAATAAGGATCTTGATGCTGCTATTCATATGTTAGACTCAGATCTTAAACTAAAGAAGCACAAGGAAAGGTTCATTTAGATTGAGGAACTCATAAGTACTTGAGCATCATGTCCAACTTTAAGGAAGTCTAGAAGGATCTATTCTAAAACCACACCGGAAATCATTAAGAAATCCGCATCTTTTCTATTATCATAAATAGAAATCCTTATGGCACTTGATAATATCTGTTACCAACAAGTCCCAGATATTAATCACTTCGGCTAGAAAAGCACATTACTATAGACTATAGAGAATTTTTAATCAAGTATTCCACTGACAAATATTAACGCCATGACAGTATGACACTATGCAAGCAAGGACTTTAGGCAAACATTTAAAAAGAGACATGTAAATCATGCTTCGGAGCATATGAACCTTTAGAATAGCTTACCAAACACACATATTAACTCAATGCAGCAAGCAAAAAAGCGAGAAAAGACATGGGGAACTATTTTTCCACATAATGCATATTTATAGACATGAAAAGTGAAAATTGCCAAGAAAGCCTCTCTTACCTGAAAGTAAGCATTTAGGTCATCCGGTTTTGATACAATAGTCAGTCCCAGCACCAACACATCCAAACAAATTGAGAAACTCATTATAGCTTCGCTAAAGGAATAAACATTCTCCCTGCAATAAATTGCAGTTCTCTCAGTATTGTATTGAATTGCATAAAATGTAAGTGGTACAATAGTAAGTCTCCTTTCTATAACATAGCGTCACCGGAGTTTGGAACATCTTATGGACATACACTAACTAGTTCAACGAAGCACCTAAGCTCAGTCCTAATAATTTGGGAAGGAGGTGCAACTAAGAATCAATCTTCAGCGATAAATTGTGAGAGCGAACAGTTTGCATATGACATTAGAACCAAAACATGTAACAAGAAGGGAGACAAATACAATGTTTAGCTTAGTATAACACATATGTAGCAATAGAAGGCAATAAATCTTAGAAGAAATTAATCTGATATAAGAGGAAATCCCATACCTTAAGGATGAAAAGCAGATAGTTACGGGTCTCACTACAAAAACTTGACTCCAGTTCTTTTCTGCCATTTTGCAGAAAGAACAATCAAAACCAGAAAACCCTAGGTGTGAGGACAGGGAATTCCATCCTTGAGAAACATATTTTTCATAACTTGGAATCACCGTATCACTTAGCCCCAGCTCCTGAACCAAAGGCCTATCTGTTCTTCTGTTATCAGGCCCTTGAAGCATCCTTGATGGCACCACGTCAGATTTAGAAGTCGGCCAGACAACAAACTCAAAATCATGGAAATCAAATAAAAGAAGATCTTTCTTCCCAATAAAAGTATCCACTTCTTCAGCCTTCTCAACTAACAATTTGATCTGGGGGCCACCAAGAAGTATGCCAACCTGAATCTGTCTCTCTGGATGAACTCTATGCAAAGACAGTTCAATACTGCGCCTGTAGATCCCATATTCGTCATAACTAGACATTTCAGGATCAACCCCGACTGTTACGAAAGAACTTGAATGCACCCCTCCAATATATTCGTCTACATATAACTTCTGAGCCCATTCCGTCTGCCAAATTAGCAAAGCCAAAGAAAAGAACGATGAATATTCTAAAACAATATCCAACTTTCCCAACACCATGCTGCATTTCCAGAACTTGGAATCTTGGTTACCAACATCCTCATATGCCATACAGCTTTTAATATCAACCAGTAGACAAGGGTTATCAGAAATTGTAAAAGTACCTTTATCTAACTTCATGCAATTTCTGTTCCAGTTCAACCACATTTCTCTCAAAAGATTTTGTAGATGCAGCATACCTTCATGTTGATCACTGCCATGATTGTTAACTGTTTTGGAAATTCGCTGTGCTGGGTCCATGTCTAGAATAGTTTTCACATCTTCACGCATGTGCTTCTTATTTCCTTCAGAAGAACTACTGGGATCTTTTGTAGGTTTCATGAAACGACTGGTATTCTTAAAACTAGAGGACTCAACCTTTAGTTTCCCACAGGAAGCAGACAAACACTGACTAAGACAGCCAACAGTATACATTACCAAAAACTCATCAACCAAAAGGCAAAGTATGACAATGTTTGAGTCCATGTGTCCAGTACTGTCTTTTGATGTCAGGAGACTTGAAATCATTTTCTCTGGATAAAATGTGATAGAAACTTTCCCAAGATTTACAACTGCATGAAACTCAAGAGATACCAGCTCGGAATCATCTTCATTGTTCCTACCAGTTTGTAGTTCTTGTGTCAAGTATTTGTTTGACCAGAGAAAGCAAGCTATAGACCAGAATGTTCTACTTATAAGTCTCCAGATACAAGCTAAAACCCCAGTGGTCTTAGACAAACAATTGAAGTGGCCGTAAACAAAGGATTCGTCATAACTTTCATCAGAATTCTGAGATTGCAGACAAGTTCTGTATCTGGCTACTCTCCGCGCCCGTGCAATAGCTTCGGCAGGGAGCTCTTTCTCAATATTACATATCATCTCCCATTTACGTCTTGCAGTTCCAAAATGCCTTTTGTTTTCTGAAAATTTCCAAAGTAATGATTTCTCTGGCATGCTCCTGGAGTACCCAGCTAAAGATAATAAATACTCGTACGCATTCACATATCGCAGCCAGAGGATAACAGCACTAACTAAATTCTGGAATGAAACAGTGTGAGGTGAAATCATCAAGCCAGTTCTGCGAGCAGCAACTTTCCAAAGATAACGTCCATTTCTGACATAATTGCTATCTTTGGATGATAAATTCGCCAATCCCATTAAAACCGGAAGATCAGTGGGTCTAAACGAGAAGTTTAACTCTGGAATGCGGACGATCAGATCAACAAGTTGAAGATTATGCAGCGTAATCAACATGACTAGGCTGTCAAATCCACAAAGGTCAGCTATTTCATTATCCCTCTTATATCCAATGTTAAAACCGAAGCAACTCAGCGTTAAGGAACTACGTCTCAAAGGGAATAAAACTGCAGCAGCCGAACTCCTAACTAAACCAAGATTTCCAAAATTCTCAGAATCACTCCTCAGCTCATTGATTTCCATAACACAACTCAAGTTACTTGAACCCGGTAAACAAACTTGAACATTAATGCCATGTATCCGAATACGGAAATGCCTGAGAATAAGATTCGAGAAGGAAGTCTTGAGCTTACTTATCTGGGAAGTGCTACGACCTAGCATCTTTTCCAAAATATCATGTAAGACACATCCCTGCAATTTCCAATACAACAAAACACAGTTACAATTCCAATCAACAAACAAATCAATCCCAGAGTTAATGAAGATAAAGTACCTCGGGATCAATAGACGATAGAACTTTCTTTATCTCATTTGCAACTCTGTCACTTGATGCTCGCTTTCTTCTCGAGCTTCCTTCCTCAGTCCCTCTAGAGAAAAAAAATACGCAGAATCTGATAAACCCTAACGAACAATGGACTTCACAAAACAACAATTGAGCGATGGGATTAAGTTACCTGGCTGACAATTTGACATTGACCCCGCGAATCTCGATTTTAATTGCCGGAGCTGACCAAACGGACAAGCGAACAACCAAGTGGTCGATAGTAAATTTCTCGAATTGAAAATTCGATCCATCGAGAAGCTGATTAAGCTGAGAAACATCGAATCGGAAATTCCTTAAAGTGATGAGAGTATCAGTAAACCCTAATTCGACTTGAAGATCAGGTTCATCGCGAGAAAAAGGGAGTAATAGAGTACGAAGTCTCCGTTGAACCCAATTGCGAAGGAACGTCATGCGAATTTAGTGTTTGTTGTGATCAAAATCGAACGATTCCGCCATTAACGAGTATGGAAGAAAGAAACGGTTAATATGAGAGAGGCCTTTGTGAACAATATCTCCTTATCAGGGCAGAGCGGGAAAGCAAGAGGACAAAGACGAAGTCACGAGAACGAAACCTTACGGACACGTGTCAGTCTCTTACGTCGGTAACTCAGTTGCAGCCTTGCAGTGACTGCAGGCGATGAAGAAGTTTCTTATTTGCCGTTTTCTTCCTAGGCAACGAGACTACATGTAGTTTTCCTAGAGGATATTGCCAAGAAAAAAGAAAAGAAAGATTAGGTTAAATGGGTTCTTTTTTTTTTGTCAACAGCTATATTAAATTGGCTCAAATGAGCAAATGTCGTGGTAAATTGTTTACATAGGTAATAAGTTGCGGCTGGGTACGAACATTACGTGCCAGTTTATCCGCTTTCACATTCGCATTTCGAGAAACTAAAGATAATGAGAATACGTCGAACTCTTCCTTGTCGTTCTGAATCGCCTCTAAGTATGTTGCGAACGCTGGCCACTCTTGCAGGGAAGACACCATCTTCACCAAGTTTGAGCAGTCTGTAAAGAAAGCTACTTCTCTCTTGTCTTGGCCGATCATACATCTCATCGCCCAAATTAATGATTCGACCTCTGTGTGAAATGAGGTTAAGCTTCTTCGAAGATTAGCAGCTCCCATGTCTTGCGTTCCATCATTCGGGTTAGAACAAAAACAACCTAATCCGGAGAATCGATCACTCTCCTTCCAAGACCCATCTACATAACACTGAAACCCATTGCCAGCCTGCCTTTGCTCGTCAATCATGGAATGTGAGTGTGTATTCCCCACTGCCGAGTCTACAACGTCATCCGGTATTTCCACCTGAGCTAATTGCCAAGCTTGCTCCTCATTCTCTGCTAACCGCAAAATCTCTTGTGGACTTTGATCCACATTATTATAAATTTTATCATTTCTTGCTTTCCATAAATACCAAATTATCCATGGAAACGTAGCTTTATAAACATCCGTTGATATTCGCTAAAATAAATAATCCATATTTGCATATAGTGAATCTGAGGGAAAAATTGTGGGGGCCGTTGGAATCTGTGATAAAGCCCATGTTTGGCGTGCAGGCGGACATTCAAAAAGGACATGGTTAATTGTCTCTTCGGTATCCCCACATCTGTCACAACCTGCATCGCAATTAACCCCACGTTTTCGGAGATTTGATGTAACCGAAACACATCCATTTAAAGCCTGCCACATAAAATACCGCAATTTCGGAGGGCACTTTATCTTCCACGTAAATGCCTTTAGTGGTGTAATATCTGGTCCGAAACAACAGATAGAAGAATCCTTGGATTATTAATTGGGTTCGTAATTTCTATATACGAAACATTGAATCCAATTTTGAACTTAAAATTTATCTAACAATTAAAGATGGATTTGGAATATGAATCGAAACCAAAACCATACCAAATGGTCCAAATTAAGAGAAATTGTTAAAAAGCCCCTTTTTCAATACCTCTTTTCAAAAATGCCCCCTTTGAGAATCCATTTTTAAGTTTGCCCTCTTTTAATTTTTAATGACTATTTTACCCTTATTTGAAACAAAATACAAAATATTTTTTGGCGGGAAAAGTGATCCCGCAATTTTCCCGCCAAAACACTTGTAAAAACCTTTAAAATACCTTGTAAAATTTTTCCGTAAAAATTTTTCCCGCCAAAAAATTTTTTTGTAGGAAAAGTGATTCCGCAATTTTTTTGGCGAAATTTTTTTGGCGGGAAAAATTTACAAGGTACTTATAAGGTTTTAAAGGTTTTTACAGAGTATTTACAAGTGTTTTGTAAGGTTTTACAAGGTACTTATAAGGTTTTATAAGGTATTTATAACTTGTAAAACCTTATAAAAAACTTGTAAAACCTTATAACTTGTAAAACCTTATAAAATAGCTTGTAAAATCTTATAATATCTTATAAATACTTTATAAATACGTTGTAAAATCTTATAATATCTTATAAATACTTTATAAATACGTTGTAAAACATTTTAAAATACATTGTAAAACCTTATAAATACCCTGTAAAAAACCTTTAAAATACCTTGTAAATTTTTTCCGCCAAAAAAATTGCGGAATCACTTTTCCCGCAAAAAAAATTTTTGGCGGGAAAATTTTACAAGGTATTTTAAAGGTTTTACAAGTTTTTACAAAATCAAATTTGTAATTTTGATGTGTGCACATTCTCATGTTTTTCTTATATATTTGTGATATTTTTTATTAAAAAAAGGGTAATTTAGTTTTTTTGTACATAAAAAATGGTATTTTTAAAAATGGACAGCCAAAGGAGGCATTTTTGAAAAGAGTATTGAAAAAGTGGCATTTTTGTGAGTCTCCCCAAATTAATGTGATGTTTTAATTTGAATACTATTATAATCCAAAAACTATATATAAAACAAAAAATTTGAACTCAAATCAAAACAAAATTCGGATTAAAACACCATTAGCAATTTTGAACTATAATTTTTTGTAACACAAATCTACATATACATTTTTACAGGGGATTTTTGCAAAAAGTCTTTTGGATCCGGGTTTTACCCGGGTTTAACTCTATTCGGATCTAGAATAAGAAATTTAAGGATGTTTGTAATAAAAACGACATTAATTCTTAATTAACACCTAAATTAGAAATATATATAATATATCTAAACTAACCATATTTGTTATTTACCTTAACTACTTCTAACCATAATTATTTAACTATTTATTTCTACATAGAAAGAATATGTGATTAAATAAATATTTTGTAAAAGATTGATTTGGGGAAAAATTGTTATTACGAAAATAATTTGTTTTGTTATAAAAATTAATATTTGTTATTTGTAATTAAATTACATAAATAGTAATAATAATTTGTCTACACCATCAAATGAAAATAGTTAGTTATTTATTTTTTTATTTAATATTACGTCATTTTTAAAAAATAAATTCAACAATATAATGTCAATGAGTTTAATTCTAAAGATTTGAAAATATTAAAAAGATACTAACCAAACATTATCTATCCGGTTTTACCTTATTCGGATCTAGAATAAGAGATTTTAGGAATGTTGTAATAAAAAAAATCGCCAATTATGACTACAATTACTCTAATATTTCGGTTTAATCTTATTTCCTAAAATCGCAAATTATGACATTAATTTTTAGATTTGTTTTATTTAAGTAAAGATATGGAAATGAATTTTGGTCCTCATATATTTGCCTAAAATATGACGCAATCTTTTCAAAAATCTCAACAATTATTTCTTCTCTACTTATGATACCTAATTGCTACAATCCCAAATTTAAGGAAAAATGGAAACTAATTACGACAATCCATCTAACAAATGACATATTCCTTACATCTTCTTCCATTTACAATTATACTTTGTACCATATTTAAAGAATATGCCACATTAATCCGGCTCTAAAATCTTCTATTAATTGCATATTCCATCGTATATTCCTTAATTTACTCGAAAATCTTCTTAATATATTCACTTAGATCTAATCCTAATTATAACTAACTCTACAATATTCAGTATTTATCCAAATATAGCCAATCATTCAATTTTATACCAAATACGAATATATATTGTTCATAATATCTTTTATTTTATGCTTTTTTTCCAAGATTTTCAAAATTCTGAAAACTAATAATCCTAGCATCCTTATACGCTATAAATATCAAAGTCATTCTCATTTCCAAATCATTAAAAAAATGGTTATCTCAAAGGTGTTGTGACGGAGATCATTCACGACACATGATGTGGTGCTCCGTTGTATCGTGTAGCTTTCCGTCATCATTTCCGATTCAAGAAGCATAAGCTCTTCCTTGCTGCTGAAGGTGTGTACACCGGTCATTTTGTTTACTATGGGAAGAAAGCCATTGTTATTGCTCATAATCCTAATAACGACACTTACTTTTCTTGGTGATATTCAATTGATTTAATATGTATATCTCATGGACCATTTGAATGATTGCGTTAGATTTGATTAGTTCAAATCTTTAGTTCTTAACAACAAGTTTCAATATTTTCCCGCTGGTCATTGAATTCATATCTAGCTTTGCTGAATTGGATGATGATTTGTGTTTAGTATACTTTACGTTTCAGTTTTCTGATTAAGTATGATTGGATTAGATTGTAGTGAACAACTATTAATATCTATTGTTCTTTCTTTTGATGAGGGAATTGTTCTCACAGTTATGAATTTACACATGTTTTTGATAGGATGAAGTTGCCATCGGGTTCGAAAAAGATTGTGCCAAGTGGATGCATGGCCATGATTGGTCAAGTTGCAGGTGGTGGAAGAACTGAGAAGCCGATGCTAAATGCTGGTAACACATACCACAAGTACCGTGTGAAGAGAAACATGATTCGGTTCTTATTTATCTAGGTTCTTCCTAGGTTCGAACAAAGTGATGCAGGTTGCTCTTGGTCGTGATGAATTCCGTTCTGGTATCTACAAGTCTCCAAGGTTCGTGTACTCTGCTTCTTACAATGGTTCTTTTATGTTAAACGCTTTGTGAACAGAACTTATTCCTTCTCTATATTTTGTTGTTGCTAGATCAACAAACAAGCTTGACTATGATCATCCAAATTCTGTTTGATGAATGCTTAGCCAAGTTCCAATAATTGATGGAATTTATCTTGAGGCTTATCTACCACCAAAGAAGGTATATTTGCTTTATGGATGCTTTGTTCTTTGGCGTGTGTTACATCCTACTGATGCATTTTTTTTGAGAGATTTTTCTCTGAAAAAAAAGAAACAGATGAAAGATCTGATCTTTTGGTTTTGTGCCTTTTGTGGTTGCTTATTCAGATTCCTTTCTTGAGTAACCTAAACATATTTTTCCTTGGCAAGTTACTTCAGCGAGAAAGATATTCACAGAGCACACGTAACAAGCCTTCACATGATCACTCAGAGACTGAGCTAAGCAATGCTCACGGCGAGGTGATTGAACAAGGCTTCAAGCTGAAATGGTTGAAGTTAAAGCTTGATGAGGTTTCCTTAAAGAGGAAGAAATTAGATGTTGATGTCCTACAACTCGATGAACGTGTTAAGAATATTGAGCTGATGAGATTGGACTTCAAGCTGGATTGTTTGAAGACAAATCTTGAGGAGGTGTCCTTGGAGAGGAAGAAATCAGACGATGCTTGATGTCTCGGGTCCAACAACTCGAGGAATGCTTCAAGAACCTTGAGATGATTGTGTTGGATCTCAAAGTTAAATTGGACAAGGAGGAGGCCAAATCTTCTGCTGATGATTTTTTGTTGATCAATGAGGTTGAATGACGTAGAGATTCTAATAGTCAAAATTAGTCTTTATCAAAAGACCTGCTTAATGCTTATGTTGATGGTTTTATGCTTTATTTTTCTCTGCTCCACTTTTGGATATTTTTCTTCAATCATATTTTTTGTTTTTGTGGTAAGATTCAATCCAAAAATTAATGAGCAAATCAATTCGTTTTTCATTACTCTTAAGCTTATAATCTTACCAATTAGAATTATTTAAACTTATAATCTTACCAATTAGTACTAATGTCATCAAATAAATACAAAACACTTTATCTTCTAACAATACACCATTTAACACTTATATTTCCTTTGCACTAAATATAAATTCATAAATACTATAAATTTTATTAGGCCAAAACTCAATATATTCAAATGAAATCAAATATAATATATTATGTGTGTAATTTTATAAAATTATTAATATGAAAATATATTGAGTACAAGTGAGTGATATATTTAAAATTGTTTATAACTCTTTTTTTACTAAAATGATATTGAAATTCACTAATTCTACCATTTATAGATATATACAACTTCTACATCAATATATACATTTAAATTAATAAAAAATACATATATGTCAACTAAAATATTGAAATTAATAATTCAACAAAAAATTTCAAATAATATATATGCCCGCGGTGTACCGCGGGTTAACATCTAGTATCTAACTATTTTTCTAATTAATTAATTAACATTTCCTTTTTTTAGAAAGGTTTTTAACATTTCCTTAAGTACTTAAGCCAAGAAAAAAGGAAATGTTAATTAATTTCATTTCGTGGG